>NC_132858.1:36804277-37404277 GCF_048164855.1 Canis lupus baileyi
TGTTACTTTAAATTTAGCTGCCAAAATTTTTACAGATACTATAGGCAATAAAGAAGACAACTCTCAGATGTTGTATGTTAAATATTTCCAAAAAGTGCCATTAGGTATTTTTAAAAGATTTATCTATTTATTGATGAATAAATAAAGACACACAATAAAGGCACAAAGAGAGAGAGGCAGAGACACACAGAGGGAGAAGCAAGCTCCCTGCGGAGAGCCCGATGTGGGACTTGATTCTGGATCCTGGGCTGACGTCCTGAGTCAAAGGCAGATGCTCAACCCCTGAGCCACCCAGGCTTTGGTGTTTTATATTCATAATCAGAGGATCATTTTTTAATCCATAAGAGATGCTTTTTTATATTTTCAAATTTTAGAAAGTAAAAACCAAACATATAAAACAAAAATTCTATTGATGCTTTACCAACATCTTTAGATTTTACATGGAGTAGGAAGTACACATTATATAACGATAAGAAAAAAAAAGTAGTAGATCATAATGCAGAAAAAATACAGAATTAGGAGAACAAATAATCTTCCCCTTATACGTCAGGTTGATAATACAATCCATAGAGCACATGCCATCTGGATATGACTGTGAGTAGGACCCCTCCTCTTCTGTATCCCAACTGTGGGTAAATACCAGCTTTGAGGCTCTTATAAGGAAGGGGGAAAGGCAGACATATACATCATATTAATTTAAAGAAGGCATTGCACTAATTTGGTTATTCTACTTTCTAATTTATCTATAACCATGAATAGAATCTCTTTGACTGGATATAGATGTGTGTTGTTCTTTTTCAAAACATTCAATTATCCGGGATCCCTGGGTGGCGCAGCGGTTTGGCGCCTGCCTTTGGCCCAGGGCGCGATCCTGGAGACCCGGGATCGAGTCCCACGTCAGGCTCCCGGTGCATGGAGCCTGCTTCTCCCTCTGCCTGTGTCTCTGCCTCTCTCTCTCTCTGTGTGACTATCATAAATAAATAAAAAAAAAATTAAAGAAAAAACCATTCAATTATCCAGATTAAAATGTCAAAAATTGTAACATGGTAAGTGGTAACTTAGCTTCAACAATCAATTTGTTACTAGAATCAATACTGCTGTATTTTGCACTTTGTTCATATGGGTTCTAAAATAAGTTTAAAACATAGATATTTATACCTGCCCCTATGCATTCTAACTTAGAGTTCATTTTTTTAAGTTAAAATTTCTATTCTTTACTTAACATATTAGAAATCTCTGAAAAACAGTGGTTCAGTCTATATAGATATTTAAGAAAATTAGTTTATTGTCAATTTTTTAATCCAAATTCTTTTATTATAAGAAAAGTATTTTTTTAAAAAGAAAAGATTTTATTTATTCACTTGAGAGAGAGAGGGAGAGAACATGAGCAGAGGGAGAGCCAGAAGAGACTCCCTAATGAGCAGAGAGCCCCACACAGGCCCAATCCCAGGACCCTGGGGTCGTGACCTGAGAGGAAGGCAGATGCTTAACTGACTGAGCCACCCAGACATCCCAAGAAAAGTATTTTCTCACAGGGAATAAAAAACTCAGCCATTTGAGATCACATGACTCAGTATCACACTTCCCAAAGCTGGACTGGCAATTAACAATTAGGATTTCAGATATAGTGTTGAGAGTTGGAGCTGCTCATGCCTTTCTGAGTATTTTTTTCTTCATTCCATTTCATTGTCATCATGAGAACTTTTTTTTTTTTTTTAAGATTTTATTTATTTATTCATGAGAGACCAGAGAGAGAGAGAGAGAGGCAGAGGGAGAAGCAGGCTCCATGCAGGGAGCCTTATGTGGGACTTGATCCAGGGTCTCCAGGATCACGCCATGGGCCGAAGGGGGTGCTAAACCGCTGAGCCACCTGGGCTTCCTGTCATCATGAGAACTCTTAACAATTATTGCATTAAAGCTTATATATCTCCCATTAGTCTTCCTAAGCCTGAAGCTAAAGAATTTTCATCCTAAATGATGTAACATGGTTTCTTATTCCTCTTCCATTCAGGTTTAAAATCAAGTATAACATGCAAAATATATGCTTGCATTGGTTCACTAATAAGGGTTCATATAGATTTTGTGATCAATGGAATCACTAAGACTTTCATATAAATAGTGTTGATATAATTATCTACCAGTTTGATAAAAAGAGAACTTTAAAGATAAATATTTACCACCTTTATGTTCCAAAAATACATTCTAAAACAATTTTGAAAAAGCAAAGTATGGGGGATCCCTGGGTGGCTCAGAGGTTTAGCGCCTGCCTTTGGCCCAGCGCGTCATCCTGGAAACCCGGGATCGAGTCCCATGTCGGGCTCCCTGCATGGAGCCTGCTTCTCCCTCTGCCTGTGTCTCTGCCTCTCTCTCTCTCTCTCATGAATAAATAAATAAAATCTTTTAAAAAAAGAAAAGAAGACATCCAGATGGCCAACAGACACATGAAAAGATTCCCAACATTACTGATCATCAGGGAAATATAAATAAATAAAATCCATAATAATATATTATGCATGTCAGATTGGCTAAAATTAAAAGCTCAAGTGTTGGTGAGGATGTGGAGAACAAGAAACCCTCATGTGCTATTGGTGGGAATGTGAACTGGTGCAGCCACTGTGGAAGAGAGTTCCTGAAAAAAATAAAAAAATAGAACTACCCTTTCATCCAGTAATCACACTAGTAGATATTTACCCCCAAAATACAAAAACACTTAATTCAAAAAGGTACATGCACTCCTACAAATATTTACAAATATTTACAATAGCCAAATTGTGGAAACAGCTCATGTCCATCAATAGATGAATGGATAAAGAAGATATGGAATAGCGTGTTGTACGCAACTGATGAATTATTGAACACTACCTCGGAAACTAAGTATGCACTATATGTTGGCTAACTGAATTTAAATCAATCAATCAATCAATAAAGATGTGGTATATACACACAATGGAATATTATTCAGCCATAAAAAATAATGAAATCTTGCCATTTGCAATGACATGGATGCATCTAGAGAGTATAATGATGAGCAAAATAAGTCAGAGAAAGACAAATACCATATGATTGCTCTCATATTTGGAATTTAAGAAATAAAACAAATGAGTAAAGAAAAAAGAGAGAGGGACAAAACAAGAAACAGACTCAACTACAGAGAACAAACTGATGGTTACTAGAAGAGGGGTAGATAGGGAGAGGGGTGAAATAGGTGGTGAGGATTAAGGTGTGCACTTGTTGTGATGAGCATTGGGTGTTGAATCTCTACAGTATACACCTGAAACTAATATAATGCTATATGTTGACTATACTGAAACCAAATTTTTAAATTTCAGATAAATTAAGATCAAAATGTAAAAAATAAAATGCAACTATAAATATAAAATCATTAAAGTAAAAGAAAATATAGCAGAAACATTGATGATCTTAGAGTAGTGGAAAATTGCTTAAACTTTTAAAAAAAAAAGGTGTTTCATAATGGAACAAATTGACAAGTGTTTTAAAATGCCCTTGTGCAGTTCTGATAGCAAGGTTCTATCAGCCTCATAAAAGGATTTGAGCAACTTTCCCTAATAGGGATTCTTTTTTTGTCCTTGAATTCATAAGAATGGCTAGAAACCAGTGTATTTGAGTCTTACTTCTGCCTTCCTCTTATTTTTTTGCAGGGTTCTGGAAAGATGTGAGAAAATTAGGTTATGCTGTTTCTTGTGGGGGTTTTGGTATGTTTTAATTTATATTTTTTTCTTGAGCCATGTTTTTTTTCAAATGTTCCTACAACATTTCAACTCTCATCTGTTCTAGTATGTACGTGCTCACACAATTTATTGGTATAAATTAAATTATAATCATATCTCATGATTTCTTTTAGTATGTATTTTACGTATACATATGCCTCTCCTTTTTTTCTTTACTGGGTATTTATACAATTTTTTCTTGCTTTTTAATTTTAAAATCAATCTTTCCAGATGCTTCTCTAATGTATTATTCTTTTCCAAATATTTAAAAATTTTGTTAATTCTTTTATTTTTTTCATATATTAATTCGGGATTTTATCTTTACTTCTAATTTCTTTAGGTACATTTTATGAAGTTTTCTAATTCTTAAGTTGAACCATTAGTAATTAATTTTTATCCTTTCTGTTTTCAAAAGCAGTTCTCATTGCTTATCATTTCCAAATATTTTCTTTCTATTATTATTATTATTCCTTTAACCCTGATATCTTTAGGATGATTTTATTCTAGGCACTTATTCAATATTTATTTATTATTTATTTATTACATATTCCAATTTCTGCCCTTTCCCCATTCCATTTCCCTCATTAGTTTATTTTTAGAGAACATTAATTTTCCAATAAAAACAAAAATAGACAAACTAGTACAATAGGAACTTATTGAATAATTAATCTAAATTAAGCTAATTAAATTAATCTGATTGTAGAAGCATATAAATTCCCTATTTCTGAGGTATTCACATTTACTTTACTTATTGAATAATGTTGTAAAAGCTTGTGTTTGTTCTCTTATTTGTGTCTTCATCATATTATACACAATTTGGTAAAAAGTTTTGCAAGAAAAATAATGCAAAATAAATAATATCATCCATTAATTTTTTAATGTTTGTCACTTCTTTATTCTCATTATAGAATGCCCATACTTCTAAGCAAAGCTAGGAAAAGGCAAGAAACCAAGCTATTTCAAAGTTATTTTGCTCCTAATAATTCCAGTCAGAGATAAGGGTTGTGTGCTTTTCTGATAACTACTAAAGTAAAGCAATTTCCCCTGACACTTCATATAAGAGAGCTATTCAGTTAGGATGACATGCTTCTTATTTCAGAATATTTTATTTTAGTGATGTTGCTATTTATCTGAAACAGGGATGAATGCAAATAACTTTCAATATTTTGAACTAGCAATATTTCAGTAGCAGTTACCACTATATTTTGAGTTAAAAAATAATGCACATTTATGTTGCAAGAATATAGATTAATAATTTTACAGACTATTTTACAGGCAAACATTTTAATTTTTAAAAAAAGCTTATGGTGTTTTTGCTTTTAAGGTATTTGGAGTAAGTACTTATAATATTCATTATATAATTCAGTGCTCTGTTTTCAACATAAAGACAAATTGTAAGAATAGTCTACAGTTAATTTTTGGATATAATATAACATAGAAGCATACAATTCTGACTTTTTTCCATATAATAAAACTGTAAAGCTATAGTGGTTAATAGGCAGTATTGACATTTACAATATAATGTTTCTTTCCATAAATGTTTACACCATAAAATACAGTAAATTATAGTAACCTATATAGTAAATTATATTAATATTAATATATATTATATATATATTAATGAGTATTTCTGACTAATGCTTTAGAAAACAGTGTATGATATATTATCTACTATATTATCTTTATCATGTACTCTATAAAATCTGATTCAGAAATAAAACATTTAAGTACATTTAATTAAAAATGTTTATTGAGACACCTGGGTGCCTCAGTGGTTGAGCGTCTGTATTTGGCTCAGGGCATGATCCCAGAGTCGAGGAATAGAGTCCCACATCAGGCTCCCTGCATGGAGCCTGCTTCTCCCTCTGCCTGTGTCTCTGCCTCTCTCTCTCTCTCTCTGTGTGTCTCTCATGAATAAATAAATAAAATCTTAAAAAATATATGTTTATTATCTTCATACAACTTCCTACAGGTTATGCAGCACCTTTACACAGAACATTTATTCCAAACTACAGGCTATTTTTGAGGCTTAAAAGTAACATTGACCTCCATGAAATATTCGTTTTAAATAAAATATACTTTACTTGAATCTATGAGACCTTGTTAAATTGTTAATTTTCCGTTGGTTTATTTGAGGCATAGCACTTCAATTCCAAATCCCCATTTAAAAAAAAAATCACTTATTGTGAAGAAAAAAGTAGTATACATGTTGAAAGTCAGCATTTGAATAAGATCATGATCATGAAGGTCTAACCACTTAAGAGAGCTTTCCAAATCCAGAATAAGAAAAGCCTCGAATTTGTTAATTTTGTTTTGTTAAAGACTGATCATTCCATCCATCTGAAGGTGACCTAGACAATTCCATTTTTAGTTACTCTTTCAACTTTAATACTATAACTGCATTTTAATGGGTGCCTACAACGAGGCAAATATCTTTAAGGGAGAGGGCCACTTAGTGGATTTATTAAGCTTCCCGGCACCAGAGAAGTAGTAATTACTATTTATCATCTGAGTTCAAAGAACCCTATTTGTTTATATTTTTAAGTAATTTTACAAATATTTATATTCTTAGGCATATTCGCTGTATAGTTGAGAATGTCTTTTCCACTTTAAATGAAATTTAATAATTATTTTGCCAGGGCGTCTGGGCGGCTCAGTCAGTTTTGCATTTGACTGTTGGTTTCAGCTCAGGTCATGATCTCAGGGTTCTGAAACTGAGCCTGGTGTTGGGCTCTGGGCTCAGTTGGGAGTCGGCTTGAGATTCTCACTCTCTCCCTCTCCCTCCACCCTTCCCCGACACATGCACACTCTCTCTAAAATAAACAAATAACTTTAAAAAAAATTATTTTGCCAATTTTACACTATAAACTCCTTGAAGGTAGGATTATTTACTTTATTCAAGTACTGATGCATTCCAAGTGTCCAGCAAATCCTTATCACTCAATAATCATCTGTTTAATTTATGCATATATAAGAATACATTTTGGGTAGATGTATTATTTAGGTAGATGTATTTAGGTAGATAAAGTACAGTTTCTGAAAGAATTTTAAATAACTGTTTTATATCTTAAGCTTTGTAAGAAATCAGGTATCGTTCTCTTTTTAACATTTTGACAAAATTAGCTACAAATAGAAGCATTATATATATTCAAAGTTTGGTTAATAAAATCACTGGGTGAACATATACTCTCAGATATCACCTTGGTGTTATGTATTATTCTTCATATATTTAAAAACAGCACTAAAAAAAGACACAGCATTTTTACAGGTATTTTTGTATTGTCATGTAGGTCAAAGTAAGCTAAAAAAATTTTTTGAGGTGTCTTGAAACTTCTGAAATAGCTTGTATAGATAGAAACACATGTCTTTAGTATGTAAATTTTTAAGACTATGTTTTTTTTTCCTTTTATTCTTAAAGTATATAACATCATGGACATATTTTTTGTGAAATTTCAGTACATGTCCAGCATTATATTTAACTTCTACGTTTCTTTTAATAAGAAAATCCATGAATGTTAATAGGCAACACATGCATCTGTTATTTGGCATTTATAAAGTTCATCAGAAGCACTTATACTTTATGTGTCAATTGGGATGGTACCACATTAGCCCTGATTTACAAGTATCATCTATCAAAGATAACACCTGCAGCAACAAAAATATCACACAAGGTTACTTTTGCTCTTAATATCTCTGCTACAAATTTATTTGTTTTATGAAGTTTTTTACTGGTATTTTATTATTTTTATTTTTTTTTTAATTTTTTTTTTATTATTTATTTATGATAGGCACACAGTGAGAGAGAGAGGCAGAGACACAGGCAGAGGGAGAAGCAGGCTCCATGCACCGGGAGCCCGACGTGGGATTCGATCCTGGGTCTCCAGGATTGCGCCCTAGGCCAAAGGCAGGCGCTAAACCACTGCGCCACCCAGGGATCCCTTATTTTTATCATCAATACTTAATCAGTAAGATATGAGTCCACATCTTTATTATGCTTAAAGGTATATAATATATATTATACCTATAAATAATATACAAAATATGTAAAATATATATTACACATGCATATTTAAGTTTTTCCTAATTTTGGTTATGTATATTTAGTTTGCCTATTTCATACATTCTATAAGTTTTATAGTACAGCAATTTGAATGCAGGTTCTGTGATTGGCTAACATCAACCGATTTGTGGGGTTAAGCTATAATGAATAATTACTAAATACTATTATATGGGTGGGAATACTTTGAGTTTATTTATTTATTTATTATTTATTATTTAAAGATTTATTTATTTATTCATGAGAGACACATAGAGAGAGGCAGAGACACAGGCAGAGGGAGAAGCAGGCTCCATGCAGGGAGCCCGATCTGGGACTCGATTCTGGGACCCCAGGATCACGCCCTGGGCCAAAGGCAGCCGCTCAACCACTGAGCCACCCAGGGGTCCCTGAGTTTTTTTATAGTAGGATTTGTACTCATATGTTAACATTAGATAGCATGCTAAAATTTTACTTTATAGAAATAATATTGTGGATGTTTAAAGTCTTCAGGGTAAAATGTTTTAATGACTTAAAGAATCAGTGAAGAATGACTTTAATAAACTTTCCATGATTGATGGAAGGTAAGAATATCTCTCCCTGAGAAATGATGCGTTAGTGTAGCTCAGGGGCTTGGTATGATATATTTTAGGAACCCAATCTTGGAGAAGTAACTACCTTTCCAGTAGATCCACTCTGTAACATTTGCTGTCCCTAAATTGTCCCTAAATGTATTGACTGTCAGGAACTGTAAAGATCTAAGATCTACTCCACTTGCAAGTTAAGAAGTTAAGATTTTTACCTTTTATGGGTGTTGGTGGAAATATGAGCCTGTGGGTCACAATAAAAGGAGTTTATTATTCGCAGCATAGCAGGAAGCAAAAGCTTCATTTTCATGACAATTCTTGCTGTCCCTCTAGTCCCAAGGATGATGTGGAATAGCTCAGATGGATGTTGCACATGTAGCAGGAATCATGCACTTAAAGAACTCAAATCTTCTATGGTGGGCAATGAACTTGCCTGAACTTTGCCCCAGAGGGATCAAGACTCCCAAGGCTGGTTGCTATCCATACATCTTTGATAACACAGTCAGTGCCTCTTATTTTAAAATAGGGCAAAAGTGTCAGAAAAACATGGAGAATTATCTCTCAACAGCGAGTCTCTTAAAGATTTTCTTTCCCTTGGGACTCTTGCCCTTGTTGGTATGTAACCTTCAGGCTATTATCAGGAAACATTTTTTCTGTAAAAAAAGGACAGTGACTCTCAGGAATAAAAACACATGGTCACACTTGTAAGAGTTATCTTTTTCAGGACCACAAAGGATCTCTTTATTAAAGGAATAAAAAAGTATATTTATCATCTATGAATACTGACATATTTTCTAATTTGCAGGAAAATAATAAAGATTTTTTAAAAAGGTGAAACCTCAACTGGGATGACCTCACTGATATTTCAGATGTTCTCTAACTAACAATTTCTTACTACGTCTTACTTTTTATAAATCTGAGTCCACCACTGATCCTGCCACTAGGGAGTTCAAAGTAAGGCCTGGAGGCAGCTAGGGAAATTATCAAATACTCTATAATGTGACAATGGTTTAATGAATGGTTAGTATTTTCAAAATACCATGAAAAATAAGATGTGGCTTCTTAATATTTTATAACATAATTCAGAAGATAAGATTTTTAAATGTGAAAAGCTGAATAAAATTATTAATTACAGGATTGAAATGATAATATTATATATAAATAATAATAAAGTGAATAATTGCTAGAAAGTTTATGTTAGCAAACTAGCCTGATGCAATGAATTCATGTAGGAGATTAGTGGTTGCTTGTGTGTTAGTGTCATATTAAAAATAATTACCAGAATCCATGTCAAAGACTTTTGTGGGGCTGTCTCTGCCCCCTTGTTTGACCGGGGGGCAGAAGAGAGGAGGTGGCGTGCTACAGGCTACTCTCTATTTTCCAGACTCTGTGATTGGGAGGGACCAAGAGCTACCTCCTTGGCTGTGAATTAATCCTCCTGCTTGTGCTTAGCATAGGAAGGCTCCATGCCCAGTACTGGCCTTGCCCTAGGGGCAATCAGCCTGCCTGCCTCTCAGCTAGAATGCCACTGGGCTGCACACAGCTTCCAAGAATGGTCTCTGTGGTGAGGGGGGTGCTTCAGGTTCACTCCCATGTCTAGGACTCTCAGCTGTTTTCTTGAATAGTTGTTAGTGGCTCTTCTTGTGGGGAGGAGCAAAGTTGGAAAAGACTTCTTTGCCATCTTGATGACATTTACAAAGTATTTCTCAGTAGAATTGTTAGATAACGCCTAAAATTACATTTTCATCTTCACAGCATTTCAACATTTATAATTTCTAACACAAAATAAATATCTTTAATAATCAAAAGAATGAGATGACTACTTTATAAAAATTGTCTAGCCAGTAGGCTGTTATTACCACTTCTTCTCTACTTCATTGTTTTAATTTACAGTTTCTTGTTAACATATGAAATTTAGTATTCATCTCAAATGCCTATTGCAAATTGTTACTGCTTTCTGTGAATTACTTGTTTGCATCTTTTTCCTTAATATGCTTTGCAAATATTTTGCTACACTGAATAGTTTTACTTCTCACTTTCTATAATGTGTATTTTATTAAATTTTTTAAATATTTAGATAGTTAAATGCATTAATCTTTTCATTTGTAAAAAATCCACAGACTATCTAATCTAGCAAAATCTCTACCTTACACTGAGAATATTTATTCACATTTTATATTTGAGTCATATCTAAAAATGTAAACATTATAAATATTAAACTAGCCTTTAAATTTTATTTTAATATGTAAATATCAAGAATGTTGATTTTATGTACGATGTAAGGTTTTCATTAATTTTTCTCTAAGTTGATGGTCAATTATACAAACATAGATTCATGTTTTATAGTCATTCGATAGTCAATTATACAAATAATATAGATTTAATTATATACAATTCTTACTGCATATTTGAAAACAACCATTGTATTCTGAATATATATGTATGAGAATAATTCTTTCTGCCTTAATGATTTCTTTGTCTAGCTTCATAAAATATCACACTACTCAATTGTGTAATTTTATGTATTGTGATAGTGAGGTAGAATAAGTTCCTCTTCATTATTTCCTTTTTTAAAATATCACTGGCTATTCTTATAAATTACTTTTCTGCATGAACTTTAGACTACCTTGAGATTTACATGTGTATACATGTGTGTATATACACACACACACGCACATACCTAAATACACATCATTAAAATATTGAATGGAACTATATGGGTTTTATAGTTTAATATAAGAACAACTAATCCCTTCTTTTACATTGAGTCTTTTTCATTTTAAAACATGATCTATCTCTCCAGTCACTTCTTTTGACCTTCAATAAAGTATTTAACATCTTTTACTATGACTATTTGTAAGTATTTTGTCATTTTAGATGCTATTTTCATTGGGATTTTTCCAGTGCATTTTCTAGTTGTTGATTGTTGCTGTTATCAACAGGAAAAATACTGATTTTTGCATATTATTTTCCTACTTTACACATCGCTGGATTATTATCTTAGTCATAACACTTCTTTGATTTCCATGAATTTTCTAGAAATACTGGCATTTCTTTTGTAATTCAAGAGTTTAGTCTTCTTGAATTGAGTCGTTTTTTAAACACAATTTGTTATATTTGTATTAACTGGGGCTTCCAGAATTAGGCTGAGTATAGAGGAAGAAAGTATATGGGAGAAGTTTTCAACTATCGTGACAAATCTACATCTTTCAGATATGGCTATGATGCAGCACCTATTTGTAATTGGCTTAGTGAATGAGCTAGATTCAGCAAAGTGCAATGTAGAAAGCAAGCTACTAATTTCTATTACTCATTCATTTTATGGCAGCAAAATCCTTCAGGTAAAATTTTTATCTCTATTCCCTTTTTGTTGTTGTTTTAATTTTTAAGCACTTTTTTTACCATTAAAAAAATCAAGCCAATCATGACAATATCTATTTTCATATGCCCTTTACATAATGCAAAATCCCCCAAAATACTGTCATTGTAAAAACACTCTATTCAATAAATTTAGAGAAGTAGTTAAGATATCTTCACAACAATAAAACACTATTATATAGGAAGTAATCTTGTTTTCTCATTGAAGCATAAAAGATCAATTCTGATTTCATTTTAAATTCAGGTGTGACTAACCAACTAAGGAAAGGAATCATAACATTCCAATGAACAAAACATATTCTTCTCTGTAAAATCTTATATTCGTAGCAAGTAATTTAAAATTTTTATTGTAGTAGAAACCACATTTATTATTTATTCTGATCCCAAACTTTAGAGAAGGATTAATAGAGCATGGTATAATGAATTGTATGTCACTAGAACTATTTTACCATTCAGATGACAATATAAACTACTATAACTCTTTTATATCTCATTCTGTATTTTAACATTAAAACATAAGCAAAAATACTCATAATAATTCATAAACTATAGCTATCATTTTCCATAATAATTTTACAAAAACTGTCATTATTGCTAAAATTAGCTTTTTTAGAATTTTTTCAAATTTTACTAATTTTCTTCATTATTTCTTTTAAAATTTCTGAACATGTATAAATAGAATAATTGTTTAAATCTATTTGGAGACACCTGAGTGGCTAAGTGTTAAGCATCTGCCCTTGGCTGAGGTCATGATCCCATCTGGGATCAAGTCCAACTTCAGGCTCCCTACAGGGAGCCTGCTTCTCCCTCTGCCTATGTCTCTGCCTCTCTCTCTGTGTCTCTCATGAATAAATTAAAAAAATCTTTAAAAAAATCTGTATTTGTCCAATATGATAGATAGTATTTCCAATGGCTATTTAATTTTGGGGGGAAGGGGGTAGGGCAGAGGGAGAGGGAGGGTTAGAATCCTCAAGTAGACTCCCTGCAGAGCACAGAGCTAATATGCGAGTGGAGGAAGGGGGTGCTTGATCTCAAGACCCTGAGATCATGACCTGAGCCAAAATCAAGAGTCAGACCTCTAACTGACTGAGTCCCCCAGGTGCCCCTTCAGTGGCTATTTAAATTTAAGTTCTCAGTTCTTTAGTCTCACCAACCATATTTCTCCATGCTCAATAACCACTTGTGTCTAGTGTTTATTGTGTGGGATAGCACAAATATAGAACATTTCCAACTGAAGAATATTCTATTGGATAGCACTGGTTTAGAGAATGGCAAAACTAGCATGTGCTTGTTACTTATTATACATTTAGAAAATAATTTAATAATTCATTATAAGTTTTATAGGAACTAGTGAGATTTAGTATGATAGTAGAAATAATAACTATTTTCAATTTTAGTCCCCTTTAAAACTAGCACCAGAACTCTCTGTGTAGAAGTTGCTGAAGAACCTCAAAATCAGAAACATCAGGATCCAAAAGAAAAAGCGGGGCGGAGCCTATCAGGAAAATCATAAGGAGAGGCCATTTAAAAATTCTCTCACATTGTGATATTGGTTCTTTTTTTAAAAAAAAGTTTTTATTTTAATTCCAGTTTGTTAAGACATGTCCAGAGATTATATTATCTTCAGGTGTGCAATATAGTGATTCAACACTTGATACAACTCCCAGTGCTCATCACAAGTGCCTTCCTTATCCCCATTACCTATTTCCCCCATCTCCTCACTCTTGCCCCCCTGGTAACTATCAGTCTGTTCTTTATAGTTAGGAATCTGTTTCTTGGTTTGTCTTTCTCTCTGACTCTTCTCCTTTGCTATTTTTTTCCCTTAAATTCCATACGGGTGAAATCATGTGGTATTTGTCTTTCTCTCACTAGCTTATCTTGCTTAGCATTATACTCTCTAGCTCCATCCATGTCTTTGCAAATGGCAAGATTTCATTCTTTTTTTATGGATGAACAATATTCTGATTATATTGGTTCTTAAACTGCTTGGATTCCTCATTCATCTATTCATTAATTCCACAACTATTTATTGAGCTCCTATAAGTGTCAGTATTATTATAAATGCTAAGGATAAACAAAAATAATATGTATAGGATGTTATATGGTAGTAAATGCTAAAGCAAAAAAATAAAGAATGTAGGGAAGCAAATGGGTATTTGGAACTGAGGAAGGATTTTTATCTTAAATGAGTGATCAGGGAAGGCTCTAGTCAGGTGATATTTGAGCAGGGACCTGAAGAAGAACCTACTATATTCCTGGCATTGACTCAATACTAGATTCTGTATTAGACTTAAGAGATTTTTATTTTTGGCATTAATAAAGACTTTGGAGTTCGAGGGAAGAAAAGACTTTTACTTTATCCTCAGCAAGATCTAGTGAAGCACAGGGAAGAAGTGAAAGAGGAGATAACCCATTTCTCTATTAAGTAAGCGTATTAACAGTATGAAATAATAACCCATTTCCTTATTTGACATCAATTTTAACAGAAAATAACAAGTGTTATTTTCTAATAACATGTTAATAAATGCTAAATAATGAATTTTTAAAAATCTATTAGCTAAAGTTGGCCTATTCTGGATAATATAAACACTTTTAAGTACTTTTCATTTTTCTAAAATTAAACTATCTTCCCTCCCAGGGGAATAAGGCAAAATTTGATAAAGCTAATAAACATAGAATCTAAAATATAATAAATAAAAATTTACGTGTCATTTTTTTTTTTTTTGGTCAAGTATATCCTAATAAATAAAGATGATAAAACATAGAAACTTTTTAGAGTAAATCTTTTCCTACTGACAGGATTTATTATTTTTACAACTGTTTCAGAAAAAAACTGTAAATTAATTGAAAATTTCCTGCTATTATTCTATGATTATTTTTGAGTAACTCCAAAAGTAAAGTATGATATCCAGAAATTTGTATTTTTGAGTTTTCATTTTCTAAACTGAATGTTAACAATCTTAAAACACATATAATTTTTCATGTACTTCATGATGGATGCCTTAGAAAGACTTACATGGAGAGAGATAAACACATCTATTAGTTATCTCCAATTAACCATGAAATAAATAAAAGGCATATATATGATTGATTACTAAAAAGCTGTGAGTAATTGAGTAATAAGGCAAAAGTAATGTTATATGTTCATAGAGTATAATCTAAGAACATGATTTTGTTTGTATAAATTGATTACAAAGCAGTTGAAATTAATATGACTTTTAGTCAAGGACACAATGGAAGGAGTTTTAAAGATAGCAAACATTTGAAAATAAAGCATTCTTATAATTTTTTATGGGACTATAAAAGGACGTCTTTACTATATTTAAAGACCGTTACTTGTTTTGGATGAGACTTATAAACAAAAAAAATGATATTTATTTAAAGCCTGTGCTTTAATTAAGTAAAGCTTTCAATGTAAATTAATTCAGCCTAGATTTTAGTCATGTGTAACATCATATAATTTTACTGTTATTTCTACAGTCCATTAGTTTTAAATTGATTCAATTTATGCTAACAGCTCAGTGATTAAATAATTTCCAAGGAAATTTTAATTATCACTGTGGCTGTTTTCTAGATATAAATTTAAAGGTCCTACACACAGACACACACACACACACACAAGTTAAATTAAGGAAAACATTTTTTTAGAAAATTCAGAATCTGAAGTGGGAACAAAAGATATTTCTGTTATATTTACCATGTTTATGTTTCGTTTTCCTTACTTTTAAGTCATATTTCACTGTAGGAGCAAAAAAGATGACTTGAGGACTCATCTATTTTATACATATTTTGAGGATGGCCTTCTACAAGGCTTTTCACATACTGTCTGCTTAGCCTATAGTACTCTTTCCCTCATTATTAGTGTGCTTTGTTCCCTCACTTGATTCATGTTCTTGCTAAAATGTCACCTTTTAAGAGAGGATTTTTCTGATGACCTCTAGTCATCTATATTTTTATTTTCCTGTTTTATTTTTTCCTATAGCATTTATTAACAATGCAAATTTCTTCACTTATTTCTGTTATATTCAGCCTTCCTTTAACTTTACCATGGGGGTAGGGTGTCTATTTTGTTTAAAATATACATCCAGGGCCTACATGAGGGGCAGGTAATATAAAAGATGTTTGTCAGATATCTATGAAAAGATACGTGATTAAATAATTATCTGTTTATTTAACTACCTAAATAGATGTTTCTCTATAGGCTCAACTGATCGTATTGGAATTTAGTTTCAAAACAAGTGAAAAGCAACTTACTAGCAAACTCAATTCTTCCTGTGGCTTCAGGAAATAAAATATTGGATTTAGTTGTATTTCCTCATGACAATATGTTGATTTAATATTGTTCAAAATCAGGTTTTCTTCATGATACCCAGATATCTAAATTATCAAAGAGTATCTTTTTGTTTTCTCTCTTAATTTTCTTTGTCCAAGTTTTCATTTATTTCTAAGCCTTTCAAATACACTCCAATATTAGTAGCTCCTAAATTTGGTTATAAGTTTAGGATTTTGTTTCCCAAAGCCATATTTTCCCTCACAAGCTACTATCAAATTTAAAAGTGTAGATGATTTTGAGTTTAAAGAACCCCTCTCCAGGAATTAATCAAATATTTACCTGCCGAAAGATAAGCATATTTTATGCAAATTTTTGTTTTTTGCAATGATGTGCTCCATGTTCAATTTCTTGACATAGGAAAATGCCTTCTTTAGAGTCTTGAGTACTTCATGGCCAAAATGTTGGTGGTATGGTAGAATGAAAAAAGAATTTATTATTTAATTAAAACAATGTGAGCTAAAATTTCAGCTCTCTCACTTTAAAGATTTTGAGATGGTCTACATTTATATGGAGTGTGAAAAGGAATACTGACCACATACCAGGCTGTTATGAGACATATACAACACACACACACACACACACACACAAAGTCAATATAAAATTTTCTCAAAATAGTTCCTATTACTCCTCTCATTCTCTATAAGTGCCTCAAGTAGCATTTTCTTGCTGTGGCCTTAAGTCTCTTAATTCAGCATCATCTTAAATTAGTTTTGACAGAAAACTTTTAAGATCTAGATCTATTTAATCTAGATCTTAATTTTAGAATAAAGCTGTTATATTACCTTAATTTGCTTATCAAAAGCATTTGTTTCCTAACATTAAAATGATATACTTGAAATGGCTATAAAACTTAATACAAGGCATAGTACCTTTTAGAAATGAACCAAAACCATGCAAAATGGGATTGAAGAAAGGAGACGTTGAGGAGAGACCAAAAATTAAATGGAAAGATATTGTAAAACATAATATAGCATATACATTTTTAAAATTATAAGAGAAAAATAGAATAAATACACGGATAGCTCTATGTGTGCCGAAAGATCAGCCAATTAAGCCAATACAATTTTGTAGAGTGATATAATGTTTCACAGAGAAACTAAAATTGGAGTGGTATAGAGAAAAAGTAGGTTTCAAATAGATGGAAAGGAGACAGAAGTTCATTTCAGAGTTGAATAAGGTGAAGAGATAAGAATCCCAAAAGTACCTGGAATGGTCATTTTTTTTTTCTATTTTGAGGCATTTCCTATAAACTAAAGTGATTCCCCAAACTAATGTAATATGCCAAGTGTGCTCTAGCCTTAATGGATCAACTCTCATGTCAGGTGAACTCCCAGAGATAGATAAAGTAGGGAATACTTAATTGCTTTGACTTGTACAAATTAGTCCCTTGATTATGTCCTTTAAAAAAAAAAAAGATTTTATTTATTTATTTGAGAGAAGGAGAGAGCATGAGTGAGGGAATGGCAGAAGGAGAATCAGACTCCCCACTGAGAAGGGAGCCCCCCAAAGCCAGGACTCCAGGATCATGACTTGAGATGAAGGCAAACCCTTAACCAGCTGAGCCATCCATGCACCCCTTGATTTTGTCCTTTAAAAAGACATTGACATTAAATGTAACTGGCAAAAGAAATAATTTGTTTTTAGGAAATATGCAAATTTCCCCAATATTAAGTTACCATTTTACTTAAGTTATCATTAAACTAGGGTTAAATAGATATGCATAAATGTGGAAAGTGACTTCTGCCAGCAAAATGCTGATAGGTTTTTTTTATCTGTCAATTAAAAGGTACTGTAACTGAGAAACAGTTCTATCTTTTTAGCCCACAAATTGTTCATTTCGGAAGAGAACATCAATCATGTGAGGTCAAACATTCAGAGATGCCTCTGCTTCGTGCTCCTGTTCCACCGCAATCTGGAGCTCTGGCCTCAGCATATACTGCTGCCCCTTCCCCAGCCTATAGATTTATTGTTTTCTTCCCCCTTGGGCATGGGTTTTCTTTAGTACCATACCAGCAGAATTGTTATTGCTCTTACCCTCAAATTAAGGCTTTTATTCCATAGAGAAACCAGTCTTTGGTTGGTTTGAGTATCAGAGTAAATCTTGTCCCTTCTATTTTCTGGAAGATTTTGCAAATAATTAGTATAACTTCTTCTGTAAATGTTTAAGAGAATTCACCAAGGAAGTATGAAGGCCTGATGTTGTCTTTGCAAGCAAGTTTGAAAATGCAAATATAGTTACCTTAATAATTGCATGGACTGTTCAACCTATCTATTTTTTTCTGATTGAGCTTTGATAGTTTCTGATTTTCAGGGATTCTGTCTATTTCACTTTTGTTGTCAAATTTATTGCCATATATTTTTCATAATATCTTACTACTTCCTAAATATCTGTAGAATATTTATTAATGTCACCTCTCAAATGCCCTTTTGATGTCTTTTTGACCCACAAATGATTTTAAAACGTTTTACCTAGGTTCCAGATATTTGGGGATCTTCTAGATATGTCTCTTAAATACCTTTTGCTCTAAAACAATAAAACAGTTCCCACACACTTATAAGTACAATCTTTTCCAAGTCATTTATTTATTTAAGGAATTAGGTTAATCATTCTATAGTGTGTTCCATAATCTATATTTGACTTGTTACTCTCTCTTATTGACACTATTCAACATGTTTTTTTTTTCTTCTTTCCTTTATATTTCTTGGGATTAGATCTAGAAGTTTGCAGATTCAAACTAAAATTTGGTAAGAATAATGTGTAGGTGGCTTGTTATCTATCTTTACTATTACTTCATGGACACATATAGCCTGGTTTTTCTAAGATAGATCAGTGTTTTCAGTTGTTGTTAACCAATCCATCCATTATTAAGTTCACTAACAACATTTCATGTGATTGTTATAGCATCTGATAAGAACCGTTATTTAGATCCATTATTTAATTTGGGCTGGTAAAATAATGTTTTTATAGTTTTTTTCTTTATTAGTTAGATTTCTATAAAAGAAATTAACCTTAGCAAATATTTGGCTATTCTAAAATAGTTTGTATTATAAAGTAGTATGATTTCTTATTTTCTTTGCCAATTTGCAGAATAATGAGCAGAATAATTTTAAAATGTGTATACACATACATATATATGTATATATACATATATGTATACAATATGTATATATGTATATATGTATATATATTCCTTCCTCCAGATCTGAAAGCAGTGATTTTTTTTTAATATTTATTTATGATAGACACGGAGAGAGAGAGGCAGAGACACAGGCAGAGGGAGAAGCAGGCACCACGCTGGGAGCCTGATGCGGGACTCAATCCCGGGACTCCAGGATCGCGCCCTGGGCCAAAGGCAGGCGCCAAACCGCTGAGCCACCCAGGGATCCCCTGAAAGCTGTAATTTTTTATCTTGATTTTTTTTTTCACTGAGTAACTGTGATTGTTTCCTAAAAGAGCCATAGAATGTGATTGCTTCTGTATTGTCATTGCTTCCATGCCTTCTCAAGGAACAGAGATTGGAAAGATGCGCTTTTTTTTTTTTTAAAAAGAGAAGATTAATAAGTGTGTGCTGACATTTTTAAATCAAAAGAAATATGAGATTTTACTTAACATCTTTATTTTATATTTGCTTTTTCTTTTATTCTAAAAATAATGATTCTATTGTTGCATTGTATACGACCTATATTGCTAACTATAATATATACTCACTGAATACCAGTATTTTTACTGACAATGACCATTTAATTCAGTTTTGAATTTCTCTTTCTTTTGTGTATTTTTAATCCTTAATATATCCCAGTAATAATGTCAGTTAAAATACTGTGCTTTTAATCATGTTAAATCATTCTTGTCTGAGTGGTTATGTAACCAAACTGACATGGGACTTAGGGGTATTTTTTAAAATTTTATTTTTTAATTTATGTAAGATATTTAAAGTCCCAAATTCAAAGCTATAACACAAGAGACATTAAAAGAGTTGTAGCTTCTTTATCTCTTAGCATGTTTCTATTTTTGCTAATCTCCCAAAATATAACATTACTAAAAACAAAGTAATGCTGCAATATTGAAACTAGTATTATTATATTTGTTGACAGATCAACACATAAAAGGACAACCCTAGTATGGAATAACTATCTTAAACGTCTCTGCTCTTCTAGTCATAAGCAATCTTTTTCCTTGTCTCTATTACATATTTGCCTATGCTATGCTAGTTTACATAAACTGGTCATTTTCAGGTGTTTGCTTTGGTACATGCTAGTTTTAGGAAAATCTTTATAGTTTTTCAGGTGTCAGTCTTTGACTTTAGATTATTTCATCACAGCTCTTTGTACAGCGGCTGAGTTCACCAACCGCATTTTTATTTTTGCTCTGTCCTATTCTGACCCTTTTGCTGTTGTACAGATTTGTAGAAAGCAGAAACTACTAGATGTATGATTCTCCTTTGAGAATAGGTGAATGCTAGAGATGCTGGAAATGCCATTTTTAGAGCTGTTTCATGCAGAGGGTCACATGCTATAAAAATAATGTCTCCCAAGGAAACTTCATCCTGAAAAATTCTGCTGCATAATTCAAAGTGGTTACAATTGCCTGCAACAAAACTCTGGAAGCATGGGAAATGATCTGTCCCAATGGTATAGCTTACCTTAGTTGTTGATACTTCACTTTGTAATATGATTTTTCTAGTTAATTTTAGATGACAGGCAGAGATAATAATATATGCCTAAAAGAGGTAATATTGTGTTCTTTCATATACTGAAATAAAACCTGAAAAAGATAGTAAATTTCAGTTTAGGAAATGCCATAGTAAATTTTATTTAACTGATTAATATTCAAACTTAGAAAAAAAAAAAACTTAGTTGATCACAGACATGTCTGCTCTTCTAGATCATATTTTAATATGGGGAAGAATCAGTGTTTCTCAGAACACATACATTTTGTAAAGGCTATGTTAAATGGAGTTCAACAAGTACATTTATGATAAGCCTTAGCAGGGCTTTCTAATTGCTATTGTGAAATCAAGAATCCTTAAGTTGGAGAATAGTATATAGACCATATTCTAAACTCCTTTATGTAAGAATAACTTTTCTACACAATACAGACTCTCAAATCGTTTTTAGATGGTATAATCATTCTTAATTTTTACAGATTATCTCCCTCTTTCTTAGAGAAGTTCATAGAATTTCTACATCATGAAATGTAGAGAAATATTTTATATTTACCCTACTTATTATTAATACATTTTGCTTTTTAATTGAGGCTCATACAGACAGAATTCTGCATCTTTCATAAATGTAAAGTTCAGTGAATATTAACAAACTGAGCCCACCTGTGTAAGCAGCATCTAGCTCAAGAAATAAAACATTATACCTACCTATCAAAAGAAGGAAAAATACACGTTTTCTTAGAATCTCCAAGGCCACCTCATTTTCTTTAGAAGAATTTTAAGCAGTGAGGTCAGGAGAAAACTATAGAAACACTGCCAAGTTGAACTAGATGAGCTTATCCTAGGTTGCAGAAATTGGAGCAGAGGATTTGCTTATCAGCTGAACTGAGAGCTGCACTGTAGATCCAAACTTCTTCCCAAAGCTGTATAGCTAAGAAATTGGCCCCTTTAAAAGGTAGAGTGTGTACTTTAAGTGAAATCCATCCAACCCATCTGTCAGCAAATGTTCCAAGCACTACGGCTATTTCCTTCTGTTTCCTGATGTTTTGTACATTGACAGTGGGGTTGGAGATATAGTGAAAAATGCAAATAGATTTGTTCATAGAAGTGCTAATGCTTGGGGAAAGAGGAAAAATGACTGGCAGTTACAGACAGTATTCATGGACGATGATGGAAGTGACAATTAATATTAATTAATTAATATTGCTCTTTGGAGCAATGTCCGCATCACTCATGAAATGGCCATTTTTGTGCATGTGCTACCTTTAATTGTCTTTTCTGCCTGTTTTCATGGTCATTTAAACTTGATTTGGGAAAAGTGAATGAGGTTCTCCCAATTATCATACTTTAACTCACCACTTATAATAGCTATAAAAATTGGTATCTATTATGTTCTCACCATTATGCTTAGGTATCAAACTATGCCATCTCTAAATCTCACTGCAAAACTGTGAAGTAGATATTATTAGTCCCAGCTTATTAATGAACAAAACCAACAGAGAGATGAAGCACCTCTTGCCTTAAATTGTACTGATACTACAAGTTTTAACTCTAAGTACATCTGGCTCAAAAATCAAGCTCTTTGCACTTCCACTTCCACACGCAGACTATGAAATCCTTTAGGTCTTATGTTCATGAGAGTCACACTGTGAGATGGGGATTGTTTCCATTTCACAGAAGTGCAATGACACAGCTATGGTTTGAACCCAGGTGACATGACTATGGGTACATTACTCTTTCAACTACCTAATAGCATATTTCTGTATATATTTTTTTTATTTTTAAATTCAACTTTATAAAACCTTTTGCTACTGAGTGGTTAAAAGGCTTACTATATCAAACTGAAGGAAACATGCTTCTAACTTTCAATAGAAAATTAAAACTCATGGTTTGAAATGGGAAGAGGGCTCTAACATTCTTAGGTGAAGCCTAAGAAATGGCTTCTTGGACAAGTAGACAAAAGATTAAAGCTGGATTTACATCTTTCATCATTTTTCTATGACTGCAACATTAATATTTCTATGCTGCAGTTAAGGGTGATATTCCTTTTTTTTAAGATTTTAGTATCTAATGAGGTTAAGATACAATGTAAGTACATGAAAATAAGTACCTGAAAATCATTAAACATAAAATTACATCACTTAGCATTCTATACCCAAAGGTGTATATATATATTATATATATATAATAATTTAAAACACTTATTAGTGTGATGAGAGAGGAACATTATAAATTATACCACTTTCGGTTTAACCGTTTTACCTTTAATTTTCTGACTTCTCTGGGGAATTGGTCTTATATTTTCTTAATTGATTTCATACTTAATAAAGTTAACATGCTACAAAAGGAGCAAAAAAGCCAAAAATGTTACTGATTTTGGACATGAGAAAGTAAAAAAAACCTGGTTTTTCTGTAAGGCGACTGTCAAATGGTTACTAATAGACTAAAAAGGAAAGTTAAAATATGGCAACAGTTCTGATGACAGGATTGTTTTATGTTTTAACATCAAAAATTAACTTAGAAGTTTCACAGTTTTATCAGCCTTAGACAGGTATATTTCCATATAAGAAATTTTACTCACTTAATGTGTATAATTTCACTAAATGTGACATGGTATACACTGTAAAACCACTGTTTAAATCAAGCTACACATTTGCACCCCCCCGCCCCGAATGATTCCTTGAGCCCCTTTAGAATCCATCCCTCTCTCTGGACCTTTCCCCAGGGAATCACAGATGCTTTCAGCTACTATAGATCAATCAGTTCGCATTTTCCAGATATTTATAAATGGAATTGAATGGTATGAACTCATTTTCATAACAGGCTTCTCACAGCACAATGACTTACAGATTCATACATATTATTGGGTATAACAGCAGCTCATCCACTTTTATTGTTGCACACTATTCAATTATAAAGATAAACCACATTTTATCTATCCATGCACCCATTCGTGGACTTGGGAAACATTTGAAGTTTTTAGTTATTTTGATTAAAACTGCTATGAATATTGGCTTGTAAGTCCTTTGTGTGGATATCAATCCCCTCAAGTAAGAAACTAGAGTAAAATAGCTAGGTTATTTGGTACTTATATAATGTTTTTGTTTTTGCTTTTAAGAAACTTTCAGTTTTCCAATGTAATTGCACTATTTCACATTCCCACCAGCAGTGCATGAGAGTTAGAATTGCTCCACATCCTCACAAAACACATGAAAATTTCAGCCTTTACTGTTAGCTCTTCTAACTGACACACAGTAGTAACTTTTTACATTATAATTTCTCTCATATTTAATGATGCTGACATATTTTCATACATTCATTTGCCATATTTGTTTCTTGTGTGAGGTGTATGTTTAATTATTTTAAATAGTTTTTAATTAGATTTAATTTTTAGGTTGTGCAGTTTTTATTCATCTTCTGTTATTGAGTTTTGGAATTCTTATATGTTCTGCATATAAATCCTTTGTCAGACACAAGTAGTGTGAATATTTTCTCCCCATCTGCAACTTACCTTTTCATTTTTTTAATACTATCTTTTGAGGATCAACAAAAGAAGGAATTTTGATGAAATCCAATTGATTATTTTTATTTGTTTCTGTTTCTTATATTCTACCTAAATCCTTACCTACCTCAAGTTCATGCAAATAATCTACTGTTTTGTTTAGTAGTTTATTACTTTTATTTTTGCATATAGGACTGTGTTCCATATCAAGTTAACTTTGGTATAGAGCATGAGGTAAGGATTGAGATTCCTTTTTATTCCATAGATATATCTAATTGTTCTAGCACTATTTTTGAAGGAGGACTTTATTCTCCAATAAATGGCCTTGAAGAACTTTGTCAAAAATCATGTGATTGTTTGCAGTTTGGTCAATTTCTGTACTCCTCATTTTGTTTAATTGACCGTATCTTGATTACTAGGGCTTTGTAGAGCTTTGTAGTGGGTCTTTAAATCATGAAGTATGGATTCTCCAACTTTGTTCTTTTTTAAAAAAAGATAGCTGTGGCTATTCTAGGTCATTTGTATTTCCATATAAATTTTCAAATTAGCTTGTCAGCTTTTAAAATGCCTGTAGGATTTGATTGGTATTGTTATGAGAAAAAATATATAACATTAAAAACTTTAACAATATTGCATCTTACAATCCATGAAAATGATATATATCTTCATTTACTTAGTGTTATTTTAATTCTCTCATTCAAGTTTAATAGCAGCCAATGTAGAGTCCTGGCAAGTACTTTATTAATTTGTTACACAAAAACATATTTAGGTAACAACTTAATGTAGTGTCTTGATATTATTGTAAATTGAATTTAAAAAATCATGTTTTAATTACTGATGGCTAGTATATAAAATCCAATTGATTTGTATATATTTATCTAGCATACTCTACCCTTCTAAATTTGCTTCATTCTAATTATCCTTTTGTATATTTCTTAGGATTTTCTACAAAAACAATTGTGCCATCAGAAAAGAGACTTTATTTCTATTTTCCCAATCTCTCTGCCTTTTATTTCTTTTTCATGCTTTATTTTGATCGTTATACCCTCTATTGTAATCTTAAATTAGCATGGTAGAAGTAGGCATCTATGCCTTCTTTCTGATCTTATGGGGAAAACATTAAATATTTTACTAGGAAATATGATGTTAGCTGTAGTTTTTACAGGAGCTTTCAACCATACTAGGAATGTCTCTTTTTATTACTACTTTACTGAATGTTTTCATTGTGAATAGATGTTGAATTTTGTCAAATGCTAAAATCTTTAAAAAAAAAAATGAGAACTCCTTTTCAAAAGGGAGTATCAAAATTGTAATAGTATTGCATTCTCAGTGGCAAGACTTAGTCCGCCATTTGCACGTTCACCTTCCCTCTTGTGTTAAGACTTGAAGTTGTTGATTCCAAGCATACTGTGATACTTATGATAAAAAAGGTTATTAATGACCTTTTAACACTCTGTTCTGTATGGCCTGTATGGCCAACCTCCACTGGCCTGCTTACCAATGGCCAAGCTGGGTTTTCTCAAGCCCCCTTCTCATGTGCAGAATTATATATGGCCTTAACTAGCTCTTCTAGGATAATTATATGAAAGAGTCCAGAAGAGCAGAGTATTGTGTTTTGTCTTTTATCTTGAAGGATATTGCCATTACAAAATAAACTCTGGGTTGCTAGTTGTTGTTGTTGTTGTTGTTTCCCATTATTTCCTTTATGTTATTCCACTGCTTTCTGCCTTCATAGTTTCTTTTCTGATGAAAAGACTACAATCATTTGAATCATAATGTGTCATATTTTATTGACTTCTTTTAATATTTTCCTTATAGCCTTGGATTTCTGCAGTTTGGATATGATGTACCTAGAGAGAATTTATTCATTGCAGTTGGTCTGTTTTGATTTTGCTGCATACCTTGCATACTTAATATATTTCATCAAATTTTAAAATATTTGGCCTTTGTTTCTTCAAACATTTTTACTACAACATTCTCTCCTCTACTTCTGGGACTCCAATTGCACCCATCTGATATTATCTAATGATTTCTGAGGCTCTGATTATTTTTTCTATTAAATTTTTCTCTCTGGGCTTCATCTTGAATGATTTCCATTGATCAATTTTAAAGTCCTCTTGCTCTTCTTTCTCTCAGTTTCATTCTACTATTGATCTTATCCAGACTATTTTTTTAAATTTCAAATATTTGTTTCTAATTTCTATTGTTTCCATTTTCTATTTAGTACTTCTATTTAGCATTTTCTATTCCTATCTACTATCGCCTGTTTTTCTGCTGAAATTTTCTATTTTTTCCTTGGTCTCATATATTTTCCTTTGCTTCATTAATTATTATAAGAGCTTTCTTAAAATCTTTGTCTGACAACCTAACTTTTGGAATCTCTTCAAATTTATCTCTATTATATTTTCCTTTCAGAAGAATGAATCACACTTTATTGATTCTTCATATTTAAGTAATTTGGGATTATATTTCTACCTTTACCATTCATTGCAAGCTGTTTTATGTGTTCCCTGTACTTGCATGGTTCAGCTTCATGGTTCAGAAGGGATTCCTTCTGTGACTGTCTCCCCTCCAGGATTCCCTTGTCACCCTCTGGGAGTATGATTGCCCTAATTCTAACTTTTGGTTCTTTAAGCCAGAAAGAATGTAGGTTTCTATCTGAGTTTTAACTTTTCTGGGTCACACTGGGACAGTGGCCTGCCTTCAAACTAATGCTATAAAAGTGAAAACATCCCCTGATACAACCATCTTCCAAGTCCTACATCTTCTCAAAAAAAAAAAAAAAAAAAAGGACAAGTTTCTCTCACAGGTTTCAAAAAAGTTCATCCAGATTTTATGGTTGTTATCTTTGAGATGATTTATTTTCTAGGAGCTTTTTAAAAAATATACTTGAAGAGGAATTCCTTGGGATAGAACAATTTAATTCCTTTCTCAGAAGGCAGTAATATCTCTCTTGGATAGATTCCAAAACATATGTTACTGTGTAAAAAGATTATCTGACAGATTAGACACTTATCAAAAACAAGATTTAAAAAAAAAAACAAAAAAACCCACAAGATTTTAAAAAAGTGGGCATCCCAAAATAAAAGAATTACATCAATGAGTCAAAAGAACAGTTAGACAAAATCTTAAGCCTAAAGTAGCATTAATTTTCTTTCAAACTGGATATATAGCTTATAATTTTATGAACTGGATTTTGTTTTGGTTTTTGCCTGTACCCTTTCCAGATGGCATAATATAAATTGTATTATGACATAGAAACAGGAAAAGAGAGAGGCAGACTGTCTAACCACATGGCTCTCAAAAATCTAATTTCTCATCACTGATAACATGTGCAGACAGAATTTCCTTTTCAGTTAAAGTTTTGCCCATGGATCCCATGGTTAAAACCAATAATTTCATTTTTTTTATCAGATACATATCTAGCCCTAAGAACCATATCAACAAGACTGTCTCTTTTTAATTATAAATTATATTCTATGGCTGTGAATATTTATTCTTGCAAACTAAAAATCCTAAGATCTAAGTTCAGAATTTTGATCCAGAAGCTGAAATTAACTTTTCCATTTATTTTGAAAATTAAGTATGGATAAGTTACAAAGCAAGCAAACTCCTTAATGCTTTCTATTGACTTTTTTCTTCTATCAGTTTTAAAACTAAACAATGTCTTTAATAATTTATATTTTTATCAGTAAATTTATATGTCTTTGGTAATACTGAGAGTTGGGTGTTTTAGGCAATTCATCTTGAATTAGATTTGGTGAGAATGCCAAAAAAGATGTTATCTGAAGTTGCATAGAACAGTAGCTGATCAAGAATTCCATAGTTGAGCAGCATGCACTACGATACAATAGGTTTCCGTTTGAAATATTATAACTGTGAAATGTTACCTTGTATGTCTATCCCTTAATTTACATTATTACTAAAATAAGTATATCTTTACCTCAAGATTACTTTTTTTGACGTTAGTGCTTGGATTAAAATCTAACTTCAGATAGTCATGAGTCATTTAGATGATAAATCTAGATTTCTACTCAATCTTCATTTAATGAAAGAAAGGCCATTTTAGACACTTAAGGTAATAAAATATACTTCAATGACTAGCTTTCAAAATTATAAAAATTATCTGTAACATTTTATGTATTCTTTGGAAAAATCAGGTAGTATTAAATGTTTAGTTTTATGTACAGAAAATATAGTAGTCATTAAATTTACTGTATTTTCATTAATCTGTATTAATGAAACATGGCATTATTACTGTAACTTTTCAAAGCATATAGTTATTGTTTTCCAATTCATATTTATATTGTATAGTAATGAAAGAAATATAGTTGTATGTTGGACTTACAGTCCATTTCATTTGTGACAGTAGTTTGGAAGGATGTTTTATGAGAGAATATAATGAAGCCTTCTGTCTTGAAATCTTCTGTTATTATTAATTATTATTATCTACTAGTTATTATTTCAAATGTTGCCAATTATCCTAACTTATCACCCTGCCTTTAGGTTCTAGACTCAATTTATTTACGGTATTTAGAATAAAAATAAAAAAAATTTTCTATTATTATATCCAAAAATAATCTGTAAAAAAAAGGTTTCCGATACCTAGAAATTGTTTTTAGATTCATAATGGATTTTGATCATCACAGCTTATCAGAGCACCTGCAGCCAGAAAAATAGAGGGACTTAGATATTGTGAGATAAACACAGAATTTATTTTAATTAAGCAACTTAACATTTCAAGCTTACTAAGCTCATATACTGCAGGCAACGTTTCTATAGTTATCTATCTCTGTATAAATCAAAATGATTTCCTCATAATTTTTCACTCATTATTTATTTTTATGAACCTTCAATTTGAAGGTTTTTATTTTCATGTATATCCTTTGCATTGTAGCCTAGGTTGTGTGTTTTGAAGTATATAGCACATACTTACCTTCAAACCATATCTTTAAAAAGGTGAAGTAGAAGGTATGTATTTCTTTATGCTAGAATAGCATTCACCTGAGTGATACCTTTGCAGCTGAGCTTGCTGTTGGGTTTGTCGTGCTCAGTGCTCACTGGTCTAATCAGAAATGCAGAGTCTACGCCAGAGAGGAACAGCTGGCCACAGGCCAGAACACTGCCTTTGCCAGGCCAGCCCTGCAGAAGGCAAGGCAAGTACACTCCTCTGAGACTGGGAATATGCTTAGAAATTCCCCCAATGAGCTGAATGGTAAAATATTTCAGGTGTGTTGGAGGAAAACAATAAACCATCAAGATAAACAAGACATCGTTAGAGTGCTTGATGGGTATTTCTTGAGTAAGATTTTGAGCTGTGTACTGTGTGTCTACCTTCGCCCATAAGACAAAAGTGAAGTCCGTAATTTAACAAAGTAGAAGAGTATTGCTTTACTCTCCAGCTGGTTTCCTGGGGGAAAAATAATACTAATTCAAAGGGGAAATATTTTGTTAAACATATTTCTTTAGCAACAACCCAGCATAGTTTTCAACATTTAAATCACATATTGCTATTTTATTCTATTATCTTGAGGCTAGTGCTTGGGAAAAGGTGTTAATAAAAACAGGTTTTCCTTCATTCTCCTGAATAATAAACTGTCAGTTGGAACACTTTTCTCCATAAGCTTACTGTGCTATAACAAGCAAATATTTGGAGACCCATTAAAATTGACCACTCTAACTTAATTCCCTGAATATATTCTGGTTTTGTTTCCCAGTGAACTAATAATGACTATACGCTGAAAATAGTGAATAGAGGTTTTTTAAGTATATTTTTCAAACAAACAATATCTGTTACCATGCTACCAAAAAAGAAAGTAAAGAAAGAAAAAGACACATTGCACAATTAAGTATTGCCACAGAATAGATCATATTAGTATCCTGGAGACATGAAACAACTGTGAGGAATTATAGTGCAAATCCACTTGAGGGGATGGTGAGGAACCAGTTCTTGTCTTGAAAGTTTTAAAATATCATTTGAAAGGTAACAGAAAAAAAGATAGGCTATAAAGAAATTATTTCTAAAGTTTATAGAATTTCAGAGTTAAAAAAGGAAAGGATCATAGAGTTCTGTATGCATTTGTGTTATCAACCTCTCATGTTTCACATTTACACACATATATAAACATATATATATAGAAAAATACAGCAGAGAAATAAAGGGATAACACAAAAATATAAGTGGAAGAACAATGATAATAATCCCAAATTTTGTTTTTCTCTGCACCACAATTTATAATGAGGGAAAATTAGATTTTTTTCTTCCTTTTTTAGAGATTAACAAATTTTGTATAGAAATTTTAAATAAGGAAAACCTATAAAATTGGCAAAATATATGAAAATTGGACAGAGTGTTCTTTCATTCATTCCCTTCTTAAGGCAAGTATTTAAGTAAGATTGAAGCCAATATATAGGGACCCCCGGATGGCTCAGTTGTTGAGGGTCTGCCTTTGGCCCAGGTCGTGACCCCAGAGCCCCAGGATCCAGTCCTACATAGGGCTTCCTGCATGGAGTCTGCTTCTCCCTCTGCCTGTGTCTCTGCCTCTCTCTGTGTGTCTCTCATGAATAAATAAATAAATCTTTTTTAAAAAGAAAGCAATATATGATAACATATATTGAGATACATTTGGAAGGCTTTGTGCATTAATTACAGTGATTACATTGATGGACTGGCATTTCTTTTGATGAGTAATATAAACACAAAAAATAAAACATATTTCCACTGTTCTCAGTTTTACATACCTTTGAATTTTTCAATATATCATGTAACAGAAATCTTGTCTCAAATAAATTTTGCTAGTATGATTTCTCATAGAAATAAGTATCTTAATCAAAATAATGGCATGTTCTACGTTCATATCATACAGCATATATCATAAAGAAAAACAGTAGTAATCCTGCACCCTTGCCACCACTTCATCCTTTGTCCAATGTAAATAGATATAGACTTTTAGCCATTTCTCATTTTACATTATTTATATTCATTTCTCTAATTTCTTGCTTTACGAAATATAAAAGTCACCTATTAACTTCCTCCCACTGAAACCAAGAACTTTATCATTTAAGTTATGTTCCACTTGGGGCACATGGGTGGCTCAGTGGTTGAGCATCTGCCTTTGGCTCAGGGGGTGACCTCGGGGTCCTGGGATCAGGCTCCCTGCATGAAGCCTGTTTCTCCCTCTGCCTGTGTCTGCCTCTCTCTGTGTCTCTCATGAATAAATAAACAAAATCTTTAAAAAAGAAAAGTTATGTTCCATCTCTCATTATCCTCCTTTTACAATATTTTGGTAATTATTTAAATGATTTTATTCCTTAGCTGTGTAACTTTATATGATTTATTTACCTATTTATTTCATATTCCATCAGTTATAATCAAGATCTCATCTAGATCAGATAAAGATACCTTTTTCGTAATTTTTTTTTTTTACTTTTTTTCTTATGATACCTTTTATCTCTCTTCTCAACCCTTTAGTTTGGAAGGATCACAAATAATATATATTATATTCTGTTGTATGCTCTCAAAATGGAATACTAAAACATTTTATTTGTGTTGTTATGATTTTGTAAAGTTATTAGCTGCAATCCGAGTTATATTTATTTTATTTATGTTATTTTAATTAATTAATTAATTTATTTATTTATTTATTAATGAGAGAGAGAAAGAACATTAGAGATACAGCACAAAGACGAGCAGGGGGCAGAGGGAGAGTGAGAAGCAGACCCCTCACTAAACAGAAACACTAATGTGGGGCTCAGTCCCAGGACTCCAGGATGATGACCTGAGCTGAAGGCAAATGCATAACCAACTGAGCCTCCCACATGTTCCCCGAGTTCTATTTTAAAATAATGTTTTTTCTAGAGTTTGCATGTGGTTTCCTTCTCTCTCAGTTCATTCCTCGTGTGCATTTCCTTTTCATGGACAGCTTTCCTATTCTTCTCTATCTCTTTCTTTCCTCTCATCTTATTTTGCCTACATGTGTCCCTAATGTCCTTCAAACCATCCCTTATGTAAACCAAGAAAGAAACAAAATTTAAGTTACAGAACTTTGAAGTATTGAGTACTCAGACAGCAAAATAAAAATGTTTGACTGTTCTCTATATCTAGTATAAAAAGTTACGCCATTAAAAAAAATTATTTCATTGACAAACATCCCTCACCCATCCCACAGTCATGACCTTCATTGATAAAAAAAAAAGGGTTTATGTGTATTAAAACTTTCCATCATCAATATATTTTTTTTTTCCAAACAAGCCATCAATATATTTTGATTAGGTTTTCTATCCATTCCTTTATATAGTTCTTTTCTCTCAACTTTGCTTACATTTTATCACATTAGTTATTTAAACCCTGCACACAAGAACCCCAGAGAGGTATACTGGAAGGTTCCTGTCTTCTCACAAGCAGGTGAGTTACATAAGTTAGATAGGAAGATTATTTCGGAAGTGCTGTGTTGAACATATTGTATGAGGGAGACTCCAGGTCACAATCAGATATGGGGATAGTGTGAACAGCAATCCGAAGGGAGCTGCTCGCTTTGGGCATGTAATTGGAGCCTGAAGCATTTTCAGCTTCCTTAGAATGACTTCTCTGCTCACTCTCTTGGGTCTGCAATGCTTCTCTGTCTTGCTGTGAAATTGTCCCCAATTTCAAGGCCTAGTTTTAATTATCCCTCTTCCTTGACATTTTTCCTACTTCCCTCTGAGAAATTTTACCAGAAAATTGGGTGATTCTCCATCTTCCTAGAATCCTCACAGAAAAGAACAGAGTTCAGATCTGATAAAATGAGGTGGGACATGGCAGGAGCAGTGGTTCCTATGAAAATGCATTTTGCAATGAGTCTTACATCAGCTAAAAAGCCTATGTATTATTTTTTCTTCAATGTTTCTTCTTATTGGTTTCTTATTTTACTGGATACAATGCGACAGGAATTCTTGATGTTACATTGTAGTTCATGCCACCTACACTGGTCTAAGTTTCTGGTTCAGTACTCTATTTTCACATTTTCAAGACATTTCAAAATGCTTTAAAGTTAGTACTTGATGCACTGGCTGATTGAGTCAATGCATGATTTTTTTTTTCTCACATTAACTTGAATGTACTTTGTATCTCTCATTAAAGTAAATTATGCACATAATTTATATTTGTACTTTATAAGACTATTTAGCTTACTACATGAAAAAATACTACCAAGGAAATCTATATTAGTTTTATTGTAGGAAAAAGATCGTTTTAATTATTATTGTTAAAAATCACCAGTTAGAAGTTTTGATCTATTATCTTAAGAAATATATGAGGCAAAATATTCTCAGATTAAGAACATAAACAAAAGAATTTGTTTTCCAATTTGCAAGTTAATATCTTTATATTAATATCTGTATACCTGCATTTATTAAAGATAGCTATGAGGCCTTGTAGTGGATTAAGTAGTGGCCTTCCAAAGGATATGTCCATTCAGAACCTTAGAATGTGACCTTATTTGAATAAGGTGGGGTTTTTTTTGTTTTTTGTTTTTTTGCAGATTTAATTAAGGTAAGGATTTTGAGATGAGATAGTCCTGGATTAGGGTGGGCCCTAAATCCAATAATAGGTGTCCTTAGAAAAGGAGAAGACACATAGAATGCAGAAGGGAAGGCCACATGAAGAAGGTAGAGGATGTAGTAATGCACCTACAAGCCAAGAAATGCCAGAGATTGCTGACAATCCTCAGCACTTAGAGACAGTCATGGAAGGCATTCTCCCTGGAGACTCCAGAAGGAGGCGATAACCTTGATTATCGACTTCTGTCCTCCAGAACTGTGAGAAAATAAATTTCAGTTGTTTTAAGCCACCAAATTTGTGGTAATTTTTTATGGCAGCCCTAGGAAACTAATAAATGCCTACTGATTATTTATCACATTACATTAATAGTAGCATTTTAAAATTTAAAACAAGTAAATTAAAAAACTTTAAACAGTAATATTTATTCTTTTTTAGAGTGAATTTTGGCTAAAGCATATATTTGCTTTAATCACCTCCATATACAAGACACAAAATAGTTCCGCGACTCCTCATTCCAACACAAAACGCAACAAAACACCCTTATGCCACTCTTGAATTCAAAACCTCTCCTTACCCATAACACTTGTCAGTTATAGATCTATTCCCTTCCCTTACAATTTTGCCTTTTCCAGAATGTCATGTAAATAGAATCATGTAGTATGTAGCATTTTGAGTTTGGCCTTTTTTCATTAAGAATTATAATGCATTTGGGATTCATCTATGCTGGTGAGTATTTCAGCAACTTGTCCTTTTTTAAATTGCTGAGTAATACAAATGTGCCACAGTTGTTTATTCATTACTTAACGGATAGACATTTCAGTGATATGAAGGTTTTGGTGATTATGAATAAAACTTCTATAAATATCCATGTTTTTGTATAAATATAATTTTTTATTTCACTCATATAAATATCTAGGTCATATGGTAGGTCTTTGATTAGGTTTATTCCTAAGAATCTTATGGTTTTTGGTGCAGTTGTGCATGGGATTGATTCCCTGATTTCTCATTCTGCTGCTTCCCTATTGGTATATATAAATACAACAGATTTCTGTACATTGATATTTTGTCCTGTGACTTTATTGAATTAATGCATCAGTTCTAGGAATTCTTTGGTGGAGTCTTTTGAATTTACTACATAGAATATTATGTCTTCTGCAAATAGTGAAAGTTTAACTTCTTCCTTGCCAATCTGGATGCCTTTTGTTTCTTTTTGTTGTCTGATTGCTGAGTTTATTTAGGACTTCCAGTACATGTTAAATAACAATGGTGAAGTGGACATGCATCCCTGTCTTGTTCCTGACCACAGAGGAAAAGCTCTCAGTTGTTCCCCATTGAGGATGATGTTAGCTGTGGGACATGATGTTGAGGTATTTTTCCTCCATCCTTACTTTGTTGAGGGTTTTTATCAAGAATGGATTCTGTACTTTGTCAATTGCTTTTTCTGCATATATGGTTCTTATCCTTTCTTTTATTTATGTCATGTATCACAGTGACTGGTTTATGAATACTGAACCACCTTTGTAAGTCCACCTTTGTAAGTCCAGGAATAAATCCCACTTGATGGTGGTGAATGATCCTTTTCATGAACTGTTAAATTCAATTTGCTTTATCTTGTTGAGAATTTTTGCATCCCTATTCATCAGAGATATTGGCTATAGTTCTTGCTTTTCTTATTCAACTACTTCTTAATTGAGTGGTTTCGTGAATATCCTCAGAGCCTTCACTTTACTAGTTCTCCTGGAAATCACCTAAACTTGTTTCATTACATGTTTTAAGTACACATATTATGACAAAATCCCAGTCTTGAAAAAAAATCTATCTTCCCTTTGTATTATTTTTTATCTATCACTCTACATGAAAGAAAAAAAGTCATACATGGAGAAAATGAACTCTATAGTGATTATTGATCTAAATAAGGCTGCCAGTATCATATTTCTCAATATTTTAAACTATAATTTACCTTTCCTTTTTCTAAAGGACATTCCACATTAACTTATTCTCTAAAAATGATAGGTAAATATTTTGAAACCATACCAACTAAAGTGTAGAATTTAAAAATACAGGGGAGAGCTCTCAGGTCAATTTTTATTTGAAGGTTTTTAACTAATGAAAGAGCAATATTGGAGCACCCAAAACTTTTAGTGCATCAGACAATTTATAAAACTCAAGTTTTAAGTTCATCTGCTATACTGGAGGAAGTAAAAACTCAGGTGCTGACCAATGCGGATGTCTGAAAGAGAGCTGCCCCCACATTAAACTTGGACACAAGGGGTTATAACCTCAGGAAAAGACCAAACTAGACCTAGACATGACTAGTACCCTAACGCCAAAAGACCATAGGAAAGTCTGTTTGGGTTGAGCAGTGCTGAAGAGGTAAAAGAAAAGGAAAAATATTTTGGAGACGTTATGGCCATAGAACAATGGTTTAAGGGGTTCCCCCCTCCAGCTATATACTCTTGAGATATTCAAGGAACTTCAAACTATGAACTTTGTTTACTGTCATCTCCAATGCTGAGTTCCCCTCAGGCACCAGGCAGAAGCAAATGCAATTCCTTTCTGGGAAAAGACACACTTAATTTTGGTCTCAAGTTACCTCCAACTGTCTTGGTCACCTACTACAATCAGTCAAAGATGACGATGTAATTAAATAAAGAAGGATGCATGAGAAAGAACCAAAAAATCAAAAGGAAGCAACATGAGACTCATACATCTCAGATAATGAAATTATCAGATGTAGATTTAAAATAGCCATGGTCGCTTGTCTAAATAAACAAAACACATTGTAAGTTGCTCTAAAAGCCTTAAATTAAAAGGACAGGCTCAAGACAGTCAACCTCATATTATATTGTGAAAACCAAAAGGCCTTTATTACTAACAGTTGGGGAACAGATTGAGTAGGAAATCATAAGTCCAAAAAATCTTCAAAATTTTATCACAGCTGTGACTCCTCCTCTTATGTTATAGCCATGGCTCCAGTAGGGGCGACATAGGAATGAGAATGAGAATGAGATAACTGATAACTGGAATGAAAATGTTGGAGCAGATATGCCTGGGAAACTTGAACCCCCATATTCCTCTGAATGCTCCAGGCCAACTGGAATAACCCACTTCTCCTCCTTCCTGGAGGGCGGTAGCACCCCATTTTCTGCCCTGAGTTGTACTTAATTTCGCTGAGAATATGTAGAATAAATAAAAGACAAATAGAAGTATATGTTAAAGAAGACATTACATATGTTGGCAGAAAAAATGTAAATACTATAACAAATCATACCTTATATTCCAGAAACCCAGGGATAAGTCTATGTCACATGAACCAGAGAGCTTGACAGAAACCAAGCTGCTGCTTTTACCTTTCTTTAAATTTTTCCCCTTTTTACCTTTGTATCTCCACCAAACTGGAAATATTAAAAGGGTCTAAATCCTTAGGAATTGAGTCATTTACATCCAAATTTATCTCATCTGGAATCCAACAGATTGGAGGCCTTCCAATCCTTTCAGGACTATGTGTGGTTATGTCTAGAAAAGAACAAAGAGTTCATTTTGTTTTCAGATATTTTTTGAACAAGAAAAAAGAAATAGAAGGGCTAAATATTATATTGCATGATCATAGTATATAGAGGACCATAAAAGAAAGGAGGAAATGATGATGTTTATACTTTTTTAAAACTCATGGCAATTTTGTCTAAAACTAACTTTAAATGAAATATAATTATATATAGGAGAAAAGTCATAATAGTTCAAATCAATCTCTTCAAACAAACTGATCATCCAAATCAAAAATTCTACTCTCTTCTCAATAGAGGTTGATTGCATTCTAGTGTTAGAATTATTGACACAACCAAAATAACTACAAGAACTATGTGCAATTTCTAGTTAAAACAAATAGAAATAGCTCTTTGACCTTGTAGAAGTTATTCAAGGTCTTTAGAACTCAATTTGCCCACTATAAATGAATATTTTGACAAAAGAATTTATAAAATTCTTTTTGGCTTGAATATTTCATGTATTTTTGATGCTCTGACTCAAATGTATTTTATTATCAAATTCAAAAGAAAAAAGTAAACCATTAACATTATTGTTAAAAATAACTTAGAAACCATTTTGGTCTTTTTATGATCTATGCTATAAGGTTCACACTCACTTGAAGCTCCCATATGGTGGGGATCTGAGACATCACTGCCTCCTCTAAGCCTCATGTAGTCTATATATATTAGTCAGTGATTATTCTCCATTCCACAAATTTATATACATCCTATACTGTTTCTTCTTTTGACATTCCTCTATTTTATTTTCTCTCTCTCTGGATGGCTTTAAAACCATACTCATGTGAATGTTAAATATTTCTTTATTGGGCAGCCCGGGTGGCTCCGCGGTTTAGTGCCCCTTCAGCCCAGGGCATGACCCTGGAGACCCTGGATCAAGTCCCACGTGGGGCTCCCTGCAGGGAGCCTGCTTCTCCCTCTGCCTGTGTCTCTGCCTCTGTGTGTGTGTGTGTGTCTCTCATGAATAAATAGAATATTTTAAAAATAAAAATAAAAATAAAAAAATTTCTTTATTAAAAACTTAAGTCAAATGTCAACTCCTTTATTAAACCTTCCTGGTCACCCAGCAGAAATGATGTTTCTTTATTTAATGCTCACTATTATAATTCTTAATCTAAAATATAACTCATCATGTTGTCCTGTGGTTTTGCTCTACGTGTTTGTGTTTTGCCTTGTCTAAGAGAAAGTTCCTTTATAGGATCTTGGGCATGCAATAGCCAACCTGATGTCAGCCCCATCATTCCCCAATGCCTAGGAATTAAAGGACATTATCATATTTCACAGATAATGATCCTTCGGAAGGAAAGAAAAGCTCAGAAAGATTGTTATAGTTTAATTCAATGCATGCTCATGGTCTAAATTCCAAGATCAGATACAGGATTGATCAATTAAATGATGAATCATTGGAAGGCTCATCAGTAGCCATATTCCTGATCTAGAACTGAGGCTATGTTCTCCTGGATGTCTTGACAAATTTACCTATTAAAAACAACAGGTAAATTAGTGTGAAATGCACTTTACCAATCTAAGCATAACAAAAAAGACAAATAAGATGCTTAAAATAGAATTTGTAAAAAAGGAAATCTGGGTTCCACTAAAGACAAAAGAGAATTCTAGGACTTGAACACTCCAAAGGCTTTTAAACTGTAAAAGATATACAATTATTTATAACTTTGTATAGTTGTTCTTACTATCTTTTAATACTTGGAATTAATATTTAAAGTAGAACATCAAACACAAAGTATCATAAAGTTACTTTGCATATATAATTACTATGAAACTAGCAAGAATAATTATAGATTTTTTGCTTGATAATATTTGACTGCATATCTATTTGAAATAAAAAAATGTTAAGAACTATTACAGTGAAGGATCCTCTTCTGAGAAAGAAGTACATTAATTTTTGCTATTTCCTTCTGATATTAAAAATGAGGGTGAATTTTGGTTTTTATTCATAAAAGTCCTTTGTTTCAAATAGTAATTACATAATTTACTTTTGACTAATACAAATTGTTAAGCCATTATGGTTAATAATATGTTAATTAATAAGCATTAGTTATAAGGCTTAATTTCTACTAAACATCCTTAGCTACTTATGTAGATATATTTCTCTGTAGATTGATTATGGTTATTACTTTCCTATTAAATCTTACAAAATATCCAAACACCATTTTATCCTACAACATTATTTTAAATATGAGGTAGTGAAAGATAATGCTATATATAATCATATAATTAGGTTCTTGCTCATTTAAATGTATTGACATTTACACTAAGTTAAAGTTTTTTTTCTCCTAGAAAACAGCAGGGAGTTTGTTTAAACAAATTTTGACTATCATTTGTAGAATTTTGTATAATTCTGCTGTACAAATAGAGTTATAAATTAAAAATAAATTTATGCTTAATTTATTTTTATGCACAGCTAGAAAGACCTATTTTTAGAAATTATCAGATCCCAACAGTGTGCAAGGATCTCTTTTAGATGTTAGGATATAAGCTAATAAGGCTTGCCATCTAACGGGAAATACGGGCTATAAATTTAAAGAAAACATAAATAATATGAAATACATTTTTAGATACTATTAATAAAATTATATGTATTATTATTTATGTAATAGGGACTATAAAAAAAGGTTGGATCTTTAACCTCCTTCAGAATGGATTAGATTTGTGTAAACCAGTGAGTAGGGGGCATTTTCAGCAAGTAAACCACACATTGGAATGCATACTATGGTTCAAAGAATGGCAAAAAACCAATATAGGTGATTAGTGAGAATTATATTTTGAGAGGGAGAATGTAATACTTTTAAATTTAATTAATGCTATCATTCAATCATTTTTTGAAAGCTTTGTGAGTAGAGAAATAGCATGGTCATGCTCAACAGAGCCTCTCAAACTTTAATGAGCATTCCAATCACTTGGGGATCCTGCTAAAACACACATTCTGATTCAGAAGTTCTCAAGTACAGCCTGAGATTTCACCTTTCTAAAGAGTTTCCAGATGATGCCAATGCTGTTAATTTCCAGGCCACTCACTGAATAATAATGTTGAACAGACAGTTTCTGAGACTGGAAAGAAGCTAATTTGAAGTCTAACACTGGAATCTTGAAGCAAAGCAGATTAATGACAGTAAGAAAAGAGATTACAGAATGTCGGAAATGTGACAATGGAAAAAGTCATAGTTATATGTCAATTATACTTCAATTAAAATTTCTTAAAAATCAAAAAAATAAAAAAGTACTTAAAAATAAAAAGAATTCATAGTGTAGGAGATTTTCCTGCATTTGGGAGGATCACTGAAAAAGATGAATCCATTGTTTTCCTGTTTGTAGGATTGAAGGCATAATGCTAATTTGAAAATAAATTCTGAAATGTGATGTGGTTTGGAGGGAACAAGTAACCTTTTAGCCTTTACACTTGTATTAATGGTGAAATACCCAGAACAACCAGTGGACATAAGCCCAGGCCATACCAAATGAGGATGTGAAGCCCTGAAGAAACCTATACAATTCTCTTTTGAGGGACAGCCTCGGTGGCTCAGGCTTAGCACCACCTTCAGCCCAGGGCATGATCCTGGGGTCCCGGGATCGAGTCCCACGTCAGGCTCCCTGCATGGAGCCTGCTTCTCCCTCTGCCTGTGTCTCTGCCTCTCTCTCTCTGTGTGTGTGTCTCTCACGAATAGATAAATAAAATCTTTAAAAAAAAATTCTCTTTTGAGACGAAGTTTCAGTCATACAAGCAGTTGAAATCATCCAGGAAAAATAAGCCACAAAAACAGAAGCATCAACACATAAAGCTAGATAAACTCAAAGAAAGAGAAACTGTCTGAGACGTGGGTAAGAAGTCATGGAAGTTATGAGGCCTTAGTACTTTGGACATCAAAGCCAGAATGTCATCAATGAACTGAGATGTGTAGGGCAAATATCTTCTTTTGGTAATGAGGAGTCTACAGATAACTGTGAAATGTCCTGTGTGTTTTTTTTTTTTTTTTTTAATGTCCTGTGTTTTAACTTTAAATACTAGTGTAGGATTAAACCTGGAATAGCACAGCGGCCAGTAAACAAAACTGTGCCCTATTCCAAAAGCAGTAAGGAAATTAAATCACAATTTGTATGTATATGTTTTTCTTATTTCTACTCCTTTTTTTCTTGTTTCTTTCCTATTACTTAACATTTATACTTAATTATTTTCCCGTTTTTAAAATTTTCTGATGATAATATCTACCCAGTAATGCTTAAATATTTTAGCACTGGAAGCACTTAGGACAAAAGACATGCATATTACTTTAAAAATTATTCATAGGCTTGTGTAACAAGTCTCAGTATGATAGTACCTTAAAAAGTACCAGTTCTAGGGGCACTTCAGTTAAGTGTCCACCTTTGGCTCAGGTCATGATCTCAGGGTTCTGGGATCAAGCCCTGCCTCTGACACCCTGCTCAGCAGGTAGTCTTCCCCTTATTTCTATGATCTTCCTCACTCTTGCTCTCTCTCAAATAAATAAGTAAATTTTTTTTTTTTTTTAAGTACCGATTCTATATTACCTCATTAGGTACCGATGAGGTGAATTAAAGGCTTTGGTGATTGATCCTTCCATATCTTTTCCTTCTGAGTCATGTCTTGATGCCTCATGAGTTTAAACTAGGTTAGTATTTTTGGGGATGAGACCTGAAAATGAAGCACAGGTGGCCCATGTTCATGGTGTAGTTAATTAAATAATATCATAAAGGCAACATTCAGAAGTAAAGGGTCAAAAAGAAAAGAATCTAAGAAAAGGAACTGAAGAAAGATAAAAATCAGGTAGCTGGCTATGGAACTGAAGCCAGGATAACACAGAACAAGTAGAATTGCAATAGGTTGAAAGCAGAGATAAGCGGATTTCTAAGACCTTGGCACATATAATCTCGAGGCCATCGTACAGGACAGCAGCAGTGTTGGTTAAGAGTATTCGAGATATTAAGGGTTCTGGGTTGGTTCAAACCTGATACTGTTTTTTTTCTCAAATAAAAGAACAGGTTTCATGTAAAATCTTGGTTGGTGTCATTTGACAAAATTATTACAAAATCAATTTAAAAAATAAATTATTATTGTTATGAAAATTGAAATTGAATAAATAGTGAAACTGTATATTGTGAGGGCTGATAGTCTGGAATAGATTTCTGGTTCTGCCATTAGTTAATTTCCAGCAATGACATCAAATTCTGAGGGACAATGAATGAAAATTTGTTTTTGATGTATTTAGAGGATCAGATCTGGAAGGCAAAAAAAAAAAAAAAACTAAAAAATAAAATCTGGAAGGCATCTTATCTTCATTTCCTCCAACTCCTCATTTTACAGTAAAGAAACCAAAATTGATAGTACTAGATTTCTCCCAAGTCACACTGCTGGTTAGTGACAGAAATCAGAGTTCATTACCCATGGTCTAGGGTCTATACAACTACTACTAAAAAAATGAATTCGATAAGACATGTCAATATTATACATCAATATTTCCTTAGCATGCACAAAACTTTTAAACTCATTAATACTTTAATAAGGTTCCTGAAGTTTTACCTCACTAAGACATGAATAGAATAAACATTTCTTTCCTTTCCCTATGGTAAAAGAAAAATTATATAATTAAAAAAATATTGCAAATGTAATCTCATGAGATTATCCACTTCACTTTTCTAGCATGGTATTTTATAGTTCATGTTGACGTTCAAATCAAGAGAACCATCTAAAAATCTTTTCCATTTAATTATAATGCAAATTATTTAACAGCAGAAGCCTTGTCATGTGTTTTAATTACGATATTTCTAGTTCTGGGGATAGCCTGGGACCAAATAAATCATCAATAAATATTGTTTAAATAGACAGATGAATTAATAGCCATAAATTCAATTCCATGAGAGACATGGAAATGAGTAAAATGCATTCTTAGAGATGTAAAAATAGCAATTTTATATTTTTAAAACCAGTTAAAAGCTATTTCCATCAATGTTTAAACATAGTTATTTTAAACAAATCCTTAATAAAGATCTAGAAAGAGGGACTTCTCTAGGCAAAGTAATATGACAGATAATTTTAATCCATTTAAGTTATTTTGGAGAAGCAGTAGGGTGTGTAGGAAAAGTGACTCCAAGAAACAATATTATATTTCATGAAATTCTAAGAACTTGGAATGTAATAGTAATGAGCCTTATTGCCACTAGAACTTGAGAATATTTCTATATCCAAGGAAAGTTCAAAGTCTTTGCAACAGGAATTTGTGACACTTTTTTTTTTGACTGCTCCACTCCAAATGTCTTTCTTTTTAGTCCCCATGATCAGATGACTGACTGTAATCTTTATTATCTATTATCTCATAATTTTGGCATGCACGTGACATTTGTCTGTGACTGTCCTCCATGTCATTCCTTATTAGAACCTTATAGTTACTAAACTAACAGCTAATTTAATCAGCCATTTAATATTCCTTGGTTCGAATTTCATTGAGAATCTTTGTTCTAGCTCCAAATGAAATGCTATTTGTTGGATTAGAATTGGCTACTTACTTTTAGGTAGTTTGCTCAAACATAGTTTATATAGCTGTGGCCAGAATGAAGGTAATAGACTCCCATGACACTCCTACTTGATCAGATAGGGATTTTGCCAAGGTAGTTTCCATTTGGTAGAGCTGTAGGGAGGGAAGTCACAGTGATCCTTGTAGGAAAATAATTTCCCAATTTTACACATCAGAGAGCTGAGTCTGAGAAAGGTGCAATATCTGGCCTTGGTCTTACATGTTGTAAATTTTTGAGGACTTAGAGAATTGCCATTTCCATATCACATTATCTTTTAGTCCCCACACCAATTCTCTTCTTGGACAGGTTCTCTTCTCTTTCTTTAGATTTCTTATAACTAAAATCTGTTTGGGGATCATTGCAAAATGTATATTTATAAAGTGAATTGAAAGATAAAAGAGAGAGAGAGGTAGGTAATGGAAGAGTAAGAAAGGCAAAAAGAAGTATATCTGCAACTGTGATAAAAAGTTACTCTTTATGTGAGTCAGCAATTCTAGTTAGAGTTAACCTCCTTCTTTTAAGTGCATATAGTTTATAATTCTTCCTATAATCTATTCTAATTGTCTACTGCTGCAGATCTGCTATTTAATATTTGGTTGACATCCTCAGAATAGTCAGGATTCCTAAATTTACCAAGCAAAGTTAACCACTTATATATACCATTGCACTTATAATTTTAGAACTCCATGAACTCAAAAATTATATATTATAAAAGGAACATGGTGATGGGCCTTTATCTAGAGATATCATCCAAATAGAAATTTACTTGTAGGGATCCCTGGGTGGCTCAGCGGTTTAGCGCCTGCCTTTGGCCCAGGGCGCGATCCTGGAGTCCCGGGATCGAGTCCCACGTCGGGCTGCCAGCATGGAGCCCGCTTCTCCCTCTGCCTGTGTCTCTGCCTCTCTCTCCTCTCTCTATGACTATCATGAATAAATAAATAAATAAAAATTTACTTGTAAATACACAGAACAAGTTTGTTGACAATTTGCTGTGCAAGGAACAGACACACGCAAGAGAATAAAGGACTGAAGGTCTATTACAACTGATAAGTAAGCAATATTAGCTGAAATATCAGCTGGGACACTTGACACCTTGTCAAGTTCAGGGATTTTAAACTTGAATTTATTTCTTAACATTTTAGAGGAGTCGAATGGCTGGCAAAAATACTACTTACAAATTACATTAGATAATTTTTTTCTGATTCATTATTCAATATTTGCTCTTCAGGCATGTAGTAATAAAATGTGCTTTAGATGCAAAACTCTAGTGTCTTATAATTTTATTAAATGTTTTTAGTAAATATTTCTTCTTACTTTTACTTATTTCTGGCTGAGAAATCAAGAAAAAGAATCAGGAAAATTTCCCATCCAACTCATAAAGGATCAACAAGGAGTACACAGAGAAATGAATAAAAGGAAATAAAAATTTATCTTTGAAGTCATTTGAGTATGTACTATTACCAGCATGAAATTGGAGAAGAAGAAATGAAGTACAGAAGTGGATGAGCTTGGCACTCAATTTAGTTAACTTCTAAATCTTACTTGACAGTATCTTCACTTTTGTGAATTAATTTAGCTAACTTACAATTAAATCTAAGTGTGCTGGTTTATTGTGAGGGTGGTAAACTTACAAACTGAGCAGTCTGGTTATGTCTTTTATAGAAACTTAAAACTCCAATAAAGTTCATGTAAAAATAAATCTATTCTACAATCTATTCTATCTGCACTTTATATAGTATAGCCTTTTGGAAGAAAACAGTACACAATGTATAAAATCATATCCAGCTTAATTTTATTTTAGTAAGAAAATATGTTTTGGATAAAGAAAGTTATTTTTATGTTTTTTGAGTGATTAAATGTCAAATTAAAAACAGAATACTCCATCTATCCAAAACAATAAGTAATATCTGCTAAACATTCTTCTATGACCTCCAAATAACAACGACATTGGACTCATTTTCATTTCTTAACCTCACAACCAGAGAGAAATAGGAAAGAAAATTCATTTTCACAAAACAACCTAATCATTGGAAATATAGTGTAGTACAATTGCCTAACCTATGAATCAAAGAAATTGTGACTATTTAAATGAAGAAGTGTTATTGACAATAAAGATGTTATGTCTTATGGATTTTAATCCCTGATAGAGAGTTTAACTTTGACTAATAACCCTTTATATAAAATCTCATTTGACTGATGTCCTCTCTATGTCCTCTACTATGCTTTTAAATGTTTTTATAACTTGATCATTGTAATAAGTCCTGGGATTTTAAAGACTTGGGAAAAGTCAATGACATTTTAAGCATCATCTGTTTATTTTTTTTTCTTATTTCATGTTGCTAGTGCCTTTTCGAGCATGTTTTATTATTTCAGAGTTCTGTAACAAACTACCAAATAAAATCCATAGAATTCAATAACCAATGTACCAAATATTTTAACAAAAGTTAATCAAGGCAAAAGTGGCATTAACTCAAAATAATTTTTCTGCAGTGAGGGATAAATTATTTAAATTGCATTTTAATCTTTAACAGAAAGTTGGCATACTAGCTGTGCATAAACTAGGTAAAACAGAGCCATGGAAAATGAATGCGATACTATCAATAGTTCATGGCAATTGACATCTCACTTATGCTCCCAGTTAATCTAGATGTTACTCATAATGGATTGATACATAAAACAGAATACCTGTCATTTTAACCACAGAAACACTTCAAGATGTGGCTAAGTGTTAAGTGTTCCTTGCAAGGTTGTTTACCTCTCAGTCCTTATGCACAACCAGCAAAGTGAGTGCACCTATGGATTTAATGTATTTTTGAATGCTGAAAAGTAAAAATAAACAATCTTGTTCAGTACAAGTCAAGATCTCCGTGGGAAAGACCAGAGGAATAGTAGATTCAACATTTAGGGAAATAAAGGTAGCAGAGTTCAAAGAGAATAAGAATCTATACAAATATAGATGAATGCAAGTTCCAGAAGAGGTAGGAAAACAAAGGGAATATTATGTAGAGAATGATGAAAAATGGAAGAAAAATAAAGAGAAGTATCAAAAAAGGTTATCAAAGAAGGAAGTTAAAGGATATTTTGAAAGGTTATTTTTTACCTCATTCGTTCATTCAGTCATATATATTGATGTTAACCATGTGCCAATCATTCTTCCAAGCACTAGAGGTAAATCAAGTAACAAATACAAAAATACAAAACCCTTGCTCTTATCAACTATCAAGCTCACATTCTAATGGGGGAGACAAAATAAATATGTAATATGTTACTTCCAAATAGATAAATGGGATAATTTAGGCTAATTCTAGATTCTTACGAAGACAGAGAAGTGTTATTTTTTTAGGAAGATTAGTCAATAGGGCCTCTCTGATATTACTTGAGCAGACTCTTAGATTCAGAGATGTTGGGATCAGTCAAAGGAATGGGTGAGGCAAAAGGAGTGTTCCACAGTTCTAATACTGCTGGAGAAGAGCAAGAGCTAGAGAAAAGAAGGCAATTAACCAAGAGAAGTAATATCACTGACATCACATTGGTCCTAACAGTCAACGTGGATCTAATTCTTTGTAAGATGAGAAGTCACTGGAAGGCATTGATCAGAGGAGTAATTTGATCTGACTTGCAAATAAAAATTACTTTGGTGGCTTGTGGATTATGGACTATAAAAGCTAAGAGACAAGTATGGGACTTTTATAATAATAGAGGGAAAACACCTTCATTTGTACTTATTAAAGAAGAACATTAATATAATTAGTGTAAGAAAAAAAAACCTTAGAAATGAAGGCTTATTGGTTCAGAGGAAAAAAAGAAAACCTGGTGAAATTGTAGTACAAAAATAGGTAATTAGAAAGTGGGAGATTTATTTTACATTGGCTAATTGGCTGGAAGAGTAAAAAACATGGTGAGATTTAATTTTTTAATATAAAAATTACGATGTAAATATTTTAAAGGAATGCAATGTCTATTTTAGAAGATGAGTGATCATTACCATTCACCAAGAGGAGAAAATATAAATATCAGGAATATAAAATGATTCTTCAGAATGAATGTGGAAAAGAAAGTTTTAGGAAACACTCATTTTCCCTTGCTATTAATCCTCTCTTTACCTCTTCTCATTCAGCTTGCTGAGGCTCATGGTAAGCCCTGTGGATGCTGCTTTCACAGCTATCCTTGGTCTCCCATCACTCTGGCCAGGCAGGCATTATCTCCTTTATCTCTAACCCCACTCTCTCCAGAAGCCTTGTAAAACTATCTACCTTTTAAAAAAAGATTCTATTTATTTACTTGGGAGAGAAAGAGCACATGAGTGAGAGAGAGAGCAGGAATAGGGACACAGGGAGAGGGAGAAGCAGACTCTTTGCTGAACTGGGAGCCCGACACAGTGCTCCATCTCAGGGCCCCAAGATCATGACCTGAGCCAATTGCAGATGTTTAACCAACTGAGCCACTCAGGCACCCCAAGTTCATCTACTTTTACTATATCTTCCCGTTTCAATCCAGCCTGTTTATAAATCTTTTTTTTTTAAGATTTTATTTATTTATTCATGAGAGACACAGAGAGAGAGGCAGAGACACAGGCAGAGGGAGAAGCAGGCTCCATGAAGGGAGCCCGACCTGGGACTCAATCCCCGGACTCCAGGATCACACCCTGGGCCGAAGGCAGGCGCCAAACTGCCTTCCCCGCCAAACAGGGATTCCTTGTTTATAAATCTCTTGATCCCATCTCTTCTCGTCACCCATCCTCTTACTCATTTTTTTTTTTTCTCCTCCTGAGTCATTAAAGGTCTCAAAAGATTCCCATAAAACTAACCAGGACAATTCTACTTTGATCCTGTGCATTCTCTAATTTCCACCAACTCTATTCTCTTTTCTCATGCAAACTCGAGTTGTCTCATTTACCTGTCTCCTCTTTCAACTTACCCTCTAATATAGCTCATAGAACTGGAAACTGATTCCATCTTCAACATTCTCCTGAGTTATCAATAACATCCTCTTGGACATTGTTGTAGTCTGTTATTGAAAATTCTACTGATTTAACACTGTTGACATTACTCAAAACTCTTAATACTTGTCTTATGTGACATTGTGCTCCCCGTTTTTCTCTCATCTCACTACACATTCTTTCTCCTCTTTGTTGATTATTGCATTATCTTGCTTTACTCATCTCTTACAAGTTGTTGTGTCTCATATCATAACATCTGTTCTCCACTCTTCTCATTCTAAAATCTTCCATCATTGATCTCAGCCTTCATCATGCTTTTAACTAATATCAATTTACTTATGGTTCCCATATCTACACTTACATTAGATATTAATTCCAACACCTAGTCACTTGTATACAACTTCCTCCGGGACATCTCTATCCGTATGCTGCAGATGTCTTCCTCCTTGTTCCCATAATATTCTGTGAATATTGCTATTAATTCACTTCTATATCTTTACTAATATGAATATGTTGATGTGTATATCCCATGCAAAAATTGTGAGCCATTTGATATTACAGAATGTCTCATCATCTTTTTTTTTGTTATATGTAAGAGAGCATTTGTAATACAGTAGTTACTATTTAAACATGAATTCACGATGAAATAATGAAATAATGATAATTTTCTATATGAATTTTCAAACCAGATATAGCATAGATTTTTTAAAATTTTCTTTTAACTTTAAAGTACAATATATTAAATAGATTAGAATCTAACAATTCTAGCACAACCTAATTGGGAGATGACTTCAAGCGAGGGAGTTTCCAATGCCTTTTATCTTCAGAGGATTCCTCTTGTCCTAGAACTCTGATGAGCAGCATGAAAATCTTTGTTATATAGACATTTGTTCCACTTATTCCTATTAGTTTTGGTGCTCTTCAAAGAATCTGTTTAATGCAAAAATATTTATATGTTTTCACTAGAGATATAAAAAATATATTTGGATGATCAAAGTGAGAACTTTAGGGTAATTTTAATGATGATTAATGCACTTACGGTAGGTTGTACTATTCAAAGCATTTCATATTTCTTATGCTATTTAATACCCACAAAATTTATTACAAAATTGTGTTTTACGTGTCTGAATATTTTAAACTATTTCCTACCAAAAGACTGAGACACTGGTTAAAAAAGAAAACATTAAAATTATCACATACTGGTATGGGGTGTCTGACTGGCTTAGTGGTGGAACATGCAACTTGCTCTTGAGGTTGTAGGTTTGAGAACCACGTTATGTACAGAGATTAAGAAAATAAAATCTTTAAAAAATCATTACATACTGGTTTCTAACCAACACAATAGAGTAAAAACTTACATTTTAAAATATATTTTTCCCCTTTTCCATAATACATAGCATACTTAGCACATTTATTTATTCTGTTCTCCTTTAGTGTTTGGTACAATATATTATTATTTTTTATCTGTGTTTGCTCTGATCCCTATAATGATGCATGAATTACAGTATCTCTTTTGTTCCATAGAAAAATTGTCTTTAATTTTGAAGCTTCATATTTTTTCTGATGACAAAAAAATGTATATTATAGAAAAAGAAAAAAACAAGGAAATAATCACAAAAACCTCACACGGAGGTAATCTTTATTATTATTCTGAAATGTGTTTATGTCCACTCATTTTTATGCACAAAGAATATAAACTTTATTTAATCTTTATAAATATAGTTTATTTTTAAAGTGGAATGATGATGTGTCTCTTATTTTATAATCTACTTTTAAATTTATCAGTATACTGAGAACACAATGTTAGTAAATATTTTTATAGAGCATAATAACAATGAATGGCTCCAAAAATATTGTTTTATGATAGTCAACTATGCTTTATAAATGTTCTAATGTATATTTCTTTGTCTGCATCTCATTTTTTTATCTTCAGATTCATTACTAGATGATGCATTATTGAGCCAATTGTGAGAAGCATTTTTAAGCTATTGACACTTTGCCAGTCAGGGACCCACCAGGAAGATAGAAACCGAAGAATAAAAGGAGTTAAGGTTATGCCTTTCCAGTGAGTGTACATATGACATTTTGTGCATTTGCTATTGAAAGTACAGTAGTCCCCTCTTGGCAATATGTTCTAAGACCTCCAGTGGATGCTTGAAACCACAGACAGTATGGAACCCTACATGTACTATGTTTTCTCCTACACACTCATACCTTTTAATGTATAAATTAGGCACGGAAGTGGATTAACAATAACTAGTAATAAAACACAACAGTTATACCAATGTACTGTAGTAAAAGTTCTATAAATGTGATCTCCCTCTTTCTCAAAATATCTTATCCTGTACTCATTGATCATCTGATGATAATATGCAATGATAAAATGCCTACATGATGAGATAAAGTGAGGTAAATGACAAAGGAATTATGATTTTGTATTAGGTGACATCGGCCTTCTGATGGTGTATCAGTAGGAGATCAGTAGGAGCGCCATCTGCTATTGGACTGCATTTGACTCCAGGTACCTGAAACCACAGAAAGCAAAACTGGGGCTAAGGAAGACTCCTGTACATGTCTCCAGATGTGTGAAATTCTAAGTTCTTGAATCCCACTTTTAGAATAGTCTTTATCATGCTGTGTTACTTTAGCCTTCAGTAGTGTGAGCCCCTTGAAGGAAGAGATTGTGTTTTTATTTTGAAAACCATTTAGTAACACATAGCTTGGCGTATCATAAGCATTATATAGTCCATATGGGGAAAATGCCTGGACCAATAGATGTAATAGAAACCAAATACTAAAATGACTGTAGTAACAACAGTAATAGTAAAGTGTTGCCTTCTATATATTTCTGTTACATAGACACTTCTGAAACTCCATGAAAAATTATAACTAGTATATATTAAGTGGTTCCAATCTCAAAAAATAAATAAATATATAAATATATATATAAATATATATATATATATATATTTTTTTTTACTTTGGTGTCTTAGTATTTCATCTGGAATTTAATTAGAAACATTTCCTTTCTTAGAGTTGATATTTTTCCATGTATAGTCTATGTTCAACATTTTATTTTAAAAGTGGAATAAAATCACTTACATTTTTATTAGTCATCTAATGCTTTATTTTTGCAAATATTTCAGATGGGAAATTATATGTTCCAAAACAATAAGTGCCTTCCTCTTGGAAAAATGCCACTACTCTCTGAGTCATTCTGTTTCAGGTTTCACCTCATTTACGATCAATGTGGAACATCAAGTCCTTTCTCTCAACGGAAAAATTATTATTGGCTAATTCTCATTATAGAGCTAACATGATTTTGCTTAAAAACTGATTTTTGGTATTGCATCAAAGAAAAAGGAATAAAGCTTTTGTATTTCCTATCTCTTCTTCTATCTTTCAAAGTCCAACTCAAATTCTAAATTCTCCACAAAAATCATATTTATCTCCCTAAATCTTATTTATATCTCTCTTATTTATGCACCTTTGGTAGCAATAATTCGTTCACTGATTGGGAGTTTAACATATGTTGTTATGGATTACTATTTGTTTCATGGATAAACTTCTCAGGGTCTATGATTTAATTTAACCTCCTGTGCAGAAATGAATCAGCATAACAGACTAGAGGCAGCTATTATTAGAAGAACTTGCTTGCAAGTTGGCCTTTGGCGGGCATCTGGGAATTTGGCACTTGCTTCATAACCTTACTTTTAAGAATGGCTCACTGTGCTTAGATGGTTTATACAAACGTTATGATTTGTGGTGCATATCGGCTTTCTTTCCAAAGGTCTGGAATTTAAGTACATGGCAGGCAGAAGATGACTACATGACTAGCTCCCAACGGAAAACCTAAGTGCTAAGTCAGTACTGGGCTTCCTTGAGTCGAACCATTGCATATGCTGCTGCATTTTTATTGCCAGATACAGGAACATGAGCAAATAAGGATGACAGGAGGTGTAGGAAGCACGGGCATGAATTTCTCTGGACTCTGTGTCTGTTTCCTTTGGTAATCCTGTCCTGTGTCCTTTCACTGTGATAAACCTTAGCCATGTATACAATATACCGAACATTCTGTGTCATTCTAGCAAATTTCCAAATATGAAAGCGGTCTTGGGAACCCCCAACACATTTCATTACTACTAAGTCAGTCTGTTACTTATGACTGCTGTCAGAAGGCATAAGAGTCCTGGGTCAGAGAGAAAGAATACTTTACTAATGGCACAGAGGACAGCATGAGTGTCAAGCTTACATTAGTTCTTGGTCTGCAGTTTCTACAGGGGGTAACGTAGAGGGTCATGGGTGAGTGTTGCACACAGTGCATTGGCCTAGCAGCTGAGAAATGCTGATTTTGCAAAATCTACCTCTTGTATAGACTTCCTGCCTTTTCTTGTGCAGGGAAATATTATCTCATCTTTTGAGGTTGTTCAATGCAAACATACTAAGAAAAATAGCCTGAGTAAAAAGTGGTTAGGACATTGAATTTTTAGAATTCCAACAAGAACAACATAGATGCTCAGGGCTCATAAAAGATTACTTTGACCAATAATATCCCTGCACATCCCACAAAATTATAACATCTCAAAAGCAATAAACATGTTCCCCTATTTCTTTTATGCCACCAACAGCAATTGCACAGATTTTAATACTGAATAAAAACCAAATGACTCTCCTTTTAGTTCCCTGTGGCTGCCATAACAAATTACTGTTTATTTGGTAACTGACCACATATATATTCTCTCATATTTTTGGAGACCGGAAGCTAAGTATCGCTATCAATGTGCCAAAACGGGGGTGTTGACAGCAGCAAGCTCCCTCTGAAAGCTCTAGAGGACAATTCATTCATCACCTCTTCCAGCTTCTGGTGGCTGCCAGTGTCCTTTGCAGTTACTATCCCATCATCCAATCCCTGCCTGTGGTGACATTGCCTTTTTCCCTTGCATCTGTAGAGGAAAAATGCTCTGCTCCCCTTTTGCAAGAATACATTGAGGGTATTTTTTTGTCATGTAAGGGTAACAATCACAGGTTCCAAAGATTTGGACATGAAAATCTTTTGGGTGCTATAAGATATTTTAAAAGTTATATTATAAAGATAATTATAATGGGATCATTAAAAAATATCTGTGCAATTATATAGAGGTAAATAGGAAGTAAATTCTTTTACTACTTTATTAATATGCTGTCAGAAGCACATTTAAACCAAATATAAATTTTGGATAAAGGAGGCAAATATAAAATCTGAAATATAAGGCACAAGTACTTTGTAAACTTCTAATAAAATTAGCAGTGCACTTTTACAGACTTGAAAATAAAATTTCTTGAAACATAAAATATTTGTTTTTGTGAACTCACATAGAATTTGGAATGCTCATTAAGATAGTCAACATTATTCATTTTTTCTTATCAAGAGTCATAAAACAATAAGCAAGACAGTTTTCTAATATGTAGTTTTGAAGAAGACTGCTGTGATGGATAGGAATATAGCAGAAGGGAAAATACAGGGTGCTTTATAGACTTCTGGTTATTTAAAACCTGTGGATTAGGGAATTCAACAAATACTAGTCTTTTCAATACCTGTGTCTAGGAAGTAGTAAGCTTTTACCTCTACACTGTAGAAAAAAGGGAGGACATGGGCACCAAAAAAATCTCTAACTTATGAAAATGTCTGTCTCCTTCCTTTTCTAGGGACACATGTCATAACACATATAAGTATTTTTAAATCAAACACAAATTATTTTTTTTTCAAACACAAATTAGAATTGGCAATTTAGTGAACCCTCATAACTAAGTTTTAAATATTCTATATGGTTTTTCATACATTGATTTCAAACAACTCTCTTAAGCTATTTCTGGCTCACATTTTCTAATTGCTAAAAAATAAACCCTTTTCTTCATTACTTACTTTGCTTAAGAAACAAGGATTTAATCTTTTACTACAAATGAAAATTTAACTAAATCAGGTGTGGCTAGACCTCTGTAATTTAAGTGATAAATGTCAGCTTCTATGACTTCTTCCTTGGACAAATATTTCCACAGGGTTGATGTGGAGCAAACAAGACTCACTGTGTCAATATTCAAGATGTCAGTAAACTAACTCCAGGGCCATCTGTAGCTCTTCATCTGGTTTTCGGTGTTTTTGTTTTGTTTTGTTTTGTTTGTTTGTTTGTTTTTTAAGATTTTATTTATTTATTTGGCAGAGAAAGCATGCGTTCACAAGCAGGGGGAGTGGCAGACAGAGGGGGAGGAAGAAGCAGGCTCCCCACAGAGCACAGTACCAACTTGGTACTGGATCCCAGAACCCTGGGATCATGAACTGAGCTGAAGATAGATGCTTAATTTACTGAGCCACCTAGACATCCCCCATCTGTTTTTGTAAATAAGATAGGAGTATAATCCAGACATGCTCATACATTTGCATATAGTCTCAGCATGCTTTTGCTCTACAACAGCAGATATGAGAGGTTGCAATAGATGCTGTATGACCCACAGAACCAAAAACTATTTGTGACCTCTCTCTTATAGAGCAAGTTACTTAATCTCTGGCCTAGAAGAATGAGAAGATATACATATATTAAATATAAAACAGACAAAAAATGCAGAACTGGCTTCAACATAAAATCAGAGTGAAAAGCTATTAAAAGGTTAGAATAGTAGATTAAAAATAAGATTAAATGTAAAATATTTAACTAGAAAGTCATGAATTAAAAAAATCACAAATTGAACTGCACAAATAAAACAAAAGTTTGTTTGGTCTTTAACCTCATATAGGTAACATGAGTCAATATGATGTAGCAAACAAAACATACAGGACAATTTTATTAATTAATAAATATTTGTAGGGGGTGGGGAAAAAGTAAATATTTGTAGATCAAATGAAGGAAATGTTTCTAGATGAATAAAACTATTAATAAAAATAACTAATAATTATTGGGTATGTAGTATGTCATACACTTTTAAGGACTACTTAAGATACATGTATTTGTGCATGTGTATATATGTGACTTAAATTAATTCCTTGATGACTTATTTAGGTAGATATTAAACCGCCTCATATATAAGAAAAATTAAATGCATAGAGTATCTTGCCCTATATAATATAATTAAGGGGATCCAGAGACAGAGACAGAATTCTTATGCAGGATATCTACCACCGGAACCCATGCTCTTTACCCCTAGCCTAGTGCATTAGTCAGTTTGGGCTTCAATGACAAAAATGTCAGATAAGTAGTTTACACAACAATTATTTCTCACAGTTCTGGAGGCTGGGAAGTCCAAGATCAAGGTGCTTGCAAATCCAGTGTTTGGAATGGACTTCTTCCTGGCTTGTAGATAACCACCCTCTTACTATATCCGCACACAGCCAGAGATCAGGCTCTAGCTTTTTTTCTCTTCTTATAATGACACTAATCCCATCATGGGGGCTCTGTTCTCATCATCTCTTCTAACACTAATTACCTCCCAAATGTTCCACCTCCTAATCGGGGTTAGAGTTTCAACATGAGAATTTGGGGGGTTGGGTGGGGGACACAAACGTGTAGTCCAAAACTCCCAAAGAACAAAACAGTCATAATAACTATATCCAAATATCTGAAAAGCTTTAATGTGCAAGAGAACTCACATTTATTGTTTCAGAAATTAAATAAAATAACAATGAAAACAAAGATAATAAAAGACAATAGAGTTGACTTTTGTCAAAATATAAAGAAAAGTTTTTTTGTTAACAATTGGAAGAACTGTCATAAATGGAATAAGTTACATTTGATTTCTAAACTCATGAAGGAATTTCTCTTAGAATTGCTAAAGGATAGGTTTTTTTGGGGGGGGAGGGGGATATTCTAGTGGAGATTTTTGTATGAGGCAAAAGAATCCCAGATGTGTTCTAACTAAACCTATGCATTTGATATAAGAGAAGAAGAAATCAGGGAAATGTGGATCTGCTCTGACATCTTATTTTGGTATCAGGTTGCCATGAAGGAAGATGACTTGCCTGGAGCAGAATGGAGTTCAAGATTAGTTTAAGAGCATACTGAAAACACACTTCACATTCACAGAGAGTTTTAGCTAGTACCCTAGAGCAAAGTTAATGAATTATTTTTTGATCCCTATGCAATTTTTTCAATTAGGCTTAAACATGAGAGCTATAGAAAGTTGAAATATTTTACTCTATAAAGTTCAAAGTGGCAAGGATGCATTAGCCATGCAAGTCTCCCCATGATATTCTATCAATGTTACTCAACTTTCTTTGAGGGAATAAAGGATAATTCTAATTCTGTGACCAATCTTAAGTTTTACTCTAAGATTTACTGTGCTCCAGCACAAAGATAGATATTTTAAAAAGATATTCCAACATTTGGCTATTCAACACATTGAATACTAGAACAGAACATGAAATAGGAAGATATAGAAATGCTCATTATACACTTAACTAAACAAAGTGCAAAGTTCTGGATTAAGATGATTAGTCTTGACCCCTAAATAGAATGCTGTCATAGAGATGCACATTTAAAACATAGCAACAAAAATATGAATGGGACAAATGTTTATGTATAGGCACAAAAGATGTAGTGTAATATTAGTAATCTTGGTAGTTTATTTCAATGACTATTTCATTTTTTATTTTATTTTATTTTTTATATATATATATATTTTTTATTGGTGTTCAATTTACTAACATACAGAATAACCCCCAGTGCCCGTCACCCATTCACTCCCACCCCCCGCCCTCCTCCCCTTCCAACACCCCTAGTTCGTTTCCCAGAGTTAGCAGTCTTTACGTTCTGTCTCCCTTTCTGATATTTCCCACACATTTCTTCCCCCTTCCCTTATATTCCCTTACACTATTATTTATATTCCCCAAAGGAATGAGAACATATAATGTTTGTCCTTCTCCGACTGGCTTACTTCACTCAGCATAATACCCTCCAGTTCCATCCACGTTGAAGCAAATGGTGGGTATTTGTCATTTCTAATAGCTGAGTAATATTCCATTGTATACATAAACCACATCTTCTTTATCCATTCATCTTTCGTTGGACACCGAGGCTCCTTCCACAGTTTGGCTATCGTGGCCATTGCTGCTATAAACATCGGGGTGCAGGTGTCCCGGCGTTTCACTGCATCTGTATCTTTGGGGTAAATCCCCAGCAGTGCAATTGCTGGGTCGTAGGGCAGGTCTATTTTTAACTCTTTGAGGAACCTCCACACAGTTTTCCAGAGTGGCTGCACCAGTTCACATTCCCACCAACAGTGTATGAGGGTTCCCTTTTCTCTACATCCTCTCCAACATTCGTTGTTTCCTGCCTTGTTAATTTTCCCCATTCTCACTGGTGTGAGGTGGTATCTCATTGTGGTTTTGATTTGTATTTCCCTGATGGCAAGTGATGCAGAGCATTTTCTCATATGCATGTTGGCCATGTCTATGTCTTCCTCTGTGAGATTTCTGTTCATGTCTTTTGCCCATTTCATGATTGGATTGTTTGTTTCTTTGGTGTTGAGTTTAATAAGTTCTTTATAGATCTTGGAAACTAGCCCTTTATCTGATATGTCATTTGCAAATATCTTCTCCCATTCTGTAGGTTGTCTTTGAGTTTTGTTGACTGTATCCTTTGCTGTGCAAAAACTTCTTATCTTGATGAAGTCCCAATAGTTCATTTTTGCTTTTGTTTCTTTTGCCTTCGTGGATGTATCTTGCAAGAAGTTACTATGGCCGAGTTCAAAAAGGGTGTTGCCTGTGTTCTTCTCTAGGATTTTGATGGAATCTTGTCTCACATTTAGATCTTTCATCCATTTTGAGTTTATCTTTGTGTATGGTGAAAGGGAGTGGTCTAGTTTCATTCTTCTGCATGTGGCTGTCCAATTTTCCCAGCACCATTTATTGAAGAGACTGTCTTTCTTCCAATGGATAGTCTTTCCTCCTTTATCGAATATTAGTTGCCCATAAAGTTCAGGGTCCACTTCTGGATTCTCTATTCTGTTCCACTGATCTATGTGTCTGTTTTTGTGCCAGTACCACACTGTCTTGATGACCACAGCTTTGTAGTACAACCTGAAATCTGGCATTGTGATGCCCCCAGATATGGTTTTCTTTTTTAAAATTCCCCTGGCTATTCGGGGTCTTTTCTGATTCCACACAAATCTTAAAATAATTTGTTCTAACTCTCTGAAGAAAGTCCATGGTATTTTGATAGGGATTGCATTAAACGTGTATATTGCCCTGGGTAACATTGACATTTTCACAATATTAATTCTGCCAATCCATGAGCATGGAATATTTTTCCATCTCTTTGTGTCTTCCTCAATTTCTTTCAGAAGTGTTCTATAGTTTTGAAGGTATAGATCCTTTACATCTTTGGTTAGGTTTATTCCTAGATATCTTATGCTTTTGGGTGCAATTGTAAATGGGATTGACTCCTTAATTTCTCTTTCTTCAGTCTCATTGTTAGTGTATAGAAATGCCACTGACTTCTGGGCATTGATTTTGTATCCTGCCACGCTACCGAATTGCTGTATGAGTTCTAGCAATCTTGGGGTGGAGACTTTTGGGTTTTCTATGTAGAGTATCATGTCATCGGCGAAGAGGGAGAGTTTGACTTCTTCTTTGCCAATTTGAATGCCTTTAATGTCTTTTTGTTGTCTGATTGCTGAGGCTAGGACTTCCAGTACTATGTTGAACAGCAGTGGTGAGAGTGGACATCCCTGTCTTGTTCCTGATCTTAGGGGAAAGGCTCCCAGTGCTTCCCCATTGAGAATGATATTTGCTGTGGGCTTTTCATAGATGGCTTTTAAGATGTCGAGGAATGTTCCCTCTATCCCTACACTCTGAAGAGTTTTGATCAGGAATGGATGCTGTATTTTGTCAAATGCTTTCTCTGCATCCAATGAGAGGATCATATGGTTCTTGGTTTTTCTCTTGCTGATATGATGAATCACATTGATTGTTTTACGGGTGTTGAACCAGCCTTGTGTCCCAGGGATAAATCCTACTTGGTCATGGTGAATAATTTTTTTAATGTATTGTTGGATCCTATTGGCCAGTATCTTGTTGAGAATTTTTGCATCCATGTTCATCAGGGATATTGGTCTGTAATTCTCCTTTTTGGTGGGGTCTTTGTCTGGTTTTGGAATTAAGGTGATGCTGGCCTCATAGAACGAATTTGGAAGTACTCCATCTCTTTCTATCTTTCCAAACAGCTTTAGGAGAATAGTTATGGTTTCTTCTTTAAACGTTTGATAAAATTCCCCTGGGAAGCCATCTGGCCCTGGACTCTTGTGTCTTGGGAGGTTTTTGATGACTGCTTCAATTTCCTCCCTGGTTATTGGCCTGTTCAGGTTTTCTATTTCTTCCTGTTCCAGTTTTGGTAGTTTGTGGCTTTCCAGGAATGCGTCCATTTCTTCTAGATTGCCTGATTTATTGGCGTATAGCTGTTCATAATATGTTTTTAAAATCGTTTGTATTTCCTTGGTGTTGGTAGTGATCTCTCCTTTCTCATTCATGATTTTATTAATTTGAGTCTTCTCTCTTTTCTTTTTAATAAGACTGGCTAATGGTTTATCTATCTTGTTAATTCTTTCAAAGAACCAACTCCTGGTTTTGTTGATCTGTTCCACAGTTCTTCTGGTCTCGATTTCGTTGAGTTCTGCTCGAATCTTTATTAACTCCCTTCTTCTCTTCGGTGTAGGATCTATTTGCTGTTTTTTCTCTAGCTCCTTTATGTGTAAGGTTAGCTTTTGTATTTGAGTTCTTTCCAGTTTTTGAATGGATGCTTGTATTGCGATGTATTTCCCCCTTAGGACTGCTTTTGCTGCATCCCAAAGATTTTGAACGGTTGTATCTTCATTCTCATTAGTTTCCATGAATCTTTTTAATTCTTCCTTAATTTCCTGGTTGACCCTTTTATCTTTTAGCAGGATCGTCCTTAACCTCCACGTGTTTGAGGTCCTTCCAAACTTCTTGTTGTGATTTAGTTCTAATTTCAAGGCATTATGGTCCGAGAATATGCAGGGGACGATCCCAATCTTTTGGTATCGGTTCAGACCCGATTTGTGACCCAATATGTGGTCTATTCTGGAGAAACTTCCATGTGCGCTTGAGAAGAATGTGTATTCAGTTGAGTTTGGATGTAAAGTTGTGTAGATATCTGTGAAATCCATCTGGTCCAGTGTATCATTTAAAGCTCTCGTTTCTTTGGAGATGTTGTGCTTAGAAGACCTATCGAGTATAGAAAGAGCTAGATTGAAGTCACCAAGTATAAGTGTATTATTATCTAAGTATTTCTTCACTTTGGTTAATAATTGATTGATATATTTGGCAGCTCCCACATTCGGGGCATATATATTGAGGATTGTTAAGTCCTCTTGTTGAATAGATCCTTTAAGTATGATATAGTGTCCCTCTTCATCTCTCACTACAGTCTTTGGGGTAAATTTTAGTTTATCTGATATAAGGATGGCTACCCCTGCTTTCTTTTGAGGACCATTCGAATGGTAAATGGTTCTCCAACCTTTTATTTTCAGGCTGTAGGTGTCCTTCTGTCTAAAATGAGTTTCTTGTAGACAGCAAATAGATGGGTCCTGCTTTTTTATCCAGTCTGAAACCCTGCGCCTTTTGATGGGGTCATTAAGTCCGTTCACATTCAGAGTTACTATTGAGAGATATGAGTTTAGTGTCATCATGATATCTATTCAGTCCTTGTTTTTGTGGACTGTTCCACTGAACTTCTTCTTAAAGGGGAATTTTAAGAGTCCCCCTTAAAATTTCTTGCAGAGCTGGTTTGGAGGTCACATATTCTTTTAGTTGCTGCCTGTCTTGGAAGCTCTTTATCTCTCCTTCCATTTTGAATGAGAGCCTTGCTGGATAAAGTATTCTTGGTTGCATGTTCTTTTCATTTAGGACCCTGAATATATCCTGCCAGCCCTTTCTGGCCTGCCAGGTCTCTGTGGAGAGGTCTGCTGTTACCCTAATACTCCTCCCCATAAAAGTCAGGGATTTCTTGTCTCTTGCTGCTTTAAGGATCTTCTCTTTATCTTTGGAATTTGCAAGCTTCACTATTAAATGTCGAGGTGTTGAACGGTTTTTATTGATTTTAGGGGGGGATCTCTCTATTTCCTGGATCTGAATGCCTATTTCCCTTCCCAGATTAGGAAAATTTTCAGCTAGGATTTGTTCAAATACATATTCTGGCCCCCTGTCCCTTTCGGCGCCCTCGGGAACCCCAATTAAACGTAGGTTTTTCTTTCTCAGGCTGTCGTTTATTTCCCTTAATCTATCCTCATGGTCTTTTAATTGTTTGTCTCTTTTTTCCTCAGTTTCCCTCTTTGCTATCAACTTGTCTTCTATGTCACTCACTCGTTCTTCCACCTCGTTAACCCTCGTCGTTAGGACTTCTAGTTTGGATTGCATCTCATTCAATTGATTTTTAATTTCTGCCTGATTAGCTCTAAATTCTGCAGTCATGAAGTCTCTTGAGTCCTTTATACTTTTTTCTAGAGCCACCAGTAGCTGTATAATAGTGCTTCTGAATTGGCTTTCTGACATTGAATTGTAATCCAGATTTTGTAACTCTGTGGGAGAGAGGACTGTTTCTGATTCTTTCTTTTGAGGTGAGGTTTTCCTTCTAGTCATTTTGCTCAGGGCAGAGTGGCCAAAAGCAAGTTGTATTGGGAAAAAGAGAAAAAGAGAGGAGAGAAAGAAGGAAAGAAAAGAGAAAGAGAAAAAAAAGGGAAGAAAAAAAAAACGAAAAAAAAAAAAAAGAAGAGAAGAAAAAGAGAAAGAAAAAGAAAGGAGAAAAAAAGGGGGTGGGGGAAGGAAACAAATCAAAAAGCAAAACAAAACAAAACAAAACAAAAAAACAAACAAACAAACAAACAAAAAAAACCACGGGGCAGTATCTTCTGATTCTGTGTACTTTAAGTCCCTTGTCTTCTCCTGGAAGTTGTCCGTCTAGCTGGTGTTCTTGGGGAGGGGCCTGTTGTGCTGATTTTCAGGTGTTAGCAGTTGGGGGAGCTGCTGTGCCCCTCCTGGTGCAGGGCTCGGTGGGGGTTGTTTACCCCGTGAGGCCGCAGGAGGAACAGCCCCAGTGGCGGGGCAGCTCTGGAAACCTGGATTCAGCTCCGGCAGGAACTCCGTCTGCAGGGCCTGGAGGCTCCGGGGCGGGGCCGCTGATCTGCTCAGCTGGGGCAGGAGCGTCCTCGCTGTCCTGGGCCCTCCCGGCCTCTGCCTGTCCCGGGGGAGGCGGGATCCTGGGCTGTGTCCCGGCGCCCTGTGCTCCGGAGCCTGCACTGGTGGATTCGCGCTCCCGCCCCGCAGCCCCCTCTGCGGAGCTGCCCCCGAGCCCCTCCGAGCTGCTCCTGGAACCGCGCAGCCCCCTCCGCACGGAGCCTCTTCCTCTGCCCGAGCCCCTCCGAGCTGCTCCCGAGGCCCCGCAGCCCCCTCCGCGGAGCCGCCCCCGAGCCCCCCAAGCTGCTCCGGGTCCCGCCGTGCGCGCCGCAGCCCTTAGGGAGCTCGGCGCACTCTCCTGGGCGCGCAGTTGCTCTGTTACTGTCCCCGGGAGCCCGAGGGCATCCCCGCCCTCCTGGGTCCTGCTCCAACTCCCCGCGAGCCCCTTTCCGCCCGGGAAGGTCGGTGCAGCTCCTGCTCCTCCGGGACGGGGCTCTCCTGTCCTGGGGACACTCACCCCGGCCTCAGCCCGGCTCCTCGCGGGCCCCTCCCCCTTGGAGGCCTTTGTTCCTTTATTTCTTTTTCCCCGTCTTCCTACCTTGATAGATGCGCGAACTCTTCTCACTGTAGCATTCCAGCTGGTCTCTCTTTAAATCTCAGGCCGAATTCATAGATTTTAAGGATAATTTGAAGGTTTTCTAGGTAGTTTGGTGGAGACAGGTGATTTGGAGACCCTACTCTTCCGCCATCTTGCTCCTCCCCCTATTTCATTTTTTAAAGAACAACTTTTCATTCAGTTTTATTTTTAAAGATTTATTTATTTATTTATTTATGAGAGAGAGAGAGAGAGAGAGAGGCAGAGACACAGGCAGAGGGAGAAGCGGGCTCCATGCACCGGGAGCCTGATGTGGGATTCGATCCCGGGTCTCCAGGATCGCGCCCTGGGCCAAAGGCAGGCGCCAAACCGCTGCGCCACCCAGGGATCCCCTACCTTTTCAGTTTTAATTACTTATTTCAATAAAAGTCGTATGTACTTAGGAACTATACCTCCCCAATTATTTTTAATTATACATAAAGCCATTTTAAGGGTCTTTGGTCTCTTAGAAAATCAGCCTGTATTTCTAGCATCTCAGTGGTAAGCTATAATTCCAAAATCTTATTGTTGAAGTAAGCATATTCATACATGAGGTAAATTTCTACACCAGAGATCTTTAAATTCCATGAAAGAAGAATATGAGTCTGAATATGAGAAGCTTTTGATAATACATGAAGAAAGGTAAGACTAAAATGTAAATCTTTAGTCCAGGTAGAAACAAAACAAGTAAACATTATAATATCAACCTTATGAGAAAGAAGACTTCATTCACCTATTTCCCCATTGCATTCATGATGCCTATGAGAGCAGAGGACACGTAATAAGCACTCAGTAACAGCTGAGGTAAATTAAAAAATGAATGAACAAAAGTTATAAAAAGTATCCTATTATTTCCTTTATGGAATTGTTTATCCAGTGAATGAAGCAGAACTCAGAAATAACACTGAGTGTCATTTTATAGGAGATAAAATTATAATAACATAGGATATAATAAGACATTTTCTTGAAAGAAACCATAAAAAATTCCAGCCAAATTGAAATGCCTTGATGTATTGGCCCAAAAACAGATCAAGTAAATTGATTTGATATTAGAAACATATCTGTAAGACATTTGTGTCAGATTTTAGGAAAGAATTTTAGAGACTTTCCGATGCTGGAATTCCCAAATTCACTTGCGGCAAAACAAAACAAGTAATAATAAAAATGACTTTCTCCTTCTCCTTAGAACACTAAACTTTTGCCTTGTTACCTTTTCTTCTAAAGCCAGCAATGTCAAATTGTAATTTATTATAGAAATGATGAGTGTAAGATTAACATAAAAGATATTGGTAAGTTTTGAAGCTTCGGAGCCTTTAGAAAGGAGGTAAAATTTTTTTTTTTCTTTTTTTTTTTTTTTTTTTAGGAGGTAAAATTTTTTAAGTAGCCTAGAATGGAATGATAAAAATCAAAGAGTGAACACCAAGCTGAGCATGATGCTGTGTTCAAAACAGAGAAAAGCATACTAATGAAATGTTTGTTTATTTGAGGTGAGTTTTGGGTTGTGGCTATAAGGGAAACAGATTTAAACTAAAGGCTGGGAGTACTTCCATTCCAGGTATGAAGGTATATTGCTTTTCAAGGATTCAAAATGGAGCTGAAGTAAAGAATCACAAGGTAGATCATAAAGTGGATTGCTTAATAACAAAAAAGGAGGAAAGAATCCAAATGGTTTGCTCTAATGCTGGGACTAGTTCTCTAATAGGCAAAGAAAATGGAAATAACTAGTAATAAAATTATTGCACTTCAAATAAATGGAAGAAATATAAGTATGTAAGACTTCAAAAGTCTAGACTGTCCACCAGAGTCTGAGTGTACTCTAGTCAAGACAATGTGAAGGTTGTGCTCTGTTCATTCATTAACTCATTTAGCACGCGTTTTTCTCTTTCTTTTGAAATGGATTAAATTTCACAAGAAGTTGTAAAATAGTATGGAGAGCTTCCACAAAGATAATATTCATTTCTAAACACGATGTTTGCATAACAGTACTCTATTGTCAAACAGGAAATTAACATTAGTAAAATATTAACTAAAATTCAGATATTACTGTGATTTCACCAGGTTTTACAAGAACTCCTGTTGTTTTTGTTTGTTTGTTTTTGTATTGGGGGTGGGGTTTGGTGTTCTACTAAAGTTTGTCACACTTACAGATTAAACATCACCACAGTCAGGGCATGAGACTGTTTTCACACACTAAGAAACTACCTCCTACCTCATTATCCTTGATAATGATACCTTTCCCCAAGCCTAAGCCCCAGTAACCACTTATTTGTCCTTGATTCCTGTAATTTTGTCACTTCAAGAATGTTATATAAAAGCAATTTTATCGTATGTGTGTTTTTGTTTGGTTTGGAATTGTTCTGTCCTGTGTGTGTTGTTATATTTTTCTTTTTCAATCAGCACAATGCCCTTGAAAGCCATTCAAGTTGTTGCATGTATCAAAAGTTCATGTCTTTTTGCTGCTGAGTACTATTATACCCTATGGATATATCATAGTTCATCTATTCACCCAGTTGAATGACATTTGGGTTATTTCCAGATTTTAGCTATGACGAATAAAGCAGCTATGAACATTCATTTATTGTACTTATTCATTGTTAGCTCGATAAGAAACTGCCTACCAGCAATGTATGAAGACTTGCAGCTGTCTGCATCCCCACTTGTCAATATATATTTCCAGAGAACTACCTACCTGTACAACAAAATACTAGTATCCAAAATTATGAGCAAATAGAGCATGTCTTCTACTTTATTGCTTAGTAAAGGAGTCAGACTTTATCAAATTGAACAGCTTGTTAAATGAGGAATGTAGAGATGTCCTTCATTCCTGGGGTTATAAATAACATTAAACTTCCAACATGTAATACAATCTATAGCAAATTATTTGAGTGTAAACTTAAAGTAAAAACTAAATAAATAATGATTAGAAAGCACCAATTAAGGGCATTTTACAGATAACAAAATTGTGGATTGAGGGACTGGTGCCTTCTTCGTGGTCATAAAACTAGACATGATAGAACTTCAGATTAGAACCCAGGTCTCCTGCTATTATTCTTATGTTTTCTCACTATATTACACTCTTATTCTTTATATGAATAATACTCTTGTTATTATATGAAATATATTATCCTTAAAATATTTCCATGCTTTAAGAAAATCTGGTATTATACAAACATGTCACTTTCCATTGCCAAGAAAGGGCTAGAATAGGTTAAAATAAAAATAACGTCTACCACAATGAACTCAATTAAGAAAATAATATGGCAATTTGAACATTTCCTTTAAAATAAAGACATTATTAAAATATCAAGTGTGAGTAGCAATTAAAAAAAAGTATACACTTAGCACAAGCTTTTCTTTTCCTAGTTGTGACAAAGTAGAAATAGGAATTAAATATGCTCCATTAGTTAGCACATCATGAAAGTGGTTTCATGAAGACTGTGGTCCCTCAATGCACATCTATCTTTTATAGCTTCCAAAATTCCAGTTTTAAATTAGATATTTTATCTTTTTATTCATACTTGGTTTTAATATTTTAACGATTACTTTGTAAGTGTAAGAACTGCCTCCAACTGAAATCAGCTCATGTTCTTGACAATTAATGTAAGCAGAAATGAGACAGATATATTTCTCAGAAAAAAGTAATTAGTTTTATAACTGGATCATTATTGGAAAACACTCATTGTATTATTGGACTCTGACAATGGGAACAGTATCAAGTTTTTTTTGTTTCCCTCCAAAAGCCAGACAAGTTGATGCCACATATTTTATGGAAAAAATGTAGGTGGGAAGGATGACTGAACCTAGAATAAATTATACCCTAAAAATCTTTATAATCAGAATAATGTTGTGCTAATGCATGAAGAGACAAAAAGATCAGTAGAATATAATAGAAAATATAGAAATAGAGCCAAGTACATGAAGACATTTATTTCCCTAAAATATTAATATCAAAATACCTGAGGCAAAAAAGACCTATTTAAATGCCTGAGTACAATTTGTTTGCCACTTAGGAAAATATAAGATGAATTATTTTCCTGATACCATATGCAAGAATTAACTCTAAAAGGATCAGAAATCTAAATATAAAACATGAGCCTATTCAAGTAGCAGGAGTAAACATGCATGAATTTTTTAATATGTAAAGGAAAGCTTTACAAGTAGAACTCAAAATCCAATGCAATAAAAACTGTTTGATATTTGGTCCACATAGAAATAATTTTAAAACACTTTTGCATAGCAAACTAATAACCAAACCAAACAATAACAAAAGACTATAAGCCACATCTAAAAAGGATAACAAATTGGAAGAAAATATTTACAACATACATTTCCTGTAAAGATTAATATCCCAAATATATGAAGAAGTTTTTAGATGAAGGAATTTCTAATAATTATTTAAAAATAGGCAAAAATTAGAGAATAAGTTATGTAAAAGAAATCTGCCTTAAATATGAAAATATATTTAACTTTATATACAAAAAAGAGTTAGATAAATCAAAACTACATTTATATACCATTGCTCACATACTAACTTAGCAAAAATTTAGAGACTTGACCATACACTCTATTGATGAAGCTATGGACATGCTGTTGTATATTGTAGGAATATGCAGAATGGTATAACCACTATGGAAAGGAATTTGGCAATCTTTAATAGAACGACTTATGCTTTTGTTCTTTGACACAGAACGTCTTATGTCTATGAATTTACCATGAAGATAAAGTTTTAATAATATAAAAATATATGCACAATTGCAGAATATTGAAAACTATGTAAATACCCAAATGTAAAAAATTAATTGGTAAACTATCACATACACAGAATGGAATACTATGCAGCTTTGTAAAAGAATACAGGAGTCCAAAGAATACAAAAATAGTAATTCAAAGGGACACATGCACCCCATTGTTGATAGCAGCATTATTTACAATAGCCAGATTATGGAAATAGCCCAAGTGTCCATTTACTGATGAATAGATAAAGATATAGTATATATATATATATATATATAGAGAGAGAGAGAGAGAGAGAGAGAGAGAGAGAGAGTCATATGTAAGTGTTTAATCATTGTATTGTACACCTGAACCTAATGTTACACTGTATGTTAAGTAACTGGAGTTTAAGTAAAAGAAGAGTAGAAAAATTCTTCCTCACAGTAAAACTAGGACTTATAATAAATACAGAAGGATAATACATTTAGAAAGTTATCCTTCCGCACTATCACTGTAAAAATTGATGAGGGCAAGAATCAAATAGTTGCTAAATTTAAAGTAGAAAAAATTGATGAAGGACAAGATACTTACATAACCACAAATTATCTCCCTCAAAACTACATATTAATCGCAAAAAGGAGAATAATGACTTTATATATAGTAAATAACCCAGTCAAACCTCAACCAACTGATCAAAATTATCATTATCACCAAGACTCAAGAAAACATCAGGTGTATCTAGATATGACAACCTGGGAACACATTATTATGTAGTTTTCCAGCTGGAAAAAAAAATAACCTGAATCTAAAAACGAGAAAATACCAGCAAAATCAATCTGAGGAAAACTCAAATAAAATACCAGACCTATTTTATTAAAAACAAAAAAATCAATATCCTGGGAGATAAGGAAAAGATTAAGAACTGTTTTGGATTTAATCTCTCAAGATTAAAGGAAACTTAAGAAATACATCAAATAAATGTATATATAATCTGAATATGATCCCATAGTGGTAAAAACTGCTGTAAAGGATATTATTGGGACAACCATAGAAAATGGAATGTAAAATATACATGAAAATATAACACCAAGGTTAAATTTCATGAATTTGAGCATTTTATATAATTATATATGAGAATCTCCCTATTCCTACAGAATTCATATTAAAATCTTAAGTGGTATTTGGGGCATGATGTATGCAACCTTATTTCAAATTGTTCAGAAAAAAAAATCATTTCTTTTTTTTTTTTTAAGATTTTATTTATTCATGACAGAGAGAGAGAGAGAGGAAGAAACACAGGCAGTGGGAGAAACAGGCTCCACACAAAGAGCCCGATGTGGGACTCCATCCTGGGACTCCAGGATCACGCCCTGGGCCAAAGGCAGATGCTCAACCCCTGAGCCACTCAGGCATCCCAGAAAAAAATTCTTTGTAGAAAAATGATGAAGCAAATCAAATGTTAAAAATTGGTGAATCTGGGTAATGTGTATTTGACATGCCTGGTTATTTTTTTACGTAATGCTAAAGATCTGGGGTAAAAAATTAAAATGACTCTTGAAATTGTTATTTTTCTTTAAAGAGAGGGTTAGATTTTCTTTTATAGCAAATAATGTTATCAACAGACTGTCTTTTCTTTCCAATGTTGGTTCTTTGAGTGCTGATTTAAAGCTCTGTAGGACTATTCTCCATTAGTTTTATTGTCACTTTTCGGTTGTAGTCTTTATTCCTAGAGTATGTTCCTTATACCCAAAGTGTGGCTTTACTTCTAGTGCGTGGCTTTACTTCCAGTGCGTGGCCATTCTGGGGTCAACAGAAGACCTGAAGTGTTTGAGAAGATGCTTCCAGCTTCCAGGGCATGACCTTCAACTTCTGTCTCCCCAAATGTATGTGGCTGATGAAATTTCTGCTTAGTTCTTTTGCTTCCAATTACTAGTTATGGCTGTGCTTTTAGTTTTACTTGTTTTTTCTTTCTTTTCTTTGGAGTCTCATATTTCACATGCCAGGATTAAGAATCAACCAACAGCTTTAAGGAGAGTTGTCTGCAGATTATTTTTATCCACTATTGTAGTCCCCTCATTTCAAGATTTTTGCTTCTCGAGTCCCATTCAATTTGGCAGCTTTAAACTCCTGCCATTGTCTTTCCGCCCAGTGAGGCTACTATTCTTCGTTTGGATTCTGCTCTGCTGTGCAGTGAATTGGCGAAGGTCTTCAAGGAGCGTGCTGCGTGAATGTGGAACTCATTGTATGTGCTTCCATTTTCTCAAAAGTTATAGATGCTCAAATCCTGAATTGGTTCCTCTCCAGTGCTTTCAATTTGTTTTATATGTTTTGTCTAGCTTTTATTTATTTGTTTATTTTTTTGGTGATAGGATTTGTCTGAAACAAGTTACTTCCTGGTAGGCAGAACCAAAATTTTGAAAATTGTTATTTGAGTTCATGTTGACTCTTCTTTTTTAGAGACTCACTCATAGAACAGAGATAGTAATAGCAGAAGTATAATTTAAATTCAGATCTTTGAATAACAAGTCCATTTACCTTTCACTTATATCTCAAGGGTTATAAGTATTTATCATAAAAGTCCTTTCAGTATATACAATCTGCTGTGTAAAATCTAATAACCTACGTTTTTTATGTTAGGCTTGTTAATCTTCACATATATCGCATATAGGTGTGTGTGTTCATATGTGTATATATATATTTTTCTCTTTCAAGTATAGTATAACTCAGCACATATAAAATTTATTTCCAAGCATCCCATCTTAACATGCTATTATTTTTGTAAGTATGCATTTATAGACTTGACTGATGCTCTCACTCAGGAGAGGATGTAGGGTAGCAAAGACCTTAAATACTTAACTCAATAGCAAAATTGCTAGGATGAGTCATTAACTCTAACAAAGAACATTTTTTTCTTTGCTTTTTATAATTTATCCATTCATGTAATAAATGATAGTCATAATAAAACTATAAAAATGATAATGATGATTTAGGTGCTTGTATAATTTCACACTTCCAGAAGGGCTAAAGCATATCCTACCCATGATCAGTTGTTTAAATTATATGTCTAAAAATGGCACTTGGTGTTTTAAAAAAGAAAATGTATTTTTGAAGAACTTAATCCTAAAAATAAATCTGCCTCAATTAGAAAGCTTGATCCTCATTCTCCTGCTCATTTAGCTTAATGAATGCCATTAGCATGGGCTGTTGATCATAATGGATAAGATGTGAGTTGCTTTCTCTCTCCCTTATGTTTTCTACTCCAGGAAAAAAAAATCTTCCATGCAAGTTGAGTTTTTATAAAGTTAGTCCTCCCTCATCACAGGGTAAGGATGATGAGATAAAAATTCATTTGAAGTTATCTTTGATAAGATCAAGGCTGTATTTAAATCCTTGCTTCCAAATTATCCACTGTAGAAATCCAAGTATATTGAAAAATGTGTATGATAATGCTTCATAAAAGTCTGGAAGATTAAAGATATTTAAATAATATATTAAATAACATTTATAATATGATCATAACAATATAATATAGATTATCATTTACTCTGCCAAACTGATAAAGATATATACACATAGATGCATGTATATGTATATGTATGTGTGTGTATGAGAGTGTGTATTTATTTACGTATGTATGCATGTATAGCTACCCAGATATTGTAACTTCAAAGCTTAACTCCTTTTATTCTCAAAAAGGATAAATTCCCTTTAGGAAATAAAATAGTCTTCAGAGAATGTTAAGAAAAATTGATAGTTGATCTATGGCAATATGCCAATGGAAGAGGGCTGGAGGACACTGGCTAGATGGTCAAAGTTAATATATACACTTTTTTTTTTTTTTACATAGGCTCCATACCCAACATGGAGCCCAACATGGGCCCCAGGTCTCCACCCTGAGATCAACAACTGAGCCTAGATCAAGAGTTGTAGATCAACTGACTAAGCCACCCAGCCACCTCAACATATGCACTTTTAAGTGGCTTTCTTTTATTATCATTTTATTTATATAGTCAATTTTAAAGGAAAACTTATTGGTAAAAATTTCAGGCCTAGAAGCTGGTCCTATGGTAACACAGAAATGGTACATTATGTCTTGAAAAGGACTTCAAATCAAAGTGTATCTTTGAGATAAAATATGGCTCACAATTTTTGATATTCCTTTTTTTTTTGCTGCAGAAAAATACTTTAAAAGATGATTCAGAAGTACTTTAGAGACAGAACTGGGGAAATTGTCAACTTGTTAGCAATGCCAAAAAAACAGGAGGGGTTTATAAACAATCTCTATCACACAGAACCAGAAAAACAGAAATGGAAGCAAACAAGAAAATCATAAAAACAGCTACAAGAAGACTTAAATATTAATCTTAACAGTAAAAGTGATGTCTGAATGTGGATGAGGGAATGAACCAAACAGACTACAGGAAGATGAAACAAAAACAGTAAAATATAATACAAAACACAGTTTACAAAGAACAGGAGAAATAGATCTATAATGAAATAAAAGGAGAAAAAAGCAAAATGTCACATAAATGCAAACTTAGAGAAAAAAGAAATCAGGCACACTTGTATTTAGGCCCAACAATGGTTTTATGAAGTTAGCAATAGCTAGATGCTGAAATATTTGCTGTCCCCCCAAATAATATGTACAACCAGAACAGCTATTTTTCTCAAGTTATGAAACAAATATTCCAGCTGGACAGACCATATGAGGCTTGCTGACTGTTATTTTGAGTTTACTTGATCCTTTTGTAAACCTAGTTGGGATATTGTGTCTAAATCAAAAAGACACCCATTCCTTGGGAACTGCTGTTACAGTCTATCCCTGTGGCCCCCTGGAGCCAATTTTGGAGGATATTATGGGTAATAGCATAAAGTTCTAGAACCATGGTGTCTAGGATCAAATACTGACCTTGCCTCTTACTCCTGTGTCATCTTTGATAAATGCTATAGGCTTTTTTTTGTGTGTTCTCATAAAATTGATTTGTGAAAACTTCCTCCTCAATGTCACTGGATTAGGTGGTGGGGCCTTTGAAAAGTGATTAGGTACTGAGGGTGGGCCCTCATAAATGAGATTGATTTCCTTATTAAAGAGACCCCAGAGGGCTCCTTTGCTCTTTCTGCCACAGGATAACACAGCAAGAAGTGGGCCATCTAAGAATCAGGAAATGGACCCTCTGCAGACACCAAATCCCCTGTGACTTGATCTTGGATTCTCCAGTCTCCAGAAACCTGAGAGATGCATTTTTATTGTTCATGAGCTACCCAGTCTTAAAGAATACCCCAATGACTGAGACAATAGGTAAAAATAACTCTTGTGCCTTAATGTCCTCATCTACAGGAAAGGAGCAATAATGCTGTCTTGTAAGGTTGTTATGAGGATTAAACGTGTTGAATCATGTGAAGTGCTGAGGGCGGTGCATATCGTATGCTAGGCACTATAGGCTTGCTAAAGGGGGAATAAATATTACATGTGCCGAAGAGAAATATTCTCTCATTCATTTAGTATGTACTTATTGAGGATCTGCTATTCACCAGGCACTGTTCTGGGTACTTTAGATTCTTTGTTAACAAAATAGACAAAAATCCTTATATTCTTGAAAATGACATTTTAGGACATGCATTCTAGCACAAATATTCAAGGTAAATGATGGTGATAATATCTTGTTAGGCTCTATTCCAACCTCTTGGGATATAATATCAACCCTGACAAGTACATCCTATCTCTAACCCTTTTCACAGATAAAGAAGCTGAGTTACAGGAATATTACCTAAGATATCTAATACCTATATGTTTCTAAATACCTAATACCTATATGCTTCTTATTTATTTATTCGCCTATTCATTCATTCATTCAACATATAGTTATTATTATTTTCTGGCAGATCCTGAGTTCAAAGCCAGAGATTCTGGCTCCAGAATCCCTACTCTTTTTTTTTATTATTATTATTATTGTATTTTTTTGTATGTTTTTTTTTATTGGAGTTCGATTTGCCAACACCCAGTTAGCATCCCGTTGCTATAGTATAACACCCAGTGTCAAGTGCCCCCCTCAGTGCCCGTCACCCAGTCACCCCAACCCCCCCCCACCTCCCTTCCACTACCCCGTGTTCATTTCCCAGAGTTAGGAGTCTTTCATGTTCTGTCTCCCTTTCTGATATTTCCCACTCATTTTCTCTCCTTTCCCCTTTATTTCCTTTCACTATTTTTTATATTCCCCAAATGAATGAGACCATATAATGTTTGTCCTTCTCCAATTGACTTGCTTCACTCAGCATAATACCCTCCAGGTCCATCCACGTTGAAGCAAATGGTGGGTATTGGCTGAGTAATATCCTATTGTATACATAGACCACAGCTTCTCTATCCATTCATCTGTTGGTGGACACCGAGGCTCCTCCCACAGTTTGGTTATTGTGGACATTGCTGCTAGAAACATCGGGTGCAGGTGTCCTGGCATTTCACTGCATCTGTATCTTTGGGGTAAATCCCCAGTAGTGCAATTGCTGGGTGTAGGGTAGCTCTATTTTTAACTCTTTGAGGAACGGCCACACAGTTTTCCAGAGGGGCTGCACCAGTTCACATTCCCACCAGCAGTGCAAGAGGGTTCCGCTTTCTCCACAATCTCTCCAACACTTGTTTCCTGCCTTGTTAATTTTTCCCATTCTCAATGGTGTGAGGTGGTGGCTCATTGTGGTTTTGATTTGTATTTCCCTGGTGGCAAATGATGCGGGGCATTTTCTCATGTGCTTGTTGGCCATGTCTATGTCTTCCTTGGTGAAATTTCTGTTCATGTCTTTTGCCCATTTCATGATTGGAGATTGTTTGTTTCTTTGCTGTTGAGTTTAATAAGTTCTTTATAGATCTTGGATACTAGCCCTTTATCTGATGTGTCATTTGCAAATATCTTCTCCCATTCTGTAGGGTGTCTTTTAGTTTTGTTGACTGTTTCTTTTGCTGTGCAAAAGCTTCTCATCTTAATGAAGTCCCAATAATTCATTTTTGCTTCTGTTTCCCGCCTTCATGGATGTATCTTGCAAGAATGGCTATGGCCAAGTTCAAACAGGGTGCTGCCCGTGTTGTCCTCTAAGACTTTGGTGGACAGAATCCCTGTTCTTACTGAATTTGTTTTGCTGCCTCAATTCACACTTTGGTAAAACTGGAAACAATTTCATCTGTGTTGAGGTTATTATAAACTTTTAATTCCCATTCAATTTCCAATTCAAGATTTTGAAATAGTTGAATAAATTGATATTATCTAAGTAATTTTCTCTATTCCCTAACATAACACATCAAAATAGTCACAATACCATGTCAACTTTACTTTCTAAATATTTCTTGAACACATTATTTCTTCCTAATTTCCAACCCTATTGCCTTAATTCATGTTCTTCTTACTCTGAGGTCAAGAGAAGTATGGTTAGATTATATTAATTTCTAAACCAGTTTCATTCTTTCCATATTTCCTTCATTATATTCCTCAAAAGCATATATCCTATTTTGTTTATCTTATACTTACAACTCTTTATGAACTCCTCAGCATGTATTAAGTCCCAAACTCATTACATGGAGTACACAAACCCTTTCATTATTTGGCCCTCACCTAGTCCTCTAACAAGGCTCTTGGCTTGGAATGATATTGGTCCTTTAATATATTACCTGGATGTTTCCTTTATTACTTAGGGTTCTCAAGAGGAAAAAATATATATGCATAATTTATAATTAATATACTATACATAATTATGTAATTAGTACATGATTTATTAAATATAACTTACATACATTACTATATCCTATTCTGTTTCTAATATTTGTACATATCTAAGTACCTATCTTTCCTCCATTTATCTAATTTTATTTATTATTTATTTCTTCACCTATTTATTTGTTCTACATACAATGAGGTTCATGATATCTTGGAGGCTAACAAGTCCCACGATTGGCTGTCTACAAATTGGAGACCCAGAAAAGCTGGTGGTGTACTTTGAAGATTTGAGAACAGGAAAATTAATGATGTAGATTCCAGTCAGAGTCCAAAGTCCTGAGAATCAGGAGCATTGAGGGCTGGAGATGATCAACATTCCGGCTCAACAGTCAGAGGGCAAAGCTCTGCTTCTTCCACCTGTTTTCCTATTCAGGCTTTCAATGGATTGAATGATACCCATCCATACTGAGGAGGACAATCTGCTTTATTCAGTTTACCAATTTAAATGCTAATCTTTTCCAGAATCACTTTACACCCAGAAATAATATTTAACCAGATATCTGGGCATCCTGTGAACTACTCACATTGACATATAAATTAACTATCGCATTACCTCTTCAGAAAACCTTTTCTGGTTAACCCCTTATACATCCCTCACCGAAAGTTTGTACTTCTTTCTCTGGTCGATATTGGCAACTTGCATTTTTCTTAATTACTAAGTATTTAATATTTATTTGTTTATACATATGTCTCCCATATGAAGCTAAAGTCCTATAGGGCAAGTTTTGTGCCTTACTCGTTATTCTGTCCTTAGGCTGAGCACACACTTGCCACAGACTAGTTGTTCAATAAATATTTGTTAAATTAAATTAAATAATGTCAAGTCAAGCATTAAGAGAAATTGACATTCTATTATCCAATTGTTCCATTAGCCATTTGCTCCTTTTACTTATTTGATCATCACTCATAATAAAAAATAAGTTGGTGTCAAAAAACAAAAAAAAAGCACTACTTTTCCTGTGAAGGGATTTAATTGCTTTGTTTTCTCAGATTGACAATATAACAAATGGGTATTTGGTAGATCTTCCCATCTGGCAGTTTTCAGACAAATAAATTAGAGGAGCAACTGTATAAACTGAAGTCTCATCATCTTTGCCCATCTCACATTTATTTGAAAATTTTAATAACCAGAGCCAATTTATGGAACAAATAACTTTCAGGAAAGTATGTGTGATACTAAATATTGTTATCTCTAGGACTTCACATCCTTCAAAGAGCCCAATCAGGATACCACCTGATGTTATAATCAGAGGGTATTTAATGTAAGGACCTGGTTACACAGGTAATGAAAGAACTGAAACACAAAACAGGAAATCTGTAGGGGTGACTCAGAGATTAAAAACCAGAAAACTATTACGACATAGACCTAGGTCACAAATGCAAGAGGTGGTTCAAGGATCAGAATCAGCTGGGGGAAGTTGGAACCATGGAGGGAGGGCCTTTCTGGAGGCCCCTGGAGGCTTGGAGGAAGAGGAGTTGTCATTGAAGACACCACATTAGACAGACAGAGATGGAGGCACATACCCTGGATTTTCCCTTTCATTCATGGTCTACTTTCCTGCCAGTGTCTGCCATTGACCAAACCCAGATGGGAGGCAACCAGGTGATGTGGAGTGTGAGAAATGCAGCCTGCAGTTATTACCCTTGTTGTGATACGTAGCAGGGCACAGAAATTGTGAGTAACAAATCTCAGGGCAAAGCTGTCCAGGAATATGATTGTGTATGGGATATGATTCCATTTGAATCTTATACTTCAAAGCTCAAATGACAGGCTATTTCTTTTGGGGCTACTATTTATTTTTAGAGCACGTTAGTAAACAGAATATATAGCTTGAAAATTCTGTGATTTAAAACTTATCACAATCCTTTATGATGGAGTCATGCATGGATCTGACCAAAAAGATAACTCTTTTTTAAGGAAACAGTGGTCACTTGAGAAAAAAGTAACCTTATTCATTTATCTGACCAATTAATTGATGCTTTAGGACCTAATTGTATATGATAGAAGTAATTTCATTAGGCAAATTTTAATAATCTAGGTGGGGGGGAAAATTCTAAGTGATAAGGAAAAGGAGGGAGGAAGGAAGCCAAGGGAGAGGTGGACAAAAAGGGAAATGAGGACAACTGAAAAACACCTCATGTACTGCAAAATGTGGTCCAGAGCAGTTCCCAGGCGATTCTCAGACATGCTTTCTGTCTGGGCTTGGTGGCAACATCAGGTATTCTCCTTAGGAAGGAAAATCTAACAACAAAGCATTGAGGGGAAACTGGAGTGCTTGTATGTAAACTATATTTGCATAACAAAATATAAATTCTGTTTATTTTAGTTTGGAGCAGAGAATATCGGTGGAAACTGAACAAGGTCAAGAATCTTCTCCAAGTAAACTCTAGGCCCTGCTTCAATCTCTGCTTTTTATGTCTGCATATATAATGCCAAGTCTACATTGGTATATTTTTCCTCATTTGAACCAACTAGGCTTCTTCTTAAATCCATCTCTTATATTATCTTGTATATGTTACTTTTTTTCTAAAATAAAAAAATTCAATGTTGTTTGTCAAACATCATTAATTTTTAAGGCCCTGATGCAATGCAGTGTAGAAAGGATGGCTTTCTTTTAAAAAATAATAAAAATGATTTTAAAAAATTTCTTACCTAAGCTTTTATGGTCTTTCTTTGATTTATACTCTCATCTGGGTAAATTTAATTTAAAGGTTAGGCATGGCGAAAATGGAAAAAAATAGATATTTATTAATATGTAGCATCTTGATCATGAAGATGAAATTTAATAGAGTACATGTTCATTTTGTATAATGGAAGTACATGGAAATGTATTAATCAAATCAACAAGTTCTAGAAGACAATATAAATACCATATTGCTTTGGTTGAAAATAGTATTGTGAAGAGGATTTCTTGTTCAGTTTGTTGCTGTTATTGAGGATATGAGAGGCTGGGATCTGGATAGGTAATACTGGTGGGGAATTATTTAAAATTTCAAAATGTCTTCTAAATACTCCTCCAATTGTAAACATACTGAAGCTAACAAGATTCCCTTCTAAAATGTAAACAACATATGGGACTATGAAGTCATTCTGCTATTTACACATCATGTAATGATTTTCTTCATGTAAGGTCTTTGGGTTGAAGATTGGAACTTTATTTAGCAGACTCAAGTAATATGAGATTTATGATAAGCATATCCACAAAGAGATCCATAGAAAGTGAACAATTGGGACACAGGAAGAGTAGTAAAGAGGATCCTAGTACAGGCAAATGGACATCTATTTTTTTTGTGCTCTCCATTATTACTTACAATCTGTCTACTTTCTGTTTTTCCGTATATCTCGTAGATTTATCTAGCAGGATTGCTGCTTCCTAATCTTATTCATATTCTGTTTCCTAATACATTTGGGCCTAGTCACCATGATCCTTTTCACAATCTTTTACCTTCAACAATTTCTTTTTTTCTTTCTTTAGATTTTATTTACACATTTGAGAGAGAGAGAGAGTGTGTCTTGGGTGAGTGCCAGTGTGAGGTGGGTGAGGGGGTGAGGGGCAGAGGGAGAGGGAGAGGGAGAGGGAGAGGGAGAGGGAGAAGCAGCCTTCTTGCTGAGCAGGGAGCCCAACTCGGGGATACATCCCAGGTCCCTGCAATCATATCCTGAGTTGAAGGCAGATGCTTAACCAACTGAGCCACTCAGGCACCCTAGCTTCAAGAATTTCTAATTGTGCCAGTCTCTTGTTATATTCTTAGACAAAAATCAATCCACATAGTTTCTCTTTTTTCTTTGGGCCATCAGGGCCACTGCCACAGATATGGATTGACTGTTCTTGGGTTAGATATCTATCCATGATCCAATCAGTTGTGATCAGAAACAAATGTTCCAGAGTGAGAGAGAATTGGCCATACAAACTAAGTTTTATAGCAGCTTTGGTGGCGGCTAAAGGAGTGGGGTAGTTGTGCGTTAAATAACAGTGTGGTTCCCTAGCAAAGGCAGGATTTTCCCTTAGGCCCATCTCACTATAAATTTAGTCACAGAAGAAAAAGAAATGGCTTTCTGCCTCTAAAATTTCATATCATATATTTTAATCAAGAGGAATATCTCTAATTTGGCACGTGAGAAATGTGAGGGCCAGCATGGTTAAAGTGGCATGTGCCCTATTATAGAATTATTTACTGGCACAGCTGCAACTAATACCTAGAAGTTTTGTTTCTTATAGCCCACTTAGCTATTTTTGATTCTTTAGTCATTTGAGACTGAATATGAACAGAAAAACAACAACAATGACACTTTTTTTGACTGTGAATGAGCAGTCCCCACACTCAGCCTATTGCACATGATTCTGCAGATTGGGACTGACCGGAGTGTTGGGGAAGGTATTCATGGGTAGGCTTGAAGCTTCTGAACAGCTTGTAACCATTTTGGCTCTCAGGGTGCTGACACCCACGAAACAGATTTTTTGCTGAAGGCTTTGTTTTCTTTCTAGATACAGAATATGAAAACAAAGATAGAAAATTTGGCTGGAGCCAAAACTAGCCACTTTCTTTACCTAAGATATTCTACATAACCTAGATTCTATTTTTGAGTTATAGTCATACCAAAGACACCACTACTTAGAAAGTAACTCGCATATTTCAAGGAGCAAAACTTACATAGAGATGGTAACTTTTTTTTCTAAGAACAAAGTCTTTGAATTTCAAGAAATAATTAAATAAGTGAGAATAGCTTGGTCAAAGCTAGTGACGGCTCACTGATAAAAGCAAGAGGCAGTGAAAACCCCAGACTATCTCCTGTGTTTTCTACCCTCCACATACTACCTAAGAGCCTGTACATTAAAATATATGTATTTGATATATTTCTCCTTAAGGTGACTCCTGAAAGATAAAATTTAGTAATAGGAGAGAAGAACTATTTAATGACCTCCTTAACAGAAAAAGGGATATGTTAGAAAAACATTTAATGGAAGAAATGAGAGAAGGAAGGGAGAAGCAGAGAGAAGAGCAAGGGAAAAAAAATAAGTAAGGTTTTGTTTCAGAAAGGTTCAAGAAATAGGTAACAGGTAGTGATGTTGGCTGTGTACGCACGCTGGATACTATGTGGTACTGTAGCATTCGACTCATCTTTTATATATATGAAATATTTCCAAAGCAATTTTAATTGAGGCAAATGTATACAGATTTGTACATTCTTTGGCACTTAACAGCATGAGTCCTATTCAAATGCATATTACATAGTTATGTTCTTGATTCTCTGGGAATGAAGAAAATAAATGCAAGGGGAGAAAAATGTTACTGACAATAACATTTCAGAAGAAAATAGTAGCTATCCAGCTGAGTTATGTTTATGTTGATGATCATTTATTATATTATGTTAAAATATCATGGGGTAAATATTTCCCATGAAGGAAAAGGAAGAAAAATCATATTATGAGCCATGTACCAGCTCCCTATGTCAAGGCCCAGTTTTTTGTATGATGCTAGGAAAAAAAAATTACAAAGGTTCTATAATTATGGTTCTGGTGTTAGAAGTGGGACCGATACTCTGTAGACAGAGAACCTGAATTATAACTTTTATCAACTTAGGAATTTCAATGTGAGGTCCTAAGAAATCTCCCTTACACACTAAGAAAAGCAAGCCTCCTGCTAGAGAGTATTGCATCTCTAAGTTAACTAACACTTATCAATGACTCATTATTCTGTTTTCTTAATCCTGGATTAAGACAAAAAGAGAAAATGTCATGATGAAATGATATTGTTAATAAATCAATTTTCTCAGAAAATGTCATGATGAAATGATATTGTTAATAAATCAATTTTCTCAGTTGTCTTGATTGATGTAGGCTACAATTCAAATTCCAACTTTTGGAAGCAATTTTAAATCAGAAAGTGAACATTACTGATGTGAACAATCTATCTATAGATAATTTTAGAACATATCAAGTGTTCCTACTGCAAACTTAGAACATCTCAGTCATTTATAATTACTTACCAGTGTTTTTAAAATTTTCAAAGCTTAATTGGAAACAACACAAAATTCTGTATTTTCAGTGTCTCAGATTGAGGGGATGAACAAAATGGTTTTGTGATTAAGAGTAAAGAATTCTACATAAGGCGTAAATAAGCTTCAGGTTTGGGGTTTTTTTTCCCGTAAATTATTGAACTCTCTTTTTCAAATGGACCATGGTGTTTGCCCTTTTGCATTTATGATGGATGCTATACAATTAGCATTATCATGATAACTGAAATGTGGAAGCAATGGGCCTACAAAAAGTAATTACAATAAAATAAGCTTGGCATTTTTCAAGTGCAAGACTAGAAGGTATTTTATCTCAGTATCTGATATGTATTTTTTTAACCTTTACTTAATACGTAAATTTGTTTTACTATTACACAGATTTCTTTTTTCTTATTCAGGGTCCATACAATTACATTATTCTGGAAACAGTTTTGTTTTCACTTCTCCATGAGAACAAGTTAGAAAAACTTCATAAAAAATAATTGCAGCAAAAAAAATAATTGCAGCAAATATTACTAGGTTTACTTATTCTACATCATATTATTCACCTTTATTCATGATTGTTGTTAATTTTAAAAAACATTTTATTGGACTACCAAATGAGATAATTATGTGCATTACCATTATTCGCTTTCATCCTATATGCTTTTGGGGACTCTTAAAAAATAGGCATTCTTAAATGTCCTTCTATGTTTAGGAGTACATATTTATTATTATTATTACTATTATTATTATTATTATTATTTTGCTTAGTACCTTTATCTTATATAGCATACTGGGATTTTGCATTTCAGCTTTATTACTCTAAGTAAATGTTGGCATTTTATGCCTTTCTTTTTAATGTCTAAAAGTTATTTCTGTTGTCAATTAGAATTTGAAGTAATATAATTGAGTTACCCTAGATTTTTTCCTTTCTCTTACTTTTTAATAACAATGATTATGTTTCATCAGTTTATGTATATTTCTATTTATAGACAATGAATCTTAGAGTCTAATTTCATAAAAATTTTGATCAGTTTCTCTGATCAGATTTGATGATTAATAGAACTTCTAGTATATATTTAGTAAAGTTATATAATATACTATAAGTAAGTAGAAAAGGAATATGAAGCATGTTTTGGAAGTCAGTAACAACAAAAGTGAGCATGGAAAATTCTCTGAGCTTCGAGTTATGCCTTCAGGGTTCAAACTCCAGCTCTGTTACTACTTACTATTTAGCTGGTAAACTTGATTCCGTTATGGGGCTAATTTGAATAAACAGTCTAATCCTATATATTTTACACAATTGTTATAATACTAATTTTAAATAACTTCTTAAAAAACACTTTGTTCAAAAGAACTACGCAACTGAGAAGTTATATCATTACTATAATCAATATTATTAAGCAGCATAAAAAAGTAAGATAAACTGGAAATAAGAATAGCAAAATATGTCCAATAAAGTAAACTGCCAGAGAGAACACCTAGGAAAAATAATGAGTCACTTGTTGATGAGAACTAAGAGGTATCCTTGACAATATTAGGATACAAACCAAAATAATGATGAAGAATATGGGCCATTATTGACATAAATATAGTTGTTAAGAATACCATTTTTCTCCTGTCCAATAAATAATAGTCCTAATAAAAGCTAATCTTTTAAAAAAAGAAATTATTGGGGCACCTGCAAGGCTCAATCAATTAAGCCTCCGACTCTTGATTTTGGTTTGTCATGATCTCAGGGTCCTGAGATGGAGTTCCAAGTCAGATTCCATGCTGAGCACAGAGTTTACTTACGATTCTCTCCCTCTCCCTCCGTACCCCCCCAGTCTGGCTCATGCATGCTCTCGAAACAAATTAATTGATGATTGATTGATTGATTGATTGACTTATGTGATAGGAATTTTGCTCCATAGACAGGAAAAACTTTCTATGACAAAAGTAAAAGCAAATTTCCAAAACTCCAGAGATTTCAGATAGTAACATGGACTTCACCTTTCCCTACCTGACAATGACAAAGTACAAGATATTAGTTGCAATCTCTCCAGTTTATTTCAAGTGGGTCTAAAAATGTAATTCACAAGGTTTCTTATCTTTCTTATGTAGACAAAGTACAGATTTTAGGCAATGCTAAAAATATCTGCTTAATACTCTGTAGCAGTTCTCAGCCTCATAAACATTTTTCAGACCGTAAGGTTTTTGACGTGCTCTCTCAGGAGCTTCTAATCAAACAGATATATTCCTCCATCTTAGCATGTGGTTTTGAATTTAACAAAGAGAGAACCTAAACTTCTAGGAAAAAACAAAAAAACACATGGGATTAATAGATGAAACAGAACTTTTGAGAGTATCCAATTGGCAGCACCAGCATAATAGCACTATCGGGCTGTATTAAGGCAATTGTTCCACACTAATGAGTAGCTGCCATTTCATGGGTGGAATATCTGTTATAAGCTTTGGGACCTATGGGTGGGTAGTAACACTGATTAATTTACCAATTCCTATTCTCTGCATGTTACTAGAAACTGCATTTTTGTTCCTCATTCCAGTAAACACTTAATATTAAGAATTACAGTGTCTCATTGTCAAAATAAGGGGAAACTGGCCTTGGGCCACATTTGTAAATCTACATTCAAGTACGCCATCAATCAAATCTTACCCAAATGCCATGTGCAGCTGGGTATTACAGATGTTCAGTAGAATCACTCATCTTCTTTCTACCAAAACAGATCTAGGGGAGAAATTTAAAACAAAACAAAAGGGGGACAAAAAAAAACAGAAGAAACTTAATCGTATATTAAGATTGTGCTTTCTTTTTCTACCAACTAAAAATATTAGTTGTCAGCAGATACATGAATCTATGTTATTTACAAATTGACTATTATTTATACACATTTAAGGATATTCAGAGTTCTGTTTCTCTACACATTTCCATTTCATGACTTTTTCATTTATTCTAAATATTCACATGACTAACCTTGGATGGTTGTTACTTTGAAACTACTGTAAAGTACAACTACATTGCCTTTTATTTTGGCGAGTGTTTTTTGCTCGAATGGGTTAGAATATTTAGAACATTGGTTTTAATGTACAGGCTTGACATGAAGTGACACTAAAATGATATCCCTGAGGCCTTATGTTCATGCAACCAAGTTAAGTTCTTGTTCTTAAAATGAAGAAAATGTAGATATACACAATATTCTCTGCAGCTGACTTGCAACCATTTAACTACTTTAGCTAATGCCTACATTATTTTAACTTTATTCACTGTGTTCCTCTTAATTAACATCTATAAGTATTTTTCAATGTCACCTTTAGGTTCAAGAAAGAATGGCAAATATTTTCATTTATCTTTTAGGTATGTTAAATCAATTTAATATTTTTTAATTTAATATTTTAAATCAAATATTACATTTTGACATTAGAAGAACTTCATTATAGTTTACATTTGCCTAAAATTCTTACATAAATATTATATAAGATAAAGCAGAATTGACTAAATAAATATATTTATGATCTTACATGCACAAATACTGAAAATGAACATGTACGATAAAATATATATAAATTGTTGAATTAGATTTTTTTTAAAATTTTTTATTTATTTATGATAGTCACAGAGAGAGAGAGAGGCAGAGACACAGGCAGAGGGAGAAGCAGGCTCCATGCACCGGGATCCCGACTTGGGACTCGATCCCGGGTATCCAGGATCGCGCCCTGGGCCAAAGGCAGGCGCCAAACCGCTGCGCCACCCAGGGATCCCTTGAATTAGATTATTAACAAATCACATAAAGTCACACTTTTTTTTGATTACTAATTTTCCAGGTTAAAAAAGAATGAAAAATATTTTATGTTATTAAAGAAATTTCATGGTGAAATATTTCACAAATTTATTTATTTTAACTTCCTACCATTTTTGGTCACTAGCCATCCCTCCATCAACACAATTCATATGATAGCCAGGGATTGTATCACTTCTTACAGTGGCCTGAAAATTTGGGCAAACATTTTAGAGCTGGTGACCATGAATGCAGAAAAAACAAAAGAAAGAACCATTCTTAGCAGGTTTTTAAAATTAATGTCCTTTGCTGTGAATTTTTCTTTTAAGATTTTATTTATTTGGCAGAGAGAGATTGAGCACAAGCAGGGAGAGTGGGAGAGGGAGAAGCAGACACCCCACTGGGCAGGAAGCCAGACACAGGGCTCTATCCCAAGACCCTGGGATCATGACCTAAGCCAAAGGCAGACACTTAACCAACTGAGCCACCCAGGCACCCTTGCTGTGAATGTTTTTTAAACTTGGGGACTAGAGAATTTATTATAGAGAATACAAAAATAATAAATGCATATCTATTTGCTTAAAGAAATCACTGTTCAGACAAGGTCTTTTACCTACTTGGACCTAACCAGATTTCACAGTTTTTTTTTTTTTAATATTTTGTTTTAAATGAAGCAACACTGCTGAGAAGTCCTGTGTTTAATTTCCTAATGTGTACAAAAGCCTGTCATTTAAATGGCAGATTCACCAGCCAGAAGCTGGCTCTGAACATGTCAGATATATTGGCACAAGCTGGGCTCAGGTGCCGTCAGATGTCCCTGCCAGAGGGTCGGAAGCCCGCTAAGAGTTGGAGTCAGAGCCGGGACTCACATCAGAATCACCAGGCAGTGTGAGCAATCATCGTGGCAGGAGCAGGTTTCAGACACAGAGTCAGTCGATGGCCTGTCACTGGCAAGCATGGTAGCCGTGTGTGCGTGGTGGGTGGTGAGAAACAAACAAGTGATCAGTGGTCAATCAACATTGATCTCTTTGTGTTTTCTGTGTCTTTTTCATAAACTCTGACCAATCACAGAAGATGAAACATGGAATCATGGGTCTGTGAACTGCCAACAGTTGATAAAATGATACATCATAACAAAAATTGCTTCCAGATTAAGAAAAAAAGAGATATTTTTGTAATACCACAGCTTGCTTCTGATTTTCTGTGCACTGTGATTTTGTACTCTAAACTGCTGTTATTTAAATTTTGATTCCTATCTTGGTGCTTTAAAATCTGTATTATAATTTCAGTCACAGCTATTGTGTTATTTTGTGCATTCTGAAGATAGACCAAAGAATTTTCATTTCAGTACTGTAGTTTAGATCTTTTCATTATAGAATCTATTTTAGATATTCTAACATTTATTTTAACTTTAAATGATGATTTATTTTAAATTGAGAGTATTTAAACTGCATTAAAGAGTTAAAACGGAATTTCAGGGCTGCCTGGGTGGCTCAATCAATTCAGTGTTCAGATTTGATTTTGGCTCAAGTTATGATCTTGGGGTCATGGGATTAAGCTCCACATAGGGCTCCATGCTCAGAAAGGAGTCTGCTTATTCTCTCCCTTTCCTTTGCCTTGCCCTCCCCCCCAACTCTTTCTCTCTCTCAAATAAATAAATAAATATATAAATAAATTAACAAACAAACAAATAAATATTTTTAAAAATGGAATTCCAAATCATCAAGCTAGTTTATAATTGTAGTTGTTCATTAATGCCTGAAGTGCTTTACATGGCATCATATCAGATGATTATCTTTTAGATAGTCTCCATGTATTAAGGATATACTGGAAACTCATCATAGCATAATGTGGGTACTCAATTTTGTAGGACAATTTAACAAACTGAAATTGTCTTTGGATAAAGACCTTTGTCCGTGTCAGTAACCAAATTCACTTGACAATGATTTAAGATATACTCACTACACTTCAAACTTTGTCTCTTAGGGTATGATTTGTATTAAAGTTAACTTTCATACTATAAACTTCTAACAATTTAGTTTTCATTCTGAACTAGCCAATATTTCTGGGTAGTTTTTAGTGACATTCTCTATAGTGGTTATTAAATAGCTCTGACCAACACGTAACAGAATAAGATCATCTACAAAAAGGATATTTATAACTAAAACAAAAAAAAGAAACCTAAGTTATTTCAAACTAAAGAAACTCCAAGTGAAAAGTCTCAAAATAAAACTGATTAGTGAGATAGTGGGGCTTAATCTTATAAAAATAAGTACATCTAGAAAGTTACCTATTATAACACATGTGTTGCTCAGCAAAAAAAGTAAAATTATATTTATGTGTATGTTATGATTTTCTAGTATGATCCACATAAAATTAACAATACTCAGTAGTTATAAAAGACAACTGGGCTTATTTGAATGTTTGCTTCAAATGTGATCAAAAGGAAAAATAAATATTGTTTAATAAAGAAAACAAGTATCAAAAATATTCCTTTTTATAACAGACTAGAATCTAATTTCCTTTTGTTTGTTTTTTTAAGATTTTATTTATTCATTCATGATAGACAGAGAGAGAGAGAGAGAGAGACATAGGCAGAGGGAGAAGCAGGTTCCACACCAGAAGCCCAATGCGGGACTCGATCCCGGGACTCCAGGATCACGCTCTGGGCCAAAGGCAGGCGCTAAACCGCTGAGCCACCCAGGGATCCCCTTAATTTCCTTTTGTATTCTGATCAGTCTGTATCACTTTGGGAAATACAGAAATATTTGATTTTTTTAAAAGGGAGTGAAGAGAAACAAACATATAAGCTGAAACTGAAAAAAGAGATTCAAAATGTGATCATAACAAACAGATTGAGGCAAGAAAGGAAAAAACACATGTATATATGCATGCATCTTTTTCCAGACACTAAAAATTTTTCAATGTTTTTATCTCTTGATCCTCAAACTAACATTATAAACATTATTTTCCCCATTTCACAGGTGCATTGAGACTTTGAGAATATGTAAGTTGAGGAAAGAATGTCTGTAACAGACAAAACGACAATTTAATTCTAAGCTCAATTGCCTTCCAAGACTTCGTTCTTTTCTCTTTGTACCTCAAAATGTTCTGTAATAGCAAATTTTTGCATATTAAACTTGGTCAATCAACAGTGTTCACTCATGCCCCTAGTTTCCTATATGGTGACTGTATCACTCCCTTCAACCATCCAAGCTGCTGTACTTGCAATTCCTGACCAGGCTATGCAGAGATACTAACAGATTGAAATGGAAAAAGAGAGCTGCATCTGGCAAAATGCTCACTTCACTAAGATTAATGGCCTATTGCACCAGCTCTAACATGCCAATCAGAAGCTGATGATTGCAACTAAACTCTTTTGCCCTTTGAAATACCTCTGAGACTCTCTGGCCAAGGAAAATCAGCGATAGTCCCTCTTTTTCTCACAAATTATAGTTGCTCTAAATGCTCACATTTCCATTAATTGTAGAGTTCCAGGTGATGAACAGAACAACTCTCCACTATGAACATTTGAGAACCACTGACCACAAAACAAACACATTATTTAACGTATTTCCCTTGTCCAACTTCTTTCTATACTTCCTAAGTATCCACAATTTCCCTAAAATTTTGCCTGTGCACCTACATCACAATCACCTGGAATACATATTAAAATGCAGAATCCTTGGGCACCTCCAGAACTAATGTATTACCATCTCTGGGCATGGTGCCTAGGAATCTATTTTTCTCTAAACATAGTTCCTTGGGGATTTTTTACATACATTAATATTACATATTTTGTAAGTTTATTTATATTCATTAATATTAATATTTCAGCAAAACAAATGAAATTACAGACAAACCAACTACACTGCCCAATAGACCACAGAATTCAAAATTAAGATGAGAGACAATGATGTATATCAAAGATGTTCGGCAATAATAGTTATCTTGCACCTTTAGGTAGCTAAGAAACCCTTGGTGAAGGGACTTCCAGGAATACAATGGTCAGAAAGTGGTCAATGTAAATATTATTTTCAGCAAGACCACTTAGGAAGAATTTAGTGAATAGTTTTATTTATGTTCTAAGTTTTCAGATTTTTTTTATAAATACTATATGCAAGTATTATTTTAAATATATATAAATTCATATAAATAAAACATTTATATAGATACTATAAATATAAGACAGTAAAACAAGTATCTAAACTGGCCTATTTTTCAATAGTCTGTAATCAGAGCAAAAATTTCAAATGACTAAGTGTTTATGAAACAGTTATAAGTGTTATAACTAAGTGTTATAGTCTGGGGCACCTGGATGGCTCAGTTGGTTAAGCATCTGCCTTGGGCTCAGATCATGACCCTAGGGGCCTGGGATTAAGCCCAGCATCAAGCTCCTGGCTTAGTGAGGAGTCTGCTTCTCCCTCTCCTCCCCATTGGTGCTCTCTGTTGCTATCTCTCTTTCTCAAATATATAAATAAAATCTTAAAATAAAAGAAAGTGTTATAATTTGGTCAAAATTCTTACAGGCTATACTATGAAGTCTTTTCAAATTAGAACTAATCTGTCTTCTTCGACATCAGCACTTGCAAATTGAAGCAAGTTGAAGTAAATAAGTAAATTGTATTCTGAGGTAATGCCACTATAAATTTATTTAAACCTCAGTTAGTACTTCGAGACAAAATTATAAAATCACCCATTTAAATATTAGCACTTGCTTGCAGTCTCTAATAGAAGGATTAGGAAAAATTCATTAAAGAAGAATGGTATCAATTTTAACGAGGATTGTGAGTTGGGACAATCTGCAATGTAGAAAAATTCCATTTTGCTCCCCCCTCCCCCGGTTTACTATCTATGAAAATGCCTATTTCAATAGATTATTTCTGTTTTTATATATACTGTATTTGATGAATCCACTGCATTCTCTGTAAAATTTATTTAAAACTGTTGGTTGAGAAAATAAAACTGCGCTACTTAATAGCAACTAAAGAATATCTTATTTCTCAGGCACATTGCTTGATTGTCTTTATTATTGCCGAATATCAAAATTTAAGTCTTCTCTGTGTCTTATGAAGTAATTCTGTCTTTTATTTAATAATCAAAAACTCTCAAGAGTATGCTGTTTGCTTTTTTATTTTCCCATTTTTTAATTGCTTGTTTGGGAATCATAGGTGACTTCACTTAAAATGGTTTATTTAATAGACATTATAAATCTCATAGGATATGCTATTTTTTTAAATAAAATCTAATTAAATGCATTTTCTGGAGAAGCTACAACCCCATTGGTCTTTTGTCAGTATTCTGTGCAGACATCTTATTAGTCTTCATTTATTGATGCCTAATTCTTTAACTTGAGATAAGTCTTTAAGTTAACAAAGATAAATACTAATTCAGAATCCATCAGAATATAAAGATAATTTAAATCTTTTCATTTACTGTGGATTAATTAGTTAAGCACCAATGGGTTACCCATGGAGTTTTAGTCAGAAGACAAAAAGTGTATGATTTTCAAATGTTTGCTACAAATATAACTGAACTCACAAAATTTGTTCTCTAAGTATATTTTTACAGATTTTCACTAGTTAGATAACTTCCATTCTTATGTTTCAGCTTTATTCACCTTTGAAGAAAATATAGGATTTTCCTCTAAATGATAATATATTTGCTCTTAAACACCACTGAGGTTATCTAAATCCACAAAATTAATCAAGAAATTAAAATTTATACCTGCATATATGCACAATTTAAGTGATTTTATATACATTGATATTGTTAATATGACCCCAGTTTCTTTTTTTTCCCAGTTTCTTTTAAAAGATTTTGTTTACTTCTTTGATAGAGAGAGACACACAGTCAGGAGGAGTAGCAGAGGGAGAGGGAGAAGCAGGCTCTCCACTGAGCATGGCGCCCCATGTGGGGCACGATCCCAGGACTTCGAGATCATGACCCCAACCAAAGGCTTAACTGACTGCACCACCCAGGTACCTTTATATGACCCCATTTTTGAGAAAATTTGAGAATTATCAGGAAGTTGAAGAAGATTAGTTAAAATTGGTGAAGGTTTGGGAAAGAAAAGGAAACCAGAAATTCAAATCTTCAACACTTCGTCAAATCACTTCCCACTGTGGATCAAACAAATGAAGCCTGGTGATTAGGCATCTGGGAGCTGAATGTCTCATCCACCAGATGTCAGTATGACAAATCAAAATGATGGAGGCAGAAAGGCTAAGAAGAATTAGAAATGGAAACAGAGTGCTCAGCAAACTGGACAAAAGTGCCCAGCTGTACTGAATTAGCAGGGAACTTGGATTTGGTCTGAAAGACAGCACAATGACTACAAGAAGTCCAAGGTAAGTGACGTGTGCAGACTGACCTCTCATTGTGTGTTCCAAAGGCTAACGTTGGCATATAAAGTTTTTAACAGACCTAACTAACAACCGCAGAACAAACTTTCAATGGAATGTCTAGTGGCTTAGGATCAGCTCTAAGACACAAAACCCACAGGGATGAACAGCTGATGGTGCTTCACCAACACATTACAGCATTTCAAGGGTGATGTTCTTCTGGAATAGAGGTTAACTTTCTTAAAATTTGAAGCAAACACAGTATTCATTCACTTTGCTGTCTCATTCAAAAATTAGGGAATAACTCAGTCTCAGGTACATCATAACGTTTGCCAGAAAATTACTCTTCCTTATTGATTTTGTTCAATGTTCAGACATTTGTCACAATTTACCTGCTAGGTTTTTGTCATTAAATGAGTATATCTCTCTCCCTGTCTATATCTACATCTCCCTTTGTAATTGATTGATTCATCAACAGATGCATGGGTAAATAAAATGTGGTATATAGATAACTTTATGGATAAAAGGTTTTTTTTTTTTTTTAAGCAGCTGGTATTTGGAGTTCTTTAAGATGTAAATTTATCTCTTATAATATCTGCTGATTCTCACTCATGATGGCTTAATTTTTTATATTCTTGTTATATTTGTTGAGACCCTATTGCTGATTTTATTTTATTTTATTTTATTTTATTTTTTTTTTTTTTTTCTATTGCTGATTTTAATTTGAGGGTATCTTATGAGTGGAGGATTCACTGCTTGAACTAGGAGTCTTCAAAGTGGCTAAAGTTTTGCCAGGTTAGTGGTGTCCCTACAAATCCTCTCCAGGGGAAAGCATTTCCAATAAATTCTCTGCTCTCTCTCTCCATCCATGAACAGAGCATAGAATAGCTACATATAAAAATCTGTAATCATACAGATAGGGTTTGGCAAACTGTAGCCCATGTACCAGAATTGGAAGACATACACAATAAAGATACAGAAAAAGACAATAATATGAATGAAAGTTTAAAGATATTGAAAATAAATAGCATGTATGGAGTTCAATGGAGAGACTAGTGGAAATGGAAGGGAGAAAATATTTTAAAAAAACAATGGGTTGGTTAAATAGAACTGATGCCAGAACTGAACCTACAGATATAAGGAACTAACAAACATGGTAAAAATTGTATGTTTAGTCACATGATACAGCAGTTGCAGTGTACTAAAACTAAATAAAAAAATTAAAATAAAAATCAATAAATGAAAAACTCATGAAAAAAAAAAAGACTAATCATTGCAAAGTAAAAAAGAAAAAATAGACCAAGGAAAGACTTCTCACAGCAATAAATGAAACCAATAATTCAGAATAGTATCTCTAGAATATTAAAAGGAAATAATCACCAATCAAAACTTTTTACCTAGCAAAATCAGTCTTACATGAGTTAATAAACTTTAAAACAAAAGCATTCTAAGACAGAGATAGGTTCCCTGCAAGCACTCCTTAGGAAAGATATTCTAAATCTATAGACCTAACATTATAATATTAAGTATGCATTAATACACTCATCTCAAATATGTTAATAATTAAGATTAATGAAATAATAGGGCAAACTTGGAAAAATCTATCATTATAGTGAGAGATTTCAATATATCTTCTAATTATTGATAGGTTAATTAGTAAAAAAAAATTAGTAAAGGTAGAAAACATGAACAATACAAGTAACAAGCATGCCTAATGGTGTGATATAAAATTCTGCCCCCAATGATGAACAAGTAGTTCTCTAGCATGCATAGAATATCAAGACATTTGTATTATACAGATAAACTAAAAATATAAAAGTCAAAAAGAAAAAATGCAAAATGTTATTTTTTTCACATAATATGATTGTCTACATAGAATGCTTGGTTAAATATACAGACAGGAAGCCTAAGTTAAAGTACCAATTACATTTCTATATATGAACATCAATTTCATATTTTTATGAACTTCATCTGGTTAACCTCTCTGGGCTTCAAGACCCTCATACATAGAAATATGAAAAATTGGGCTCTTAGAACATTAAATGAACCAATTTTTATGATATGAAACTCTTAGAATAGTGTCTGGCATATTGCAAGATCTAAGTAGGTATTAGATAAATAATGTAGTATTTATCATTTTTTAGGTTAAGATAAATATTTAAGCTATTATGCACAATTTTTCATGATCTTCCACTATAACCAAATATATATAACCTATATTCTAGGAACCAAAGAATTATACCACATTTATAAGGTCTTTTTTTCTTTCTTTATGGATTGATTCCAATAAAAGCCACTCTTACCATAAACATCCTCAGTTGAGCACTTCTTAAACAAATACTGATGGTAGCAATAAGATATAGGTCAATTTATGTAGTTTGCAAAATTTCTGAGACAAAATAGTACATAATATGGTCTTGGGAATAATATTTTTCATAAAAATATTATGGTATGCTGAATGTCCCTGAAATATTTTCTGTTTAGGAAAAATCAAAAGATCTTCCTGAAGATTTTGCAACAATTATATAAAACTGGACAAAATTTGCATTTTCCCCGTAGATTATGACTGTGCTCTGGCCACAAAGATCATCTTGTATTCAAATTTCCTTTTAATAGAGCAATATTCAGACATATTTTAGTGTGTAAGACTAATGTGATTTTTTTAATATTAAGAATAACTTTAAAATATGAAATTATCAATATTCATCTGCAAAATATTTAAAATAAGGTGAATCTAAAATTTTCATTCACTGCCAGATTCTAGAACATAATGATTAATCTACACAGATGTGTCTTGAAAAGTGATTTGAATCAGTCTGGTATCATTCCTCTGCCAAAGGAAAAGAAATATATCTTTAGCCTCATAAAGATCTTAAAAATGAATACTGAAGGAAAATAAAGCCACTATATATGAAAACTTGAATAGTACAGGTAAAAAAGAAAACATATAATAAATATACTTCCTAAAAATACTAAATATAAATAGGCAATTTAGCAATATAAAAATATAGAGAAGGAAGATATTAAGCTCAATGAAATCAGATGTCTTTCCCCCAAAAAACATAAAGCAGGAATTAACAATGTAGGGACACATGGGTGTCTCAGTGGTTGAGCATCTGCCTTCAGCTCAGGTTGTGATCCCGGGGTCCTGGGATCGAGTCTGGAAGCCCGCTTCTCCCTCTGCCTGTGCCTCTGCCTCTCTCTGTGTCATTTAAGTAAATAAATAAAATATTTTTTGAAAAAGGAATTAACAAAGTAGATAATAAAACTAAACTAAAAATATTGATATAAACAATGTTTGCCTAAAAAATAGACAAAACCTTGGCAGGAATATTTCATAGAACAGAAAGACAAAGATAATTAACTCAGTATTTAGTACAAGGAAGTAGAAAACGAACAAAATAATCATAGAGAAATAGAAACAATGTAGGTAAGTGCAGAAATTTACAAATGACAAACTATAAAACTAATAAAAAACTGAAAAATGAGGGTGCCTGGGTGGCTCAGTCAGTTAATTCTCCAACTCTTGCTTTCAGCTTAGGTCCTAGGATCCAGCCCCATGTCGAGCTCCTTGCTCAGCACAGAAGTCTGCTTGTCCCTCTCCCTGTGCCCTTCATCCCCCAATTGGCTCTTTCTCTAAAATAAATAAATAAAAATATTTAAAAAAATACTGAAATATGTTTCCTTAGTAGAGTCCAGTAAGAAACAAATTGTTAATTGAGGTAAATCAAGCTAATAAAAATAAAGAAATACAGAAAAGTAGAAATTGTATATACTAAACAGAGAAATTATTTTAACAAAAATCAAAGAATACTATGCAAAACTATTTCAGTTATATGAAAGAGTTTTGGGGGAAATAAAATAAGCGATTCAAGACAAAATAATTAAGGAAAACAATAAAATGGGTTTTTAAAAATATTTTATTTGTTTATTTGAGAGAGAGCATGAGAAAGAGCAGGAGAGAGAAAGTGCGCACAAGCCCAGGGGGAGGGGCAGACAGAGACACAGACTTCCTGCGAAGCAAGGAACAGACAAAGGACTCGATTCCAGGACCCCAGGATCATGACCCCAGGGAAAGGCAGACACTCAACTGACTGAGCCACCCAGGTGCTCAAAAATAAAATGTTTTAAAACACATTTTAAAATATACTCTTAGAAAGATTGTTCATCTCATAAAAATTTAAGGATATCAAAGGAAAAAAGTACATCCCAAGGAAAAAAAAATTCCCAGTTATGTGAAGGAGGGGAAGTGACCTAATTTATTCCAAAATGCCATAAATCTCTAAATCTATTTTGATCATGCTGGATTTACTAGGATCAAATGTGCCACCTGACATAAGTAGAAACCTGGCAGGATACACAAAACAGCAGTTTTTACACATTGAAAAAAAAAAAGTGACTCAGGACTCTGACTTTGAGAGAAGAAACTAATAGCATAATCTTTACTATTGCCTTAGCTTCCTGAGAAAATTTTTAGACAGTACAATGGTATGTGGGTTGAGAGCAACTCAAGTAGAGCACAGGCTTCTAGCTACATTGTCGAATGGGAGATCAGAGTTCAAGACTAACATAGATAGAATTTTTGGTGTAGAGTACCAGAATTTTTGGTGTAGAGTACTAACAGATAAAATTTTGGTGTAGAGTACAGCAGACAGAATTTTTAGTGCAGAGTACTAGATCCAAATTCAGAGAGGAAAGTAGAGAGAATTTTTGGTGCAGAAAATCAGAAAAGGAGCCATAAGAAGAAAGAGTTCCTGAAGCCTGCATAGGATTCCTCTTGAATAAACAATAAGGAGTGCATGCATGCTGATTCTTCCTCATGAGAGTAAAGAGTTACCAGGATGCTATAAGCCAAATGATTCCCAGATCAAACACAGGGCTAAGAGACTTTTAGTTCTGATCAGCAAAATAAGACCACATTGGACATCTGGGATATTCAATAGAGACCTCAGAAGGTCTAAACCTTTCTCATTAAAAGCTACTCTAATCCTACCTAAACAATCATAAACAAAACAAAACGGAGACTCCTGTCCACAGTTAGCCATGTGAGTGAGCCACCCCGGAAATGGATTTTCTATCTCCAAACAAACTTTAAATGGCTGTAATCCTGGCCAGTAACTGTTGGGAATTCCATGAGAGACACTGAGCCAGAATTCCTGATCCACAAAAACAGAGACATAAGAAATGTTTATTGTTGTTTTAGCCGCAGAAATTTGGGCTAAACATTAAATATACAATAGATCATTGCAATACCAAGATAAATCCAGCTATCTTCACTGTTGAATGCCCAATCGGCAACACCAGAAGCCAATGCTAAGTCCCAATTTGTATCATCCCCCGGGTGCACCGACCATCTACTTCAGAGGCGGTTGATTTCATTGGACCCCTTTCCCAGATGGAAGGTAATTCTTTGTCCTCTTACAAAATACAAAACCTAGGTTTGGATTTTCCTTTCCTGCCTGAAGGACCTGTGTAAGCATCACCATTATAAAATACTTATTCCATCACCAGGGCATCCCCACAATATCTGTTTCACCTGCTAGTCCAGTTCCTGGCTAAAAGTGTAGTATTGACGTCATGTACAAAGAGATTGGTCTGTTATCATTATTCATCTATAGAAGCAGCTATTCTGATAAAACAGTAAAATAGTCTGTTAAGTCTCCTATATGTTCCCAACTGGGAAACGACACACTGTGAGAATGGAAAACAAATTTACAGGATGTAGTATATACTTTAAACCCACAATCAATGTATATTGCCACTTCTCTATATAAGCAGGGGAGATGGGTGTGCCCTTACTCTCATACCAGGTTTCCTTCACTACCTGAAAGTAAAGTGTGCCTATGAAACCTTTCACAAGCCAACATAGCATGGAGCCAAGAAGCAACTACCATTAATTTATTAATGAGAGGGTGCCAGTCTCCCTTCTTGGGGTGTGTGCTGTCTCTATACAGCTCACTGAAAAACAAATGCTGAAGGCTATTTTCCCTTTTGCCTTTTTTTCATGAAAGTGAAAATCTTTGGATTTCTTTCATTAGTGAAAACAGGTACATGCTAATGTAAGTCTTTCCTAAAAACAAAGTGGCATTAACACAAATTTTCAAAAATTAGATACCAGTACTTAATAATAACATACTGAAAAAAAAAATGTTTGCTGCACTTTTCCACAACCTTGGAATGATGGATTTAGAAGTTCTAGTGGACAAGAGAGAAATGTTTCCAAAGTAGACACTGTAAAATTTCTGATGAATTGGAAGCTGAGTCTAACCCATATCCAGTTTACTCTCATCATGTCTATGAAATGACAGTTAGTGGGGGGGTATCATTGAACCAGTAGGTGATGACTGATCATGGTTACCAGGGGCATCTCTCAACTCATTTTTACGACAGACCTGGTCTGTGGAAAACCAACATAGACTGGCCTCCCAAGACTTACATTTGTGGGAATGAAGGTTTGGGTCATCGCACAAGAAAAACATCTTTTTTAACCCACTAGAGAAAAAAAAAATTCTGACAGAGAAGGAAACATGGAAGGGATAGTGTTGAACTGCAATTCAAAACATTCCTATTTCATCCTTATTTTGTGGACCTTTTTTTAATCCTGTGACAGGAATTTGTGAGCAGAGAAAGATACGGGGAATGCAGTAAGAATGTTATGTTACCTAAGTGCTTCTTTTCTTACCCTTTCCAAACTATCTGAAGAATACCTTCATGAAGAATATGAAAGCTAATGTTTTTAGTTTCAGGTGAGACTATGTCCAGATGTATTCTGGGACTCCATAATTATATGGAGGGTGATGAGATTTTGTGCATTTGCTATGTTAGGGAAGTGTAACTCTTATGCAAGCAAAGAACAAGCGTGCATATGGAGGGTCAAAATGTTCTGCTGTATTCTGCTCTGTTCTACTTACAAGAGGCCAACACATACGGAATTTGCTTTCAGTTGGTTTTAGCCAATGGGAAACTGTGTAGAAGATCTATGGGAAAGAGTAGACTGAGATGAGGATATTTCTTCCCCTGATGTCTGCCTTTTTTTTTTTTAAGATTTTATTTATTTATTCATGAGAGAGGCAGAGACACAGACAGAGGGAAAAGCAGGCTCCCCATTGGGAGCCAATGCAGGATTTGATCTCAGGACCCCAGGATCACATCCTGAGCCCAAGGCAGACACTCAAGCACTGAGCCACCCAGGTGTCCCTGATGTTTGCCTTTTAAGGTCATCTTGGAAGAACATCATCTTGATCAAATGTCACTACTCTTCTTAATATGGCCAACTCTACACAATTCTCTCCAAGTTCTATTAACAGCTTCCTTTTTAATCCTTCCTAGACTAGCAGCTTAGCTATTGTGCTCCAAATTACTCCTGATTTTTGTTCTACATCCACCTCTCTCCCAGTTGCAGGGATGATTTTTCATTTTGCTTTTGGTGTCCTTAAAGTTCACACTTTCCTTTCCCCTAAGCCATTTTCCAGGATGGATTCAGTGTATCATTAAGCCCCAATCTCATTTCTCTAGATTAATAATCTATATTTGTCCTTTTTTCATTAAAATTTTGATTTTTTTCGTGGCAGAAAATTATTCATGAGGAAATGTCATCATCTTAGCTACCAAGTTCAGGCACTTTAATTTGAAGTCAAAGACAATTATAGTCAATAGTAAGTTTACACTTTTAAATGAAGGTAGCTGACCACAGGGATATTTCCGGGTATGTTAATTCAACATGTATAGAGCACCTAAAGTAATTAGGAGTGGTAATTTTTAATAATTTGCTACTGTTACAAATATCAGATTTTTTGCTAAGAATAAGAATAAGACAGTTTCTGCCTCTAAGGCTCTCACAAGCTAATAGAGTCATGTTGAGAAGTAAAATCTCTGGGGGAATCTGACAAGGATTCATTACATTTAGAAATCCTCCTACTAAGTCTCTGTATTTTGATATATGGCCTTCTTTCAAAGTCAGAATAATTTCACACTGTCTATCCAACTTAAATTGAAGCTACCATTTTACTGAAAATGATTTAGATCATATTTTATTTTATTTTTATTTTCAATACTTAGGAATTTGATCATGTCTTGAGTTATACTGACACAATTCCATCCACACCAAACAAACCAATAATAAATGGTTATAAGCCAACATAATTTTTACCAACATTATTGCTACAGCCATGAAATCTTTGAATTTCTTAGGTTTGAGAATAATTATTCTGAAGAGCTTGTTCTGTTGAAATGCTGTTAATTTGTGATAAAAATTACCTAGTAATCAAGCAGTGAATCATGTTTAGACCCTGTTCAAAAATAAAAGAGAGATAACACGGTGGCGGGGTCAGTTAAGCATCCAACTCCTAGTCTTGGCTCAGATCCTGATTAGGGGTTGTGAGATCAGGTCCTGCCTCAGGCTCCATGCTCAGCAAGGAGTCTGCTGGAGATTCTCACTCCTTCTTCCTCTGCTCCTCCTGCCTCTCTCTTTCTCAAATAAATAAAATCTTAAAAAAATAAATAAAGGCCAAAAGAGACAAAGAAGGGAAAGATGAAGAAAGAAGAACATGGGAGGGAAGTGAAAAGCAAGAAACAACAACTCATGTCATGACTTAAACTTTTTATGTTTTAAAATACAACATGGAAGTTACTATAATTCATTTTAGTGGGTAATACTAAACACATTTATTTCAATTTAATACTTGACTCCTTAATTTGATAATTTGGGGGATGAGGTAGTATTGTAAAGGAGCAGATGCACTAAAGTAATTAGTAAGAAGGGCAGGATAAATCAATCAGGTCAAATAGATTATCTACAAGATAATTTTTGATAGCCCAGATAAAGTTTAGCAAATATCACTTATCTAAGGTTAATTATCTATAAACTAAAAATATTCATAATTTCGTCAAGACGTCATAAGTGCCCACTTCACTAAGACAAAAAATATTTTAAGAAGCCAAAATCATAGAAACACACAACACTGAAAATCTATCCTTAATGTTCCTAGTTTAAGGGTAAGGGTAAAATTTGAAAGTTTCTTTATATGGATCTCTCCCTGCCTAACAGTGCCAAATGAATAAAATATGACTATATTTATAAAATGATTAAGTTGAAAAAATTTAATATTCTTAAGATGGCATGTAATATAAATGACTATGATAAAATAAAGTTGATGATATGCAGACTATACTATTTTAATTGAATAATGCATAAATGATAAAGGACAGTACACTTAAAATAATTTCAGACATATCATATACTTTAATTATATTATCAATCTTGAATTCATGTAGGAACAATAGTATAGATAGCAACATACTCTGGTAGTTCATATTCAAGTAAATAAAGACACTCAAGAAGTAATTGGCCTCATGAGTATATCTATATGTACAAAGTTTCTGGAACAGGTAAAGACAAAGAGGGTAATATGACCAGGGATAATTCAATAATGAAAGTTGTTCAATACATAGAAAGCATACTTTATCAAATTGTAGAAGAATGAAAGAATAAGTCATAAGGTTAAAAAAAATCCACAATTTCACCTTATGACATACACTGAAGACATGATGTATGCTGAGAGTAGAAAACTGTTTGAGTCACAGGCTTGAAACCTTCCTAGGCACAAGTCCTTGGGCCTGCAGTTCTACAGAGATGTGGCTCAAAGACTTGCAATTAGATTAGACTTTGTTTTGTTTTTTTTTTTTAATTGAAAGGCTACAGACTAAAATATATTTTCAGGCCATGCAAAGACTTTATTATGTTAATGTTAAATTGAAATCCAAATCATTTCTCATCCCATCCTTATTCCATGACACTTTTTAAGATCCTATAAAAATGTCTAATATGTTTTCTATTTTCCTTTAGTAAGTACATCATTGATGGATACATTTCTGAATATATACACCATGCAATTTTCTTAATATAGCTCAAAAGTTATAAGAAAGCCAGGGGTCATTTAACCTATGGAAGGTATTGAAAGAAAGCAAATTGTGTTTGCAAATCTACACTCTTACTATGATTTTCATCAACATACTCTTTGTTGCAGATAAAAATCTAACTTGAAAGTACAATGAACTTAATTCAGCAAGATGTTTCCTATGTTCTAAGAAACTTCCTTTAACATGATACTTTTTGGAATTGTTATAATTTGGAGGCAATTTAGAGATTGTTTAATTGAATTATGACATCTGATTCTTAGGATTATATTTTTCAAATTAACAATATTTAGAGACTAAAGAGAACAAGAGTATTTTCAGAGAGATATATACAATAGAGAGCGCAGTGCCATACCCAGTGCTCAATCTAACCTTCTAGTCGTGACTGTTAAGACATCCATATATTCTAGGAGTCCCCTAAAGTCTGTGTGTGTGTGCATGTTTGTGTGTACATATGAAGCATGTATGTTGCTGTTTAACATGGGTGAATGAAAAGCGCTGTGAATTAAATTTTTTAAAGAACTGCTTCTCCAAAAATCCAACTGATAAAAAGATTACATAATGGGACTACATTACACATGGTTTATTTCAAAGACATTTTTTAATGAGTATGAAAATTACTTTTCTGCCTAAACTAACTTGAATTTTAATGAATATATTGAAGTACAATATATACCCTACAAACAGCTCATTTATGAAATTTCTTCTTCATTGGGAACATGGGACTCACAAGTGTACAGGGCTTTAGCCCTGGTATCATTGATTTTAAAAAGCTGGGGCGGGGGGGGGCAAGCTTCAATACAGAGGAGAACTAATATTTTTCTATTTTCTAGTATCTAGAAATTTTTCTATTTTCTAGTATCTAGAAATTTTCTATTTTCTAGTATCATCCACTGTACCAGATTATGATTTGCTATCAAGTAAATTCTCACTTCATTTTTCACAGATTAGGAAATCTCAGTTTAGAGTAACTAAGCAATATTCTTAATCATAAGCTATCAGCAAGTAAACATAAATAATAATGAAATCCAAGTGTGTTTGACTCCAAAGATCTCATTCTAGAAATAACATATTGCTTTGTACATACATGGTATATTTTTAAGCCTCTAATATGTCCTTAGCATAATATATTTATATATTTAGCTCTTTTTATATTTCAAATTTGTCTTTTTTTTTTCCCAAATCTGTGTTTCTTTACACTTCTGAAAACAATACTCCTAACAACATAATTATCTTAGGAGCTTGCTTAATTTAAAAACCACATGACATTCAGGTGGAAAAAAATAACTTATAACAAGTATAACTAAAATCTGAACTTTTTCTTCCCCTTATTCACCAGTGTGAAAAATAGGACAAATTCATTATGATACTGAGAAGTGCTATTAGATATCTTAGAGTTAAATTGCATTATGTGAAATATTTTATATTTAAAGTGATAATTTGTGAAGTATACTTTAGGGTATGTTATACCTGGAGAGAATAACACCTACAAATCACAGCATTCTGCTTTAAAATAATGGCTTAGTTTAAGTCTAGATGGGAAACTTATAATTTATTCTAAGTATAGATGTATAAGAATTTATAGGCATATAAAGCTATACAAATAATTGCTTTTATGGAAATGCTGCTGCTGAAATATTTGCTCTGATCATTCACTGTGAACAATTTAGATATCCACAGATGTTAAGGCAAGCAAGTTATTTAACGGCAAGTTCTGAAGAAAAAGTCATTTTTAAATCTCTCCAAACCTTCACATTATCTCAAATGTTCTGTACTTATTATTAGACCCTCAATTTCAACAAGATTATATTCACCTAAAAATATTTTTAAAAATTTTAAATTACATGCTTCAAAGATAGCACAGAATGGGTTATATGTAATTTGCAAATGGGCACTAATATGAATACCGTCAAGTTCTTCCTGGATAAGTTATTGTGATTTCTCTTTTGTCTTCTCACCAGAGAAAACTGTTATCAATGGTCCTTTGGTTTACCATCTAAGTTGTAGAAATGAAAATTCTCCAAGGAACCATTTATTATTAAGTAACTTAAATAATTGAATCACAACAATTCAGCTCTTGGAAATTACAGTTACTTAGGGAGTTTCTGTTTGTAACTTCAACTTCGTTTGTGAAAAAATAAAGAAAACCTTAACAGGAATATGCATTTTCAAATTATAATTTCAGCTAATGCAGAAGGTCATTTATTTTTTTTAGGATTGTCAATCATTTCCTCATAAAGAAAAATATATTTTATAATTTTATATGCAAAGACCCAGTATTCATGACAGGGCAAAATGGTTTGTAGTTTATATTGTATTTGGGTCATTCTATGGCCTTTTCTTGCCTTTCAGAGTCAACTATAGTGATTGAAGGGAAAAATGCATAAATGTATCTGAATTCATTTTATTCTTTTTTATAATATTAAAATATATCTACAAATTATCACATTCATAAATTGAAAAATGTCCAAGTATTTGCTTTAAGTAATTAAATTCATAGATTGCTACAAGTACTGAGTATCATAATATAAAATAAAACAACCTATTTTACATTTTTCCTATTCTAATGTGCTTTACAGATTTTAAAAGTAATACATGTTGCTGCTCCTTTGGTAATGAATGCATACACTCCCACAGATAACAATTATAAATTCAATTCAAAATATGTAAGGACAGCTATTTGAAGCTCTGATAAGTGGCCAAACATAGGCAGAAACTGCACATGTGTAGACCCTCAAAATAGACTAAAACTCTGTTTGTTATTTGTGTTGATGTGAAACTTCTTCCTGAGCATACTTACCAGTCCACAAGGCAAAAATAGCTGAAATTCAAACAAAACCCCATAATTCTACTGGCTTGAGGCACCAGAGGATAGTTATGGGCTGTCAGAGCAACTGAAAAGTGAGTGAAAAAAAAAAAAAAAAAACTTGGAAAGTAGGGAGTTACAGGGAAATAAGTCCCAATTTCTGTGCTTAAACATTACCAAAAATTGAGGCACCTGGGTGGCTCAGTGGTTGAGCGTCTGTCAGCCTTCCACTCAGGGCGTGATCCCGGGTCTAGGGATCAGTCCCGCATCGGGCTCCTTGCAAGGAGCCTGCTTCTCCCTCTGCCCGTGTCGCTGCCTCTCTCTCTGGTCTCTCATGAATACATAAATAAAATCTTTTAAAAAATTAAAAATAAAAAATAAATAGACTTTACCAAAAGTCTGGAACAAGACTACCACAACTGCACTTCCCACTTGTATTCAAATTTTAACAGAGATCCTAATACAGTAATAAAGGGAAACCATGTACACTAGTTTACAGAGTTTAAAGATGGTAATGAATATTCTGAACATTTTATGACAACACATTTGATGACTTAGATAATATGGACAAATTCTTTGAAAAATGCAAGCCAGTAAAGCTCATCTTCAAATAGATAATTTGAAGAGTACTATTCTTGTTAAAGAATATACACTTGTCATTAAAAAACCTTCTCAGTTCAGAAAGAAAGGAAGACAGGAAAGGGATGTTCCTGGATTTTCTTAAAAGTCACTTGTAGACATAATTTAATCCTTACAGGGAGGTGAACTGCTGGGATCCCCAAAACTGCCAGAGGAGATGCAAGCATCTATATGAAGAGAACTGTGAGCAAGGTACTAGGGGCAATGGTTAAATCTCGGGAAAAAAAACAGTAATGTGTCCCATGAAGAAAAAGGTCAGCTTTAAACACCTGCCAAATCTGGAGATGGTTCTGCACCTGTCAATAGCACTGGTCAAGTCAGAGTTTTGCTGTTTCCTTTTCTCCCTCCACTTCCTCTGATCCAGTGAAGGGATCACACTTGGTTAACAAAACAGGGGTTGGAGACAGGAAAAAGTAGATGTGGGAGAGAGAAGGAGCCACGCATTCAATCTTTCTACTTCAGTGACTGTCCGGTGTTCAGAGATGGGAAAGAGGAGAAGCGTAGAAGGAGAGAAGTAACGACATTTAAACTTTCTATTACCCTAGACTGGACTTAAAAACTGAACATTCATTACCTATAATGGTCTGAAAATTCATGAGACTTTCCCTAAATTTCATCCAGCAGAATTAGAAGACCCATCACAATAGAATAAACAGAAACAGAAACTATTTGTATAATGCTAGAGATAGGCACATTTATTCTTTTCAGTGTATTATTCACCAGTTTTCTCATATAAAATAATAGAATTTACTTGGTTTTAGTATAATTTTGTGATCTGCTTCTGGCTTTTATTTATTACATTTATTTGTATAATTAATATCTATATAATTCTTTGGAAGTTTTATATTAATAAAGTTTGTTCTACTCATCTCTTTCTCCATCTCTCTCTCTCTCTTTTTTTTTTTTTTTTTTTTGCTGTATGATCCAAGGAATATCCCTTCCAGCTCTTTGCATCCTGGAGATGAAATCTCTTCTTAACTTTTTGAAGTTTTTGAAAAATTCTCAAAAGGAAATTTTTCTCTTTAAAATTAGGGTACATAGAGTAGTATACTGGAGCTAGCTAGTACCAACTCAAAAGAGTTGCTTGTTATATTTTCAAGAATTTTAGAAGCTGACTACATCATCAATGGTAGGACCATTCCATCATAAAAATCAACAAATGCTACAAAGTTGTTTCTTTTTCTCTGAGATATAGTTTTTAAAAATTGATCAGCATATCATAGGTGCTAAAGTATATCATAGGTGCTTAATCATTGAAATATAGATAAGATTCTTAGGTGAAACCAAGGAAATCATAACTCAAAACTATAAAAGAGTTATGAAGTAGTTTTTCTGTGTGATTGTGAATAGTTATCAAGCATCATTTATGACAATAGGAAAATTCCAGAAAGTGGATATACACGGAGTGAAAGAGACAAACAAGGTTCTTATTATTTATTTATTTTTATTTATTCATGAAAACAGAGAGAGAGAGAGGCAGAGACACAGGTAGAGGGAGACGCAGGCTCCATGCAGGGAGCCTGACATGGGACTCGATCCAGGGTCTCCAGGATCATGCCCTGGGCTGAAGGGAGGCGCTAAACCGCTGAGCCACCCGGGCTGCCCAGGGTTCTTATTCTTATAAAACTGGGAGAATCAGACTAAAAGATGAGTAGATGAATGAATGTATGAATGAATGAATGACTATCAATAGGGGGTGGGGATAAGAGTGCAGTCAGAAAGCAAGATATTATTAGATATAGGACATTTTCAATTCTAGTGATTTATACAATAAAATGGTCCTAAAATTTATCCAGGGTATTGCTAAGATTCTTTTTCACTATACGGCACAAAGGTAAGCATAAGATTATTTTATTTAAGGTTATATACCAAATCTTAACTTTAAAAATATAGTTGAAAATACTATGAACAAACTTCCTGGCTGTTTATTATACCTCACTGAGGAATAAGAGATGAATTTCAAACTCTTTTTAGCTTTAATCATACATATGGATGAACTTGCCTTTAGCAATAGTGTTTTTTAAATTATTATTGATCAATAGTTTTTACTTTCAGAGAATCCTGCCCTAATCTTGTATAGTTATAATGATTTAATCAGCAGTTGGCTCTTCTAAATTTATTTTCCCATAATTCAGGCCAGAAGTGAAGGTTCTTGAATTTGTTCACTGAACTATTCTTTTATTCCTTCAAAGTAAAAATTGTGCTCTTCATAAAAAAGTTAATATGGAGAAGTACATTTATGTGGTACTAAATTGAATTTGAAAGAAGTTGTAAAATTAAACCATAAACTCTTCCTGTATTAGTGAGGATTTAATTTGACTCCAGTGAATAAAAACCACGGTTAACAATTTAAATAATTCTAATTTTGATGCCTACCAATGATTATAAATAACTCTTGAAGAAATTGTGTTGTGCCCTTTTAATCTCCCCTTCTCAATAAATGGTTTCTCTAGAAAATAGCCAGTAAATTACTGTCAATAACATTTTGAATTTAGTATATTTTCAAATATCACATAACTGTTGAAGTTAAAAATGTTTGGATTTAGTTATATTGTCCATCTATATTGATATTAATGCTTATAAATTAGAGAAGATATGAATATCAGAAAAGTGATGAAGTAATATTAATTCTCTAAAAAGAAAGGTATGTCTTTTTTGCTCTTTCATGTCAGAGCAGCCTTCTATAATCTATAATATTAGATCTCCTTTAGAACAGAATCAGCTTAGGAAGATACTTTTTTTTCTGCCTTTTCTATAGTTATAAAAATATATTTTTTATATTATAAAAAGTATAAAAATAATTTTAGTAGATATAAAATCATGTAATCAGGTGACCACTGTCTTAGATGGCTAAGGCATAAAAACAGAATTATATACATTTATATGTACTTTTTATATGTGATTTTTCCTACCAATAACATTCTCATCTATGCACTTGTACAAGATAATTTTCTTTTAGCACACTTGGCAAGATTTAAAAGCAGAAATTCATTTGGTTAAAAACTATCGGTGTTTTATTGTTGCTGTGATTCTCTGCTGATGTCATCATTATTGGGCTAATGTCTACATTTATCACTTTCCTTATGTAGTATAAATTTAAACAACTGTTTTATTTTCCTATTTTCTATAAAACATTTATTAGCATATATAGTAGCAGTTATACTACTTCCTTTCAGTTGTCTTCTTTTAGTCCAACCTCCAAAAGTTAAACCTTTAACAATAGTTCTTCATCACCCTGTATTACAAATTCAGTTACATTTCTACATCTGTTTTAATATTAAGGCCTTGGAACACATGGATGGCTCAGTGGTTGAGCATCTGCCTTCAGTTCAGGGTGTGATCCAGGGGTCCAGGATCAAGTCCCGCAGCAGGCTCCCTGCAGGGGGCCTGCTTCTCCCTCTGCCTGTGTCTTGGCCTCCCTCTGTGCCTCTCATGAATAAATAAATAAAATCTTTAATAATAATAATAATAATAATAATAATAATAATAATATCAGGGCCTTATTTGAATAGCTTGAAATCTCAAAGTACACCAAGGATAGTTTCCAAGCTACAGAGAAAGGAATTATCACCATTTTTCTCTTTTCAAATTATTAGTTTTCTCCAAGATTTGATCAACCTCTTCTATCATTCTACAGTATTTGTCATGCTTACATCTTTCCAACAAAGTCATTAGTCTCACTAAAACATAGCTGAATATAAAGCATATTCAGGCCAACATAACACAGAGGAAGTGATTTATAAAAGTGTTGGAAGTTGGCTTGAGCTGTTGAAGTCAGTGGTCATGCCTTATCTTATATCCTTTCTGAAGTAACTTTAAATACCAAAAACTTAAGGACATTAGGTTTACTTCTCTTAATTTTTCCATATTTATTATTTTTAATTAAATTGCCCTTTTAAAAATGTCTCTTCTTTTTTTGTTATAAAAAATAAGGAGAAAAAAAAATAAGGAGATGTGTTCTCACATCCTGAGATATATAGCCATGCTTAAAAGTTTTCTTTAACGGTGTTTAAGGCCTACACTGAAAGGCTGTATGTATGCATTCATTCATTTTAATATGGTTCCCCTGCTGGCACTTTGTCAGCAAGATTTCCCTCCCTCAATCAAAGAAATGATTTTTAATTTCTATTCATTATTTAAAAAATATTCATGGGAAAGTGTGCTCAAATAAACATTATAAAGGTAACTAAGAAGTAGTTGCTGGCCTCTAGGAACTCCTCCTAAAGGCATTAGGGACCACCAGTTGGTGTCCAGAAGAAGAAATAAAAAGACTTGAAACTAGATTGAACAGTGGCTGATTTTATTTTTCTATTTACAATTTTATCTCCTCTAAATTCATGGCATTCTTAAAAGCAATGTTTATATTAAATAAAGAATTTGTGGTTCACACAATATTTACCATGATCTTATTAGGCTTTTGGGAAGGAAAAAAAAAAGTAGAAGTTTCCTGGCAGTAAAGGATAAAATGTCACTCTCATAGAGAAATATGCATAACACACTCATGTACCAGAGGTAGATTACTGTGGTCCCAATTTTTTCATATTGGATCTATTTTTAGTTTTAAAGTACTTTATGCTTCCAGAGTTCACTAATAATAAGCATTAGTCCTCTCAGACTCTCATTTTCTTTTGTAAGACTATTGTATCCCATGTGTTAATATTCCTTAGGAGGTCAGGGTTTGGTTCCTTCTTGCTCTTATAAGTAAATAACAAGGAAGACTGGCATACAGTAACCTGGTTTGGATCTAATTTTTAAAAATCAGACTTGGACACAAGCCAAGTCACTAAGTTCTCAGAATTAAAATGAAAAAAAGATTATTTTCCCAGATATCTTCTCTACACCAGAAGAGACAGCTCCTTAAACAATGAGTCCAGTACAGTTGTCACATTTTAGCCAATTTCCTACAGTCACAGGGAAGAAAAAGGATACCACAATATTAAGAAATGCTACTAATTATTTCTGCAATTTACACAGGCTGCTAATAATATTTTCATTAAAATTTGTTTTATTCCCCAAAGACTGTGTTATTTAAAATAAAGTAGATTTGCCAGTCTGAGGCATTAGTAAGAACACTCTATTTAGACAAAGGCAACAAAAGCAAAATGTGTAATTCCTCAGATAAGACATTGTGTCTCATGTTTAACAATAAATTAGTTTTTGTTTTTAAATGATATAGAGCAATTTTAACATTGATGATATTAATGTTTATGACCAGTGACAATCCTTTGGTATTACTTTATTATTAGAATTTTTTAAAGAACAGACATTATTTTGGATTGCCTTAAAACAAACAAATAAACAACAAACAAAAGACTTTTTATATAAGACATTGGCAGTCTCACAGAATCCAAGACTTAAAATGCCTTAGAAAGTTTTTTACCAAGAAGAGCTCCAGAAATCTCAGTGGTAGGGTTTAGCCAACACTTACTCAAAAGCTCAACTGTTACTGAGATTAACTTCCCAATGCCACTCAACGTTTCCATATCTCAGATCAACATTCCAATTCTGAGGAAATCATAGAGCATAAACATAGCTATAGAGTGCTATAGACTGAATGTTGTGTTCTCCAAAAATTCATGTTGAAACCGACCCCGCAATGTGTTGGTATCTGGAGGTGAGGCTTTTGGGAAGTGATTAGGTCATCAGAGTGGAACCCTCATACCCTCATGAATGGGACTAGTGCCTTTATAAAAGTAACCCCATAGAGCTCCTTTATCCCTCTGCCATGTGAGGACACAGCAAAAAGATACTGCCTATGAACCAGGAAGTGGCCTCTTACTGGATGATGAAACTACTAACTCCCATATTGGACTTCCCAGCCCCCAGAACTGTATAAGAGAAAAAAAAAATTGTTGTCCATAAGCCACTAATTCTATGGTGTTCTGTTATAGCAGTCTGAATATACTATGAAAGAATTTGGTACCAGGAGTGGGATACTGCTGTAAAAACATACTGAAAGTGTAGAGGCAGCTTTGGAGCTGTGTAATGAATACAGGCTAGAAGAGTTTTGAAGTGCATGCTTTTTAAAAAAGACTATGTTGGGATCCCTGGGTGGCGCAGCGGTTTGGCGCCTGCCTTTGGCCCAGGGCGCGATCCTGGAGACCCGGGATCGAAACCCACGTCGGGCTCCCGGTGCATGAAGCCTGCTTCTCCCTCTGCCTATGTCTCTGCCCCTCTCTCTCTCTCTCTGTGACTATCATAAATAAATAAAAATAAAAATAAAATTTAAAAAATAATTTCTTGGGAATCCGTGGGTGGCTCAGCAGTTCGGCGCCTGCCTGAATTCAGCCCAGGGCCTGATCCTGGAGACCTGGGATTGAGTCCCATATCGGGCTCCCTGCATGGAGCCTGCTTCTCCCTCTGCCTGTGTCTCTGCCTCTCTCTCTCCTCTGTGTCTTTCATGAATAAATAAATAAAATCTTAAAAAAAAAATAATTTCTAAAAAAAAAAAAAGACTATGTTGCTGTGACTGGACCTTTAAAATTGATTCTGGTGAGAGCTTAGACAGAAAATGCAAATGTATAGAGAAAGCCTCAATCTTAGAAACTACCCAAGTAATCCTGAATAGAATGTTAGTAGAAATAGAGACAGTTAAGATCATTCTGATAAGATCTCAGAAAGAAATGAGGGACTTCTTAAAGAAAAGATGATCTTTGTTCTGAACTGACAAAAAAAAAAAAATTGGCTGAATTGTGTTCATGCTCTACTGTTTTGTAGAAGGTAAAACTTGCAAGAGATGAAATTGGATATTTAGCTGAAGCTATTTCTAAACAAAGTGTTGAAGAGGTGGCTTGGCTCCTCCTGACTGCTTATAGCAAAATGATAGAACAATGAAATGACTTGAAGATAGAATTGGTAAGCAGAAAAGGAAAAAAAAATTAGGATTAGGTAACTCCTCAGCCTATCCATATTGCAAAAAATGAGAAGGCTGTGGCCAAGCAACTATTTGATAAAATTAGTATGAATCTGACATCTCAAAAGAAATAAGAGCTCCCCTAGAGAAGGCAATGGAAGAATGACCCTGAAGACAACTCAGAGATCATCAGAGCTGCCACTCCTCTCACAGGCCCAGAGTGCAAGATCTGGGATGGTTAGTGGGAGTACCCAGTGGTTTCAAAGGAAGAGTCACTGGCACTTGCAGAACTTGGGTGTTCGCACCTTAAAACTCAAAGTGATGATGATACAAAAGAGCTTGGTTCTTGTCTCACAGAGTTGAAGAATGAATCTCAGGGACACAGGAGAGTGAGTAAAGGAATAAAAGTTTATTAGTAAAGATACAGAGAAAGCTCTCAGAAGTGAGAGAGGGGTCCCCACAGGATTGCCACTGGGGACTTGTAGGGTTGGTCTTTTATTAGGAGTCTAATCAGGGAACCTAAATCCTTTTAACACCTCCTTTGATACCACCACTGAATAAGGACCAGTGATAACATATTTAATGTCTTACTTCTTCTTTGGGGTCTGGTTATTCTTTGTTGGTTACAAGTAGCTATTACAAGACACCCTCCCTACCCACACCTTAGGGCAGTGTGGTCTTTTTCTCTGGTTTCCTTACACCTCAGCATTTTTGAGATTTTTGTGAGCCTACATCCATGGCCCCTACATAGCTCTGCCTAGCCCTGTTTGTCCCTAACTCAATGGTATTTGGAGTATGTGATTAGGTCATGAGGGTAGATTAATGCCTTTAGGGAAAAGATCCCACAGAGTTCCCTTGACCCTTTGGCCCTGTGAGGGCCCAGAAAGAAGACCGCCATCTATGATATCCCACTATAGCAGTCCAAATGGACTAAGATGCAAGAGTACCATCTCTGTGACAGTGAGGTAAGACCTAGCAAAGAGATGTCAGATACCATACCATGGTTTATTATTTTTCTAGAAATTTCTGAAATTTTCAAGCAAAGGAAAAAATTAAGCCTAAAACTGAAAAGTACAGCTCAAAATCCAGGCGTGCTTATGCACACGTACATACAACTGTTTTAGAAGAAACTTTAAGCTATTGAGCAAACTGTTACAGTGTGTAATGTTGACTACCTTTAACACAGGTGGAAATAGTGGATCTTACATTATGGAAAACTCACTTAGCCTCCTTGACTAAACTATGGTGTGGTATATACCCAAGTATAGGCTCTCAAAGAAAGAATTTTTGGGGTTAGAAAAAATTAAAAGTCTGTCAGCCCAATAGCCAGGAAAATGAGAAATATGAAGTTTATTTGAGGCATTTTGAATAGGCTAGTCCTCCAAGTATAGGCTCACCCACATTAATACCATACCCAATTACATAAACTCATCTGGCTTTTGTTTTTTGCCCCCAGAGGAAATCTACTTTGCAACAGCAGGTTATTTTTAATATGAATCCATTAAATATATTGCCAATATACTTTGTTCTTTAATTCATCAGTAGGCCATTCATAAATTTGTCAATTATGTCAGAATTAATTAGCTTGCTAAATTCAAATATTTTGCAACAACACCCCTGAAGACCATATTTTGTCTTGAACTTTGCATTTAACATATGTTCTTGACTTTAGATTTCTATAGATCATAAGACATTAAATAATAAGCTTTCTCCTTGGCTGATATTTAGAAACATCAAAACATTCTATCTTGAAGTCAGAAAAAGCTGTGAGAATAAGTTTATTCAGGGCATAAATTCTCCCTGTGGTTTAATTAAAGATTGGTAATTAGGATGATTATGTGTTGTGGCTTATCCTGAATTCTGATCACTGTGCTTTGTTCCCAGTTGGCCCTTTTGATCTTTTCTTTCATGCTCCAAATAGTTTTACCCATTTGAGTTTGAAAAAAAAAATCTTTTGTGACTCGATTTATAAAATAAATGCGTTACAACAGTTCAGGAGAATATTAATGAAGATATAATAGAAATTTTATGATGAAAGTATTTCCTGTGAAGTGTGCTCTGCTCAAATTTTTTCTGTATCAAGTTCTGTTTTAAAATTCAATTACTATACACGTATTTTAAAATAGTTGTTATTTTGATAATTAATATAGATTACCATGTATGTGTGTGTGTATAAATGATGAAGTTTCAGAATACAGGTGAGGCCCGGAGCCAAGGACCAAGAAAGAATTCTTGAGGTGTCTTTGGTGCAAAATGGTGGTTTTATTACAGCCTGAGGACAGGACCCATGGGCAGGGAGGGTGGCTCCCCCCCCCCCCCCCCCCAGAGGTGGCTGATTATATACCTGGAGTTGGGGAGGTAAGCAAAAGGGAGATTTCAAGAGGATTTTCATATGCTAAGGAGGACCTACAGGCTACTGGAGGCCTTGCCATTGTCAAGTTAAAGATTTTTTTCCCTCAAGCAAGGCATTAAGGTTAAGACAACCGGGGGATCCCTGGGTGGCGCAGCGGTTTGGCGCCTGCCTTTGGCCCGGGGCGTGATCCCGGAGACCCGGGGTTGAATCCCACGTCGGGCTCCCGGTGCATGGAGCCTGCTTCTCCCTCTGCCTGTGTCTCTGCCTCCCTCTTTCTCTCTCTGTGACTATCATAAATAAATAAAAATTAAAAAAAAAAAAAAAGACAACCGGAAGCTTCCCCGAAGAATGTCACACATATCCCACCCTGGGTGGGGGTCCTTTGTGGGATATCAGCTGTGCTTTGTCCTCAGCTGGCCCTGTTCCCTCATCATATATGTGTATACTTGTATAACTTACTCCCTTTCCCATGATTCTTTTAAAAATATGTGTACTAGGCGCCCCTGGGTGGCTAAGTTGGTTGAGTGTCTGCCTTTGGCTCAGGTCGTGATCCCGAGGTCCTGGGATCGAGCCCCACATATAGCTCCTAGTGGAGAGCCTGCTTCTCCCTCTGCCTTTGTCTCTGCCTCTCTGTGGCTGTCATGAATAAATAAATAAAATCTTTAAAAATATATATATATGTGTACTTTGAATAATTTCTAAATGGAAAACACACTATAATCCTTTATATAAACAGAGAAAAGGATACAGGAGATGTTTCCTCAGGACTTTTCAAGTGTCAGAATTTAAATTTTTTACTTTCATCAACTGTTACTATTTCCATTTATCTAAGTGTCTAGAAACTTAGTTGAAATGATAAGCTATGAATCCAGAATTTAAATGTTTAAAAAATTTGCCAGATTCACAAATGATGGTTTAGCTGTTTGGGGAGAATAAGATTATATACTGGAGAGATCTGGTCAAACCACATTCAAACATTCAGAGTGACATGACAAAGAAATTTTCCACATTATCGCAACGTTTCCCTCATGGAAAATTAATAACTGCTAGGGAAGGCCCAACTTTGTGAGCTTTATTAATTAACCCAGCTTGAACACCAGCAAATTCAGGAGAGGAAAAAAAAAAAAGAATTAAGTATTTTAGTTTCTTCTAAAATTTGAAAACAAAAATTCCCACTAATTCAAACTTCAGTGTTTAAAACCTATTTTCTTTCATGCTAAAGCTCAAAAGAAACAAGTACATGTAAACTTTATCATTGTTAAATAATGAACTACTGACATAGTCAATTTGCTGTTTTACCTAGTACAAATGGTAATGAGGAAAAAAAGTATAGTATTATGAAAAGTAGGGTTTTGTTGTAAACTAAGAGAGGAATAAATAGCTGATAATTTAAACTGCATTATGTCAAACCTTTATTTTTTATGATATTCATCTAATTTTAATTCATATTTTTTCCTATGACTATAATTCTTTGACACACTTTTTTTTTATTTTTAAGATTTCATTTATTCATGAGAGACACACAGAGAGAGGCAGAGACACAGATAGAGGGAAAAGCAGGCTCCATGCAGGGAGCCCAATGTGGGACTCAGTCCTGGGACTAAAAAGGCAGATGCTCAACTGCTGAGCCACCCTGGTGTCCCTTTGACATGCTGTCTTAATTCTGTAATGATTTGCCACTCTAAAATGTGTTGGTATGGGAGTACTAGTACGAATGCATATGCATGTCTAGCCCTTAAAATTTTAGCTCCATTTAAAATAACACTCATGAGCTTGAAACCATTTCAGCTTCAACTGTCCTGCAAGGGCACATTTTGCATAGAGACCCCAAGTCCCACCCCAGCCCACACCCACTTATCTTTAGCTGTCCTGCCAGGGTCTGCCTTGTGTGGAGAACCCCAGAACCTCTTAGCCTGTGCTCCTCAGCTCCTCCATCCTTTCAGAGTACCCTCCATGTAGAGAGTCCTGGAACACCCTGGTTTACAGCCACTTCATCCTCAGCTCTCCTACCAAGGTTCCCTCTGCATGTAGAGCCTCAAAACATCCCCTGCTTCTACCCACTTTAGCTTTGGCTGTCCTGCCAGGGTGCCCATGCACAGAGAGCTCAGGGATTTTCAGCCTTGACAGCCCACAGCTCCAGTCTGCCATCAAAAGTCACCAACCACATACGGTCTATATAAAGAATGACCACACAGAAGACCATTCCTTCAAGTTTAGGAGAAGTAGTTCCACCAAATTGGCAGTAACAAACGAAAAAGTCAAGCAAAATGGGGAGACAGAGGAAAGAATAAGACAACCAGACCAATAAGACCTCAGAAAGAATAACACCTCAGAAAAAGAACTAAATGAAAGGGAGATAAGTGATTTGCCTGACAAAGACTTTAAAGATTGCATGGATGCTCACAGGGCTGCAGAGAGGAGTGTAAAAATTCATTGAGACTTTCAACAAAGAGACAGGAAATAAAAAAACAAAAAAAGAATCAATAAGAGCTGAACAATACAATAACTGAAATAAGATAGTATTCACAAATTCCATTGAGGAAGTCTATTCTATACCTGTCATGTTCATGCTCTGTAGGCAGTTGAAGAAATGGTTTCCTGGTATTTTGCTGTGAATGTGTTAAATATTAATGCATGGTAAAAAGAAAGTTACTCTTTGTATCAGTCGTAATGGGGAAAAATTATGATAATAAACAGTCCCAAATCACAGTGGCTTAAAACATCAAAGATTTTTTCTCTTTCTCTCATACAGTTTCTGCTAGGTTTAATCAGCCTTTCAGGCACTTGTCCTATGAGGTGGGGCTATACTTCCCTGTAATCCCAGGCTACACCTTCACACCATCAGCTCATAATAACTACAGCAGAAGAATGAAAGAAAACACGAAACACACACATCTTCAAGCTAATACTTCAACCAGGAAGTGATTCATGACACTCCTGTTCACATTTTATTGCCAAGGCAAGTCGTTATGGCCGTACCTGAGTTCAAGGCGTCAAGAAAGTGAGTCTTCTGAATGCCTAAGTGGAAAGGAGAACTAGAAATATTGGTGGGGAATATAATATCAACTATACCCTCTGAGATTTTCATTTACTTATTTGGTATTTTCTTGATTTGTTTTCATGATTGCAGTGTACTTTGGGCAGGGGTTGGCAAACCTTTGCTGTCTAAGGTAATACCATAAAAATTCTTCAGCCTTGGGAACCCTACCTTCACAAACCCTACCTTCAGCTCTTTCATTGCAGCATAATAGCAACAATAGATAAGAGATAAACAAATGATAAACATCTTATGTTCTAAGAAAACTTTTTTACAAAATGTGGTGTGTGTGACTTGGCCTGTAAGTCATAATTTACTGAATCCTGACCTTGAGTAATAACCATCCTTTCTGATACAGAGGTAAAATGCTGATATCAAGAGATCCCCCTGAATCCTCCTCTTTTTTTTATCACATCTTGATCTCTCACCAAGGCTTCCCCATATAGCCATGCAGTGGGGCTGTATACTAATAAGCTGCTTTTTAATATCCCTCAGGAAAATCAATCTTGTTACTGTGTAGCTACATCATTACATTATTTATGAGTTTGTATCTTATTGCTCGAGTAGTCTGCGTGCATTCTTATTCTGTCAAGCTGAAAGGGGGAAATCCAGTCTGTCACAGAAATGGGAGAAATGTAGTGATGATGGAGAAGGGGTGTATTTGAGGTCATTTATCTAAGAAGAAAAATAGGACATGGAAACAAGTTAGAAGCATTTTATTTCATTGGAGGCAGGAAGGGTTAGGAGTCCTTATGCTCTGCTATTCTTGTGTTTTTCATACTTTTCAAGTTTTCTCAAGCTGCTTTATCCTGTTTCAAGTATACTCCCAAATGTCCTCTCAAATAATTTTTTCTTTTCTACTAGTGGATTGATTGAGAACAAATTTACATGAGATTGCTTTAGTTTTTTTCAAGGAATATATGAAAAGTTGTTTACTATAGTTGTACAGTTGGTAACTATAATATTATAGTTAACTATAATAATTATAATACTTAGGGCTATTTTGTAAGTTTTTTTTTTATCATTTTTGAAATGTTATCCATTACCAATACTGCTATTTTATGTAGTAGACATGTGCTAAAAATGTAGTAATAGAAAGATAGAAGGAGCAAGAAAGAAAAAAATGGGCAAGATTTAGGGAAGAGAGTTTTGAATTTTAGGGTAATACCAGTATTAATGGCCTATTTGTAATAGAAACTATACTATATTTTTATTGTTATTACATGAGTCAATTAAAAAGATTAAATATTAGTACTGCATCTGAGTGTTGTCCTGCAAATAACCAAATGACAATATGTCAGCAATGTTAGTATTGCAGACTTTCTTTAACCTCTAAATCTAAGAAATTTTTAGATCACTTCATCAGCCAAAATGATTAGTGTTCTCACTTTCTCATAGGGAAAGGAATTAGAAATTGTATTTGCTATGTCTTATCATTGGACATCAGGATGGTAAAATAGGAGTAAATTCAGCTGCAGCAGACACTGTCAGTTATCCCACATTTCCAGTCTCACCCTCTCAATGTTATTTGGTGACAGCTAATATTATTTCCTTCTTCCCCTGCATCTAGGTAATGGCCGTGTGACCAAATTCTAGTCCATGTGACCAAATTCTAGTCCATGTGACTAAGTTCTAGGATGTGAAAGAATGTTATGGAGATAACTTTCAGGCCACATCCTGAAAGGCTAAGTGCAGGCAAAACATTTTTGCCTGTATCAGTCTTGTTAGCTGGAATGCTGATATCAAAAAGGGGTAGCTGTCTCAGATAGAAGCATCTGAGAATAGCAGACCAGCAAGACTAAAGGAGACTCGGCCCTAGTGCTATGCAGTCATGATACCAACACCTGGAATACTGTTGCTCTGACTGTATATAGGAGAGAATGAATTTTTTACTACTATTATTTATTTTAGATGTGGGGTTGATGATGAAAAAGAGACAGAGAGAAAATCTCAAGTAGACTCTGCACTGAGTGTGGAGCCTGACTCAGGGCTCGATGTCATGACCTATGAGATCATGATGTGAGCCCAAACCAAGAGTTGGTAGCTTAACGAACTGAGCCACCCAGATGCCCCAAGAATTAAATTTCTATGTGGATTAGTCTATTTTTATTTTGTTCTTTGTTATTGCAAACAAAACTTTACTCAATTAATCAACCAACTAAACACAAACAAAAAAAAATGTAGACAGGCTGGGATAAGTAAGAATAAGGTATTAACATTTTCTTGCAGTTTGTGGCTGTGACAATAAGATTGAGCACTATGGAGATATTAAATAGTCACAGTTTTAGGGTAAAATATTTGTTCCTGAAGTTTAGATAGATAAATAAGCCTGGTTAGGAACAAACTCAAAAGGTTCTGTGAACATATACATGAGAAAATTTGAATAAAATATGCAATATAATTCAATAGATTTTACATGTTGACTATAAGCACTGCAGTTGGGGAAGCAAAGGCAGGCATAACTAATGGTGATAGATCACAAGTAACAATTGTATTTGTGTGAACAAATATTTGAGATCACGTAGGAGTTTATATACTGCACTGCTTATATAGTCATAAAATATATTGTGTTGCCTATTTTGTTCAAATTTTCTCATATAAGACACTAATATAAAAATGTCTTTCATTTGTTTGGAAGATTGTAAAATTTAATCTATCTTCAACAAAGATTTATTGACTGCCTCCTATTTGTTCTTCTGCTAGGCACTAGGAAGCAAAAGTTAATGCAAAGTACCCATCTTTAAGAAACTCAGATTCAGGTTCAAGAACAGAGGCAAGCAAAACTAACTGTTATAGATCATAATAAGTGCAATAATATTAGTATGAAGAAAGCACTTTGGGAGCACAAATGGGTAAGTGATTAATTTTCTTCTAGAAGTCAGAATGGTTTTCATAGAAAAAGTGATATATGAGCTAGACCTTAGAGAATGAGTTGTATTTTTCCAGCCTTGTCCTTTCAGGAGTTTCAAAAGTCAAATTTATCACAATGTGAAATGAGCTGCTTCAAGAAGTGGTACACTTTATATCACTGAGGATGATAGAGCACACGCTGGACAAAGCTCATATGGAATGTTGTGGTAGGAAGTCAATAGCTATGTTGGGGTGTTTGGCAGATAAACCTTGCTTCTCTGGGTCCCTTCTTCCCTGAGATGGGGGAGAAATTCCGAGCTGGGTAAGTATTGAGACGAAGAGAGAGTAGGGGGATAAATGAATTCCAGGCAAAGGAACAGCATGCACAAAACTCTAAAAGTAATTCATATATTTGAAAACTGTGAAATAGGCCTGCATAACCAGGGTGAATAGTGGCAAGAATGCACTGGGGGGAGGAGAAGTCAAATGGGCAAGACAGGAGATGCAAGTATGAGGGGCAGGGATTAAGCTAATAATTAACAAAGCCTACACAGAAATGCCAGAAAATGTCTTCAAGTGTGGATAAGCTGTCCCCATTACAGAATATTATAATGCTATGTCATTTAAGAGGTTTTTCAGTAAAGTTCTGGAACCATGGAATTTGTGTCTCGCAATCATGGGCTAGACAGCATGAAAAAAGGGACTTTCATTTAGTAAGCATAAGTGGGCTGAGGCCATGTGGCAGCAAAGTAAAAAACCTGTAAGGAAAACTCTACTTATGAACAGATGTAGCCAATGGATGCTGAAATCAGAAATATCTAATATTTATCTGTATTTTCCTTTTTGGTATTTGGGTTCACCTATGTTATCTGTAAACCTCAGTAAGTCCTATTAAGTGGAAGCCCAGAGGTGTGAATCAGAGGCAGAGGTGAGGGGCCCTTACCAGGAATCATGAAACATGTAACTGTGCGCTAGCGACTGGAGAAGAAACTGGATTCCGGCGTTTATAAGTGGTGGTGGGATGGCACTATTGCTGTTTAGATACTAAAGTAAAAGCTGACTTTTACTTATGGCTTGTGCCCCACATAGATGTACAAATTAATCAAGTTTGGGACAGGCTAATAGAATGAATTTCTAGGTGCTTCATTCTGCCTATGGCTCTTGTAGCCTCTTTTCCCTTAGAAAAGCACCAATCTGGGAACTAGAAAAATGTTCCTTCTACTGCAAATCTACTAATGGGGGGTTATAAATGTGTCTCCAAACTAAAGAAGTCTAATTTTTTTATAGCTAATGATGATCCCCCTTTGTCTCACTCCTAGGGGCACATGTGCCTCTCTCAGATACGGCAGGGCCTTGTTTCTTGCTTGTTCCCTACTGAGTTGGATTGATCCTCAGCATCATTAGGCCAGACAGTCATATTCATTCCATGACAAGAGCTTGCAAGTCCACAGGCATTAAGGCGGGCAGAGAGGGGGCAAAAGTGATGGCATCGTTTCAAGTGTTTGGGAAAAAGATTGTTTGGTGCATGATCACAATGGAAGCTCTGTTACTTCTGTGCATGGACTTCTTCATAATTTTCCCAGTAACTCCATCTGATTTTTTTTTTTTTCTTAAAGAGAGCATGAGCACATGAGTCGGAGTGGGGGTGGGGGGTGGGGGGGAGAAGACAAGAGACAATCCTAAGCAGGCTCCATGCGGGGCTCAATCTCTCAACCCTGACATCATGGCCTGATCCAAAATCAATAGTCACATGCTTAACACACTGAGCCACCCGGATGCCCTGCCATTTTAATTTTTAATATCATGTTTACTTTCATTTCATTTTTTTGTTAGGAAATCTATATATTCTGGCCAATTCTAATATTATTATTATCCTGAGGATTGAGTCAGATTGTATTTATTTCACTTATTCTTTCTCTCATTCAACAGCTATTTATTTGGTACCTTTAACTAGGTACTTTGCCAAATATTGGACATAGTAGTGACAGTAACAAATAAAATCTGCCTCCATGGAGCTAGAATTCCAGGAATTCTAGTAACGGAGAATTATCATTAAGTTCAGTATATATATATTTATGATAATATTACTCATGCCCTCAATTTATTAAATTATCTGCTCAAATGTCACCACTCAGGACAGGCATTTCCAGGCCAGCCTGTCTGGATTCTTAAATAAAAGTGACAATGTATCTTATTTTATATGTAGTCATCTGACAGTATTTATACACGTATATACTATATATATAAACATATATTACATGAATTTTATATATGTAAAATATTATATATATAACTTTTAAACTATAATGTATAACATATTCTAGTGAACATACGTTACTTTAACACACACATGTATTTTGAGGAACAGAGTGCTCAGAACAGAATATACAACAGGAAGACAAAGAAAGTGTAACATAAAAGAGTTCTTTTTTCCTTGCAACACAGAATAATAAAAAACACACTTTAAAAAGGTTAAGTGTTTTATTTACCTCTTTTTTGTTGTTGAGCGTGAAATGACTATGAAAGTGTAGAAAAAATAATAGTTTTCTTCAAGAAGTACATAGTTAAAAATATGCTCTTCTCAAAATGAAAAATATTTTTTTTAGTTATATATTGAAAACGAGGTAGGTGTGTATTAAAAGTGTGATATTAATATACAATGCAGAAAGGAAGGCAGAAACTACTCTCCAAAAAGAATTACCAGAGCACCTGGGTGGCTCAGCGGCTTAGTCAATTGAGCAGCTTAGTCTTGGTTTCAGCTCAGGTTCTGATTTCAGGATCCTGAGTTCGAGGGCAACGGGGAGGGGGTCTCCTCTCTGTGCTGGATCAAAAAAGACTCTCTAGCCCTCTCTCTCTGCCTCTCTCCTCGTTCTTTCTCTCTCAAGTAAATACATAAATTAAAAAAAGAAATTACCAGTGGTCTTAAAGCTTCTAAAACAATTTCAGTATTTTAATAAAGTATTAGTAAACACATTTTGAGTTCTTTAGAATCTGTTCAAACTGTTGGTTCTGAGCTAATTAATTTCTATCAAAATTTAATGAGAGGTTATTTTGTATTTTGCTTTTTCTATTAATGCATCTTTCCTTTTCCACTCCTCACCTGCCTGATTAAGTCTTTTTTTTGGGGGGGGGGGTTGTTTATTTTTTTTAAATTAAATCTGAATTCCTAATCCTAACTTATTTTTTTGTTTTTGAATTATAGCTGGCGCACAATGTTATATTAGTTTCAGGTATACAAAATAGTGATTCAGGAACTTTACACGTTATGCCAAGTTCACCGCAAGTGTAACTAACCATCTGCCACCATACACATTATTACAGTCCCGCTAACTGTATTCCCTATGTCGTACCCTTTATTCTCTTTTGTTCCATAACTGGAAGGCTGTATCTCCCACTCTCTTTCGCCCTTTATGCCCATCTCCCCTGCGACCATCATTTTCTTCTCTGTATTTATGGGTCTGTTTCTGCATTTTGTCTATTTGTTGTTGTTTAGATTCTACATATGAGTGAAATCATATAGTATGTCTTTCTCTGACTTATTTAATTAAGCATAATACACTCTAGGTTCATCCATGTTATTGCAAATGGCAAGATTCCTTCCTTTTATATGACCTTTCTTTTTTAAACCTCCCCTTTATCCATTCATCTGTTAATGGACACGAGTTGTTTCCATATTTTGACTATTATAAATAATGCTGCAAAAAAATAATGCTGCAATAAATGTAGGTGTATATGTTATCTTTTTGAATTAATGTTTAAATTCTAACTTATTAAGACCTACACTCTTATTTTTCTCTTCTATGCATTTCTGAAACTTATTAATACCCCGTATTTTTCCACAAACAAAACTATTAATTTAGTTTTTCCTTCCTTTACTGTTGAAATTCTATCACCTAACTACGAAGGCGTGTTCTGCATTTTAAGGAGAGTTTAAAATATGTTGTCATGGATTTTTTAGACAATGATATATTTTGGTAAATGATTTGTTGCTTCCATTTTTCATGGGTCTTGCTGAATCCTGGACTGTTTCCATGAAGAGAGTTCTCAAGGCAGGCTTTAGGCTATAACACTTTTGAGGGGTTTTATACCCAGGACTATCTTTATTCCTATCTCATATTGAAAATATTTGGATGCACATGATATTCTTGGTTCAAATTTTTTACTTTAGTGTTTTGAAAATATTATTCCACTGTATTCTTGCTACCAGAGCCAGCATTGAGAAGTTTGGTGTCAATCTGATTTTTGTTTTGTTGGTAGTGATCTGATTATTCTCTTCAGATTTTACAATTTAACGTGGTCTTTAATCTTTTGAGATGTCTTCTTAAATTCATGTTTAAATGTATGAAAATAGCAATATACCCATGCACAAGTCAGTGTATTAAAGGAGTAATGTCATGATCAAATAAATTTTACTTGAGATATTCAAGACATTTTCAACACTAGCAGTCTCCTAAGGTTTATTTATTTTATTAATATAATAAAGGAGAATATCTACCTAGCTATTTCGATTATGAAAAAACATTTTGTAAAATTCAAAATGAGTAACAAATAAAATTCCTTATCAGGCTACAATTAGAAAAACAAATTGCTTAGCATTGTTAATGTTATCCACCAGAAACCTACTAAAAAAAAAAATGTATTTCACTCGGTGTTATTCTGTATGTTGGCAAATTGAACACCAATAAAAAATAAATTTTTTATTAAAAAAAGGCATATCCATGAATTAGATAAAAATGCCTGCTTTAAAAACGAAAAAAAAAATGTAAAACAAAAGAATAGTCCCCATTGAAACCAGACTCTAGACAAATCTATTCATGTATCATCTAGGATATTTTCAACTGCAAATAATTAAATGGAGATTAAACTTGCTTAAATGATAAATTTATTGACGTACAAAACTAGAAGACCAGATATAAGTAAGCTTCAGAATTGGCTTGATCCAGTGGCTGTATCTCTGCTTTTATATAATTCACTCATATGTGATATCTGTGTTTGCTCAGGCTCAATATTTTTCATGGTGAAAAAAATGGATGTAGCAGTTTTCAGATATCTGACCCCCCACACTAAAATGTCCTAAAGAAGATAATGCATCTCTTCTGGTGGATATCTTTTAAGAGATAAGAAACCATGCATAGAATCCTCCAGCAATTCAGTGTTCATGTTTGTTGACTCCAAATTGGTTCATATGCTCAACTTCTCTCTATCACTGTGGCTAAAAGTGATGTCTTATGATAGCTGGCTTTGGCCTGAGTTATTGAATCATTCATTGTGGCAATGTGATGGATTTCTCTTGACCAATAACTTAATTCTGATACTAAGGTTGGGTCAGTTGTCTCTGAAGTAAATGGGGTGCTTTGGAGAATCTTAGATATCTAATTTTAAAAATCAAGTCATTGATTAAAAGAAAGAACAAGGAAACAGCTACCAACAATGGCCACTGCATTTGCTATCACCACAAATATTTTAAATAATACTAACAATTCAAAAGAACAATAAAAAAGAAGTAGGAGATATAAATATTGGAGAGAAATAATTGGAAGAGGATGCAAAGTTGTCATTTGATAATATCTTACAGGAAATAAAATAGAGCCAACTGAAAATCTAGACTATTGAGGAAAATGACTTTGTTCAAGAGCAGCACTAGAAAATTACTTTCCCTTACACCTGACAGTGGTTCGATGTCTGCCTTTGGCTCAGCTCAGGGCGTGTTCCCAGAGTCACAGGGTTGAGTCCCACATCGGGCTCCCCTCGAGGAGCCTGCTTCTCCTTCTGTCTATGTCTCTGCTTCTCTGTCTGAATGTCTCATGAATATGTAAATAAAATCTTACAAAAAGAAAAAAGAAAATTACTTTCCTATGGAAAGCAATAACTGATTAAAAATTGTAAAAGCTTTTTAAAAATATTCCCGTCACACATTCATAATAGCCATGAATTTCTGTTATATGTTGAAATTAGTCAAATATATAATGTGCAGGACCCATGTGTTTAAAGTATAAAACTTTACTAGAGCGCCTAACAAGGATAAAGGACTTGATGTTAGATGGCATGATTAAAATATTAACATTTTTACAAAATAAAATATAAAGAGCACAGAAAAATGAGCCAAAGCATTCCATAGCAAAATTTCTTCAAAATGGTATTTTGTTATGGCTTTTTTTGTATAAAAGTCTTAATAATAGCACAAGCCACAGCTCTGTTTCTGGTTTAAGGTTGTACATTTTTAGTTATTTAACTTGCTTCAGGATAAAGTTTACAGTATCTAAAGAATGGAAAAGTGTTCCATTTTTCTCTGGATTTTGGAAATTATTGAGTTAAGTATTCATCAACTCTATCTGAATAGAATCATCTAAAATTTTTAAACGTTATTGATTCCAAGTCTATACGATCATGTTTCTAGGAGTAACACCAGGCCTATGGGATGTTTTAAGGTTTCTCAGGTCATTCCAAAGCAAACTAGGGTTAGCAACTTCTGACTAAATTCTCTGCTGCATGCTTTTTGATAATGATGAGAAGCTGCAGAAAAGAAAGAAAACAAAATATTTGTCTTGAAATTTGGAAATAATATTCATATATTATTGAACTACAAAGAAATCAATGACCAAAGCCTCTTAACTATTCATAGAGAATATGCTTTAGAAGGCCTTAATTGCTTAGAGAAGAATACAGAATGTTTTGGAATTAAAATATCTTTTCATTTTCATAAAAGTATAACATTGTCTAGGAAATTGTCTTTCTATCAGGCTGAGTGAATTGCCATGAGAGATTCTATAGATGTGGCTTTGGGACGCCTGGGTGACTCAGCGGTTGAGCATCTGCCTATGGCTCAGGGTGTGATCCCAGAGTCCAGGGATGGAGTCCCACATCAGGCTCCCTGCATGGAGCCTGCCTCTCCCTCTGCCTTTGTCTCTGCCTCTCTCTCTTTCTCTCTCTCTCTCTTTGTGTGTGTGTGTCTCTCATGAATACATAAATAAAATCTTAAAAAAAAAAAGTTGCTATATCCAAAGGTTGGAGCAGAAATCCTGTCTCTGAGCAGACTCCAAAGAAAGAGAGAAAGGGGTACAGACCAGGGAAGATGATGAAACCTTGTGAAGAAGGTCAAATGCAATCTGAGAGCAAGACAGTTCCGCCAATATGAAAAAATCCAAAAGCAGACTGAAAAATAAGTAGAGCCAAACCTGGGATTCATGATATATTGTTTTTCTATATTTCAGCCTTGACCTTGCCGGGGCGCAGAGACAATAAGTGCCATTTCTCAGGACATTAATTAATTCTCAGTGCTAGTTCCTTAAGATATTTTCTGTTTTGCATATATCTAATGTCAACTCTGGAGTAACTGAAAACAAGTTAAGATGTTTTACAACCAACAAATTACACTGTCTCTTTCAAGCATACTATTGCATTATTAGAAGGTGACTTCCATAATCGAAAGGAATTCATTAAAATATATTGAAATACTATTTAAAATAGAGCTCATTTTAAACTCAATCTTTTCAGGTTGCATTTTTGTAGGCAATATTTTCTGTTAGATGAGTCTGAACAAATAATGTCTCTACTTATAATTAAATTTGGAAGCATTTTGATATATCATATTTCCCTTTTGTTGATTATTGATTTAGTAATAAATATTTTCTATTTAATGGCTTTGTCAGTACTAAAAATATTTGTGAGTGGGATGGGATAGAAAAAAGAAAAGATTTGCAAAAAAAAAAGAGAAATAATACTTATTTTAAGTTGAAAATATTATTCAACCTTTTGAGTTTAGTAAAGAAAAATTTTTTTACAAAATTCTATTTTTAATAACCTAAAATTATTCACACAGTATATACTAGAACTTTTTCTATGATGGCAAGCTACCAATTTCTCTACTTGCTAACAATATAGACAAATATATTAGAAACTAGGAGTTATTTATCCACAATATTAAATCAAGTTTATAAGGAGAGAAATTTCCTCCTGATATATTTGCACCTTTTAACCTGTGATATTCAATCATTAACAGAAACTTCTATGCTTCTTAGATGTGTTAAGGTCTTAATAAATATAATCACTGTCTCTCATGTTAAAATGTAAGATATTTTGGGGATCCCTGGGTGGCGCAGAGGTTTGGCGCCTGCCTTTGGCCCAGGGCGCGATCCTGGAGACCCGGGATCGAATCCCACATCGGGCTCCCGGTGTATGGAGCCTGCTTCTCCCTCTGCCTGTGCCTCTGCCTCTCTCTCTCTCCCTCTCTCTCTATCATAAAAAAAAAAAAAAAAAAAAATGTAAGATATTTTTTATAAAGAATGTTAAAATATTTAAGTACTCAAAAATTCTAGTTTAATTTAGCTGATTCACCAATCAAAGTTCTACCAATCAAAGTTCTACCAAATCCATGTTCTACTTAATTGAAGTTCTACTGAATATCCCTAATGGCCTTTGGACAGACCAATCAAATTTTAGCAAACCTGGAATATTAAATTAGGGAGCACATATAAGTCAAAATTACACAATTGCTCAAATCCCAAAACAACTTACATGAGTATCAGAAGAATGAATTTAGGCCACTTTCCTGTACCCAGGGAAAAATGTTGATAGCCAAAACTAGAAAATGTTGACTAACATCCACTTACCAATATCATGGAGGAAAATACTATGACAGCAGTAGGCTAGAAGACCTCCCTCCATAAGCTATTTAACACTTTGACAAAATTCTTGTCCTTCTAACTTTAACCTTGGTCTTTGACTTAAATCAGTTTAAACTTCTCCCTCAGATCACTCTGTAACATGTTGTTTTGCCTCTAACAGTTCACTTATTTTGCATTATAATATTCACACATGAGGATTCTTCTTCTTCTTCTTCTTCTTCTTCTTCTTCTTCTTCTTTTTGTTTTTGAGGATCCTTCTTTATGAAGGTCATGGGAGTGCTGTCTACTGGAACATAAGCCATACGTAATCAAACTTTCACTTTGTTTTTGGTTCATCTCTATTTTGTGGTCAGCCGAATATGTTTTTCACTTTCCCCTGAATACAGCTGCCATTTCATGAGGTGTTCTGGATTGAATTGTGTCCCCAGAAAAGAGATATTGAAGTCCTACTCCCTTATACTTGAGAATGTGACCTTATTTGGAAATAGGGTGTTTACAGAGTAATCATGTTAAAACAAAGTCATTAAGATGGGCCCTATCCAATATAACTGGTGTCCTTATAAAAAAAGGAAATTTGACACAAATCTGATTGACATGGTACAGAGGGAAGACCATAGGAAGACAAATAGAAGACAGCCACATGACTGGAATTATGCAAATACAGCCACGAATGTCAGCAGCAAAAGAGGATTTTTCTCCTGGGACTATTGGAGACACCAGCATGGCCTTAATGACACTCTGATTCTTAACTTGCAGAATTATGAGACAATAAATTTGTTGTTGTTGTTTTTTTAAGACACCAGTTTTTGGTAGCTTATTATAGCAATTTTAGGATACTAAAGCATGAGATTTTTGTTATCTCTACCCAATCTCAAATTTCCTAGCTTCACAAATTCTATTTTTCAAACTTTACTCTGCACATTAGAATTTTAAAACATTTGTCTCATCCTTTACATCCTTTACCTCTGATCATTGCTACTGCATATGCATGTTAAAAAAACATTGTATATATATTTGTTCTGTCAAATAATATTCTTCAGCATAATATTTCACTGTTTTTAAAAATGTTATTCATTTATTTCTGAGTGAGAAAGCATGAGCAGGGGGAGGGGCAGAGGGAGAAGGAGAAACAGACTCCCCACTGAGCAAAGAGCCCAGTACAGGTTTTGATACCAGGACCCCGAGATCATGGCCTGAGTTGAAGGCAGACGCTTAACCAACTGAGCCACCCAACTGCCCCCATATTTCACTGTTTGGAATGAAGTTGTTGCTCACGTGCAGCTGCAACTGATCCTTGACTTTAGTTAGGCTCCTTGTCTCTTTCACACTGAAGGAGATCATTCACCCAAAGCAGCCCAGGTAGGAGGAATGCTCTGAAACACCTGAGAAAATCATTATCATAGAGAAGTAGATGATATGAAAAATATTCCACTGAGAGGTATTCCTAATCAGCCCCTTGAATTTGGGTCATTATTTCATTTCTTAATGTGTCTTATTTTTATGATACTGTTATTCTAACCATTGTGTCAAGAAACAACCAAGAATACAAATAGAAAACTATTTAAAACCTCAGTTATCCAGAGATAACTTAGTAATCAGAGGTAAGTTCAAAAGTTCTAACAGCAAAAAAACTCTGGACTTAAAATACATTACCCTAAATGCATGCACTCAAGTGGGCTGGACATCCCTTGGTCTTGCATCTGAAGTCTACTTGCTCTTAGTGTATAAACACCTCTATAAGCAAAATCCCCTCATTATCAGATTAGCATATAAAAAAGAAACTCCTTAAATTTAATGTAATCCTTTTTATTTTTGAAGTAATGCAAATACATTATCAAAAACTCTAAATATGTAGAAAACTAATGCCAATAGATTAAAATGTCCATTAGCATTTTTAAATTCTATCTTTATTTTTATCTATGTATACATTTTCAAAATAAATGTTGTACATCTGTAATATGTATTTTTTCTTCTTTATCACTGTATGTTATATCAAAGATAATTTCCATTCCACTACAACCATTCTAATGCCCACACAATATTCCATTGAAATCCTTTATTTCATTCCATTAAAATCTATAAACTAATATAAGGGTGAATATTGCATCAGATATTTAAATAGATAGCAATAAGCAGTAGCAGATGGAACTGTGGCATAGAAGTCCGAGATGAATGTTTATTAAAAGTTGATCTATGAACTCTAACATAACCATGTGGCACTCCTCAGTAGCTACTGAATGATTCATTGTAACACCACATAGCTAGAATCATTCAAAATTTTTAATTCTGTACCTCTAAATCCTCTAAGAAGTCACAAAAGCATGCAACACACAAAACATTTTGGTTACATCTGTGGCATGTTTAAAATTAAAGTGTGCTATAGCTCAGAGGGGGACATTCAAATTTTGGAAAATGAACTCATGAACTGCAAAGGTGATGTTTGATTAAGACAGACTAATTATATATTATTCCTGGTCATTGCAACTTCCAATGCCATAGCAGGCAAGACCACAACTAGCTAATTCATACAAAGAACCATGCACTGATCTGTTGGGAAAAAAAATCTCTGCTGGTAAGGAATGATTAATATCACTCAAACCAGAGGATTGCATGAGATGCATCCAGTTGTGGAAACTGCTCCTTTTTGTAATGAAATTAGACTTTAAAACTTCCTTCTCTTATAAAGCAAACAACAACAACAATAAAAATTAGTCAGGGATATATTACTCTAATAATTAAGATATTTCCTAAGCAACATGTTATACCAATTCCCTTATATATTCTCTTGACCAGACAGATCATTCCGAGTTTCAGAGAACCATGAAGAATCCTTCAAAACTGCGATGGCACCTTCTCACCCTCCTGATTTAAACTTAACATAAATAGAAACTCAAGCTGGAACTACTTCAGTGGCCTTTGCATGTCTCTCAAACTCATCAAAATACAGTTCTTTTTTTTTTTAATTTTTATTTATTTATGATAGTCACAGAGAGAGAAAGAGAGAGAGGCAGAGACATAGGCAGAGGGAGAAGCAGGCTCCATGCACTGGGAGCCCGATGTGGGATTCGATCCCGGGTCTCCAGGATCGTGCCCTGGGCCAAAGGCAGGCGCCAAACTGCTGCGCCACCCAGGGATCCCAAAATACAGTTCTTAATATCTGCATTCTAAGGTCTAGAGGCAAAGAAAAATAAAATAAGAAGAGAAATAAAGGAAAACAGTAAAAATAATAGCACAGTTGAAAAATAAAAAGACTATAGAGGAAGTGGATGAGAAATGAGAGGAATATAGCTCTAATTCCCTACTTCTCAGCTATTCTATTGGAGAAATGCACGTATATCACCACTGCCTGGATTTGATGATGGAAAACCATGTATGTACCCTTGTATTTCATCTGTGCCATTTTTTAGTGTCCTAGGCTAAGTTTTGAGTCCTTTGAGATTTCTGAATGCTGACAAAATGAATGAAAGAGTAACTCCAAAATTTAGAGGATGATATGAATCACAGATCGCATATTACAAGTGTCATCTCAGTTTCAATTTTTCTTCAGGACACATCTTCGAGGAAGTCAGCCTGTCTTCATATTCTGACTTCATGATCTCTGTAGTATTTAGTATCATAAAAATAGTTTTTGAAAAGCATCAGAAGGAAAAGCAAGTATGTAACGTGTACTGTCCATGAAATTTATCTTTATTGCCTTTACAATCCCATCACTTCTCAGTACTTGCAAAATCCACTTATGACTGAGAGTCTGCTTAGCCACCAAAGTGATATATTTTATATTTCATACATAGCCTAAGACATTAACAATACTTTTAAAGCATGGGAACTTAACCTAAAACCAAACGTCAGGACTATTCCCTATACTCCAGCATTTAGGTTTTGTACCCAATTCCAATTCCTGTGTGGGTTGGGTGTCAGGGGAGGTTAGGGGGTTTCCTATCATCAGACAACACTCTAGACGCCAGCTGGGTGTCCTAAAATTCAACTCAATTCTGATACTATCTACCCAGAGAGAACATCAGACTCCACAGGTAAAGAGCTTAGACCCACAAGACTGCCCTTCACTTCAGACACCAATTGCAAGCTTAGGCTGAACTAGTCCTTTTGACTAATGGGTAAAAATTCTAAGAACAATTTCCTCCAGCTCAGGATGCCAATCATAAGTTAGCACTCCTTGGGTTTGATTAATATGCTAGAGTGCTCATAGAACACAAGAAACCCATTTATCCACTAGTTAGCCAGTTTATTATAAAAGGATTTAACTCAGGAGTAGCCAGATGGAAGACAAGCAGAGGGCAAAGTATGAGAAAAAGGCACAGAGCTCTCCTGCTTTCTCTAAGCTCACCAAGCTCACCAATGCCCATGAGTTCACCCACTCAGAAGCTCTTAGAACTGAACCCTCTTGGGTTTTTATAGAGATTTTATTACATAGGCATGATTGATTAAATCATTGGCCATTGAAGATCAATTCATCTTCCAGTCCCTCTCTCTCTCCTGAAGATGGAGCAGTGAAGCTGAAAGTTCCAGCCTTCCAATCTCTAGATGGGTTCCCCCTGGCAAGCAGCCCTCTCCTGTGATTTAAAGGTATTTCAAAAATCACCTAATTAAGATAACAAAAGACTTTGATGGCTCTCACCACTTAGAAAGTTCCAAGGTATTTTTTTAGAAGGTCTATGTTAGAAACTGGGATTGAAGACCAAATAAATATTTTTATTATAAATCACAATATTACATCCAGCAGACAAGATTCAAGAACTGTGACACTTCCTCTTGCTTTGTGATAGGAGTCAATTCACTTAAACTTTTTGTGTTTGTCTTTTATATGTAAAATAGAGATAATAATACCCACCTCCTAAGATTGTTATGATTAAGGATGATGTTTTTTCATCCTTAGGATAATTTATAATTTATCCTATTATAAAATATATAATATTATATATCCTATGGAGAACACATTCAATAAAATAGTAATACTCTTGAATTTATTTATTACTGGTACCACCAATGTGAAATAACTGATGAAAATGATCTCACATATCCAGAGACATCTAGAAATATACTGTCCTTTTGCTATTTGGTATAGAATTGTCATTACTCCAACTTGTTAATTACCAATTTGGTTCAAAATCACACATGCAGACAAGTTAGATGATGTAAAATGAAATTATAAATTATTTGTGAAATATTAAAGTAAAATGTATTTTGCATGTGGTTTCTGGGTATTTGAAAGATTCTAAATTCATGCTCTCAAATAACTTCCTGAATGAATATTCAAAAACAAGATGTTTCCACAATCCTGTACCACAGAGGCTAAGTAAAACCTTAAGCTTTAGGACCATTGGGTGGAACCCTGTCTGTCCCACTTCAACTTTCTATCTCTAGAAACGTATGTAGATACCTAGAATTGCTGCACTTCTGGTTATTTATAATTCATTGTAGATGCAACAAATCAGTGATATACCTACAGTTCCCTTCAAGAAGGAAGGCTTTCATCCTGTAAAATACAACTTAGTAATTCAAAATTTCTCTTGAATAGCTCAATATGAAGCTCAAATTATAAAAATATGAAGTCAAGGCTTCTAGCTCAACATGCCCTTTTTCATAGTGTAAAGAAAATCAAACACTAGTAACAATGACAAAATATATGTATGACTGTGTAGCCATTAAAAGTTCATGCTACTACTCCATATGTGTCAACCAATTAAAATTTAGCTTAATATATTAAATAAAAATGCATTCTAAGTTTTCTGCCCATGACAAGTCTTGTACAAATGACAAGGCATGTTACAAATCCATGATAACACAATTTATCATAGAATTGCTGAGATCCACAAAAGAGAAGATGCCAAAGGGTAATATTGTAAGAATTGGATTGTGGTGCATCCTCCTACAATTACAAGAAATATCTGGAGAAAATCATTATGAGATCATTTGAGAAAGTTCTCCAAAGTGAATTAAAATGTAGTGTGGGTATTATCATTACTTATCATTTATGAAGAATTAGATTGAGGTTTCTTTAGTAAGGTAAAGCTCCACTAGGCATGGTATTACAATAAGAGCAGTAAAACTCTTCATTCAGCAATAGCCATATATTATATATATTGAAGAGAAAAAAATCAGGCACTTGTATCAATTAAGTTTGGATGCCATAAAGAAAAAGAACTATACTCAAGTGAAAAAGAAAGTATGTCTTTCATTTCAAATCCTCCATTTAAATCTTCCATTTAGTCAGATTTAAAATTCTACTCTTTCAACTGCCTTAGGTATTTTAAGTTGCAAACATTTCTCTTACTTTTAAGATGCCATTATCTTTCCAAAATGTTTTTTTTAACTTCTGAGCTAGAAAGTTATTATACTAGAAAGAAGTAGAAATTGAAGTCAAATACCACTTTTTTTTTTTCCCAAGGAGGCTTTCATAATGCAAGGGTTTAGTTGTTTTAATTTACCATGGCTCAAAAAAAACATCTCTTATGTATTTATTACTCCTGTAATAATCCAGCTTAGATAGTCAGAATTAGTAAACTGGACATCACTCTTTCCATTAAAAATTATATCCAAACAAATTTAATAAATCCGATAAATATAAAATATAAGGACATTTTATATTATGAAATTATTTCCATTATTTTATTTCAATAATGCCTCAAATACTCCTATATCTTAAAATGTCAGGGTTAATATTACACATGAGAAAGTTTTAAAATTGCAAATATAAAGTATTATTAACAACATTTATCAAAAACAGGAAGAAACCAAGTGCTCCAATTGTTATTATTTTTAAATATCCTCTAGGTATAATGTGCATCATTATATCATGATTTTACCTCTGCCTCTGTGGCTAATTTGTTTCATTTGTTGTAATTTGGTGTTATTAAAATCATGTCTTGGTATCAATTCCAATTTGTGACCTCTAACTTTGCTCTTGCAATGGCCATAGGCTGCAGCAAAATTTTAATTCACCATTCACGAACATGCTCCTTTGGTCACAAAGGGAATTACTCATGAGACTCGGGATAAGTTAGTGTAAAGTCACCATCTATATTACTAAAATAATTTTGAAAGTCAGATATATAACTATATTCATGATGGACAACACACTATTAGCATCATTATATGTAATTTAGATTCATAGCCTTTAGAACATATTTTAAAAGTAGAAAACACTAGTAGGCATCATTGGCTTTTATCTTTCAGCTTCTAACTATGCATTATAATAAAAGTAATAAAAATCTAGTTTTCCTCAGAAGGTGAATCTTGTGATGTATAAAATAAATTATGATATATAAAATAAAATAAATTAAGATCATGCCATACACAGGCTTTCCACTGATCTTTCATAGCAACCTTCAGTTTTCTACTAGGTGACCATTTGCAGTGATTTATCATAAACCAATGGTCCTACATGCTGAGGATGCTGCCTCACTGCTGTAGGGGAGGTTAGTTTGATGGAATAGAAATGAAAAGTGTAATAGAAAATTCATCCCACAGCATCCCACAGTCCTTCCTGACTATGGGAAGTCTTCTCTCAGGAAGTGAAGTTGCTCTCAGACTTGGGCATTCTGATGGTGAAGCACTGAATATATAGAGAAGAACCCTGCTGTGCACCCAAAATAATGCAGTGATCATTCTAATCTATTAGCTCAAAGGCTAACCCAAACCTGAAATCGTAAGTGCTTGACTGTAGTTAGGGACTTGGAATAGATATTCAGCTTGTTTGCAATACATGGTATCAATTCCGTCTGTTTGAATCCCTCTAGAGTTTTTTAAATTCCAGGAAAGTATTCTGTCCACTATGCATCACAATAGAATTTGAGAGTTAGGTAAGTCTAGCCAAAGTCAAACCCTAGCATCAATTCAGAGTTTTGAGCTTTTAGCTGGGAAATAGTCTTATGTCCTGCAATGAATAAGCATTTACTATGGTTTGAAAGATATGAGTTGTATGCCTGTGAGCTAGAAAATATTACATGAAATATATACAATGGCTGCAAAGATGCAGGAGATCTTGAACATAGAAGGAGTTTTGTGCACTATCTTTTCCACATTCCAGGCTGTGGCCCTCTTAGAGCTCTCCAATGCACCATTACTCCTTCTCAGGGATTATAGGCATCCCCTGTGGCCTAAAGAAGAGGGCTGTGGTGTGCTCCTCTTAACCTTTTTCAAGTGTAGAGAGGGGTCAGGCTCACTGAAATCCTTAAAAACCTTAAATGTGCTTATTTGACTTAAATATATATTAAAGACCTCATTCCTCATCCCCAAGATATTCTAAAATGAAATAAAAAGTTTATGAGCCCTTAACTATATATCAGATCCTGTTCAATATGAAACTTTCATAGAGACGTGTACTTGAGAGAAAAAAATAAATCTTTGATGCCAAGAACTAAAGATTTCTCTCCTCTCCCCTCCTTTCTTTTCCTTCTCCTCCCTTTCCTCCTCCATCTTTATCTCCTTTCTTTCATCTCTCTCTCTCTCTTTTGCATCATATTTTGCATTACCATACTTAAATTTTGTACATAGTGAATGGTCCACAGTTTCACACAACACACACAGGCATAAAAGTTGCCTTTGTGTGATTTTGGTAGATTGAACAATAGCCTCAAAGATACTCAAGTTCTAATCCTTGGGCCTGTGAATTGTTATTTTATATGGCAAAGGGATTTACACATATGATTAAAGATTTTGAGAAGGGGAAATTATCATGGATTACCCTTGGAGGCTCTAAACATAATCACAAGTGTCCTTATTAGAGGGTGGTCCAGGGAGATTTGACCAGAGAAGTAAGAAAAGTCCACAGGTTGACAAAATCAAAGAAATTTAAAGATGCTATGAGCTGTTTTTGGAGAGGGAGGAAGAGTCCATGAATCAAGGAGTGCAAGCAATGTAGTTCTGAATGCTAGAAATGGCAAGGAAACGAATTCTCTATAAAGACTGCCTTTTTCAAATAGCAGTATGCATTTAGCAAAGGAATTGTTTTTTGGAGGTCAAGAAACCTAAACCTATACCACTCAAAGTTGTCTCAAAAACTACCCCGGATCTAATGGACTCCGTTCTATAATTATTGATGAAGACAAAGCAAAAATACTTTCTATCATGGGATTTTATCTCTACTCTTCCTTCAAACCTTCCACAGAGTATTGGACCAGAAATGGGCACAATGTATAATTGCAGTCAATCTCTAGGTGGTTAGTGTCCCAAGGCCTTGAATAGAAAGGTGTGAGAAAATAGTGACACACGTATTTCAGATGTAGCTGAGAACTTACGGGAAATCAGAAGAAAATAAGACAATTTTAGGTGTAGGAGGGGAAGAAAAATCATGTAGCGAGAGAGGCCACAAGCATAAGCAAGTTATAAGGAGCAAGATTTATGAAGCACTAGGAAAAGAAAATAGGCAGAGATAAACGAAGCAGATAGTCAGAAACCAACATACAATTAAACTGAGATCATGTTGCCCCCACCCCAAAAAAAGAGACAAAGAGTTATGAGCCCTTAATTAATCCCCATGATATCTTTTGGTTCAAGGCAACGTGCCAGTCGCAAATCCATGAGGATTTCTGTACCTGATAACAAAAATGGCCCTGGCTACAACAACATGAATAGTACTCAATATATTTTTTGAATTTTTGAATGTCTTTTTCAATAAGATACCCTACATTTTACTTTTCGTTTTTTTTTTCTTTTTTAAAAAGACATGTTTAGAATTTGAGTGCCTGAATCCCCCAAATCCTGAACTATCTAGGGTCTGCATGCATCTTTTGAAGCCAAGGCTCTGAAATTGGACACATATGGCTGATCTCAACTTTGGCCCTCAGCATCCATGAGACCGTGGTGTTTCATACACCAACGTAAGCCTCATCTTCCTCAGCACTAAGACACTCCCAAGAGTAATTGTGTCGATTCATGAAAAAACAGACAAAATATGCTTGGCATACAGTAATGCTCAATAAACATCCCAGCCATCCTTTCTCTTACCATTTTGTTAGAAGAAAGGTTAGTGGGACAGTAAGGTTTGGCAATGCAGGAAGACTGCTGGAGGAAGAATAATTTTTTCATACTATTTTGAAAAATTCCATATTTATTTTCACACTAATAATCTCTAAAAATTATACTAATTTTAAGAACTAAATTATTCATTACTAACTAGGAAATTTTCAGAGCCATCCTTTAAAAACAATTAAACACTATTCACAATAAAAAAATTATCACATTGCAATCCTATACAATGTACTTTTCCAGCATAAAAAAAAAATTTCTATTAAATAAAACCTTATTTGATACATTTAAATATCTTCTCTTACTATACTCTTTTATATTCCATTCCATTCTATCATATTTTAATTTTTAAGATCTAGAAGACATGTACAATCATGTATATTGCTGAATATTTATAACAATGAGAAAATGTAAAATACCCACCTATCAAGAGAAGAATGGATGTATAGTGAAAATTAATGAAGTAGAGAAAATCACATCAACATAAATAAATCTCAAAAATATATTGATATATAATCTAACTACACAATGATACTTTTATAGAAAATTTAAAAACATACAAAACAGAGGCACCTGGGTTGAGCTTGGGTCATGCATGATCTCAGGAGTGTTAGATTCAGCCTCGAGTTGGTTCCATTCTCAGTACAGAGTCCTCTTGAGTTTCTCTCTCCCTCTCTCTTTGACCCTCTCCCTCCTTACTTGTGCTTTCTCCCTCTCTCTAATAGTTAATAAAATATTTAAAAATATACAAACACAAAATTATATACTTTGGGTTACAAACATATTTACTAAAAATATACAATATAATGATAAACTTAAAATTTGGGATAGTGGTTACCTCCAGAGAGTAAAGGAATAAGGAGAATGGAATTGAGAATAGAAGTAATTGAATTTGTAGTTTTCTTTCTTAAGTAAAAATTGGACACTTGGAAATCCACTTAGTATTCTATTTTTAGTGTGCTTAAAATATTTCATTATAATAAAGAAAGGAATACAAGATGCAGAAATAATTATAAAGAGAAATCACTGAGACTATTGTGATACATGTCTTTGCATAATAACTATTCAAGTTAAAATAATTAATTCAAACTTTGGTGCCTTCCTATAGTTAAAATAGGGCATATTTTTCATGACCTTTTGAGTGAATTCTTCATATTTCTACCTGGATTTGAACCTTCAGTAAAGGATCATAAATTGCTCACTTTTCCTTGCTACTGAAAATACAGAACTAAATTTTTTTTTTTTTTACAGAACTAAATTTATAAATTTCTTTTTTACATAAGAAAATGACCTTGCATAAGTGCAGTGTCTCACCAAAATTCCACTTGTAAACCTATAATGATGAAAGAGTAAATCCTGATTTGCATGTGGATATTACTCATGTTGAATCTGTTTAAATTTTAAGTTTTGCCCAGGCAAAAAGATGCTTCCATTTTCAGATTTTTTTTAACTGAAATGAAGTATCTCTGAAAATGAACTCAGGGAAGTGAGGAGTGTGAGCTACATTGCTCACTGTAGAAGAATCATACATCTAGATGGCATTGTAATGGCCCCCTAACAGAATTTAATGTGTAGAACTTTGTTTTATTTTTATAAGCTCCCAGGCAGATCTGATTTATTTAAATCAATGCTTGGTTTTCAAGGTACACTCCATCTATTTAAAATATAAATCAAATTGATGACAAACATTATCAATGACCTTAAGTTGATCTGCATCTTGGTTAACTGATGTCCACTTGGAAAAGACAGATGACAGGACAGTAGAGGCTATTGATATAATGAAAACTGATAGCTTCTGCCTTTGTAGAGTGAGGCACATTTGCCATCAATTTAAATCCCAGCAGTTCATTTCAGTCAGAACCATACAGAATAATAAAGAAAGTATAAGGAAGGATCTATAGTTTCAAAAAGATCTGAATACAGTAACTTAAAATGTCAGCTAGTAAAACTTTTATGTTAAATACATGTAAGGAATGGAAAAAAAAAGAAAGCATATATGAGTTTACTACTACATGAATTCTTAGAATTTCTAACATATGTGATATTTTGGTGTACAAAAATATGATTCATGCATATAAAATATTTAAAAAATTAATTCTTATGATCCACCATCCAGCATCAGAACTAGAACAGCACTCATATCATTGCAAAATCAGTACATTCTTCATTAATTTCATCCATTGCCTACTGCCACTCCTACAATCAATAATTTTTGTTTGTTGCTTTTTCATGTATTTCATGCCAGGATTTTTGTAGATGTGTATTTTTCTACACATCTTCTTTACTAACTTTCGTGTGTTCCGAATTGATTATTCCCTTATTACATATTTTCAACTCTCTTATTTGAAAGTTATACACTCTACTTTCTACCTTTTTAATAATCCTAATAATTTGTATAATTTCATAATTTTTATGGAATTTTAACAGTTTAAGGTTAATATTTTACATCTTCCTCATGATGGTGATGCTTTAGAATTTTTTTTTTTTTTAGAATATTTTAATCTTAGAACTATCCTCCTAAGATTCACATATTGGTTTTCTGTATTTTAGGTCTATCCCTCTTTGTAACTCTATAAAGTAAATATTTAAAAATTATTTTATATAGACCATTCTTATTTATATTTAACTTAAATGTTTACCTATTTCTTTGCTCATCATTATTTTCACATCTTTTGACTCCTTAAGTATATTTCTTACAATTTTGTAAAATAAAGATATTTTAGTGGTAAAATTTCTCAGTTTTTCATTATTTATAAAAACCCTTATTTCACTCTTTTTAAAATATAATTTTGTTGGGAACACAATTATAAATCAACAGAATATTTTTCCCACGATTCTTTGAAGATAATATTCCAAGATGTTCTTGTTTCCTTTTTGGTCATAAGATATCCATTTACTGTCAGACAAATTGTCATTCTTTTACAGGTGATTTGCCTTTCTCTCTGCCCACTTAGAAGTACTTTCCTTTGTCTTCAATAATGGGTGTTTTCACACTGGCGTATCTAGCTATGGATTTTTTGGTATTTATCATGTTAGGATATATTGTGCTTTCTATATCTTTGAATCACAATGCCCATTTATTCCCCATCAATATGCTCTACTGCCCATATCTGATATATTTTATAAAACATATCTAATATTTTGTTTATATATCTGCTTCCCTGGATTAGAATGTAGGTTCTATGAAGGAATATGAATCAAAAGGAGAAATTGTTCATAAATATAGTGAAGGATTTTAGTATTGCCTTTAATAACTGATAGATCAAGGAGAAAACATCAGTAAAAATGCAGAAATCTTAAAAATCTTGATTAGTAGACTTATAACAATGACCAGGTCTAGGACATTCCACCCAACTACTGCAGAAAACACACTTTTCATGACAATTGCACAGCAGACATTTACAAACATTGACCATGTGATAAACTAGAAGTAATCTCAACAAATTTCAATAGATATTAATAATAGAATCAAAGAGAATTCTCACATGTTTGAAAATTATTTCTAAAAATATTTCCAAATATTCCATTGGTGGAAGATGAAATCCCAATACTAATGAGGACCTATTTTGAATAAAATGTTATAAAAATATCAAATGATGATAAAATATTGTGGAATGCACATAAAACTCTGTTTAAAGGAAATCAGTAGTAGTTTTAAATATGTATATTGTAAGTGAGAGAAAGATAAAAATAAGTGAACAAAGCATTCATACTAAGAAGCATTTAAATGACCAAAAATCAACATCAAAGACAATTGAAGGAAGTGAATAATAAAGAACAGAACTGAAAAACTATAAAACAAATATCCAATTGAGAGTCAGTTCTTTGAACAAACTAATAAAATTGACAAACTCTTGAAGGAACTTAACAAGAAAATTGTTAAGCCATAATTAATAACAAGAATAAAAAGGAGAGGGCACCTGGGTGGGTTAAGCATCTAACTCTTAATTTTGGCTCAGGTCATGATCTCAGAGTCATGGATATGTGCCCCACACCAAGTCCCATGCAGCTCAAAGTCTGCTTGGGATTCTCTTTCACTGTTTCTTTTTCTCTCTTTCTCTCTCTCACTCTGCCTCTCCCCCTGCTGTCTCTCTTCTCAAATAAATAGAATAAATCTTAAAAAAAAAAGAATAAAAAAGAAGATACCAGTATCTTATAGGCATTAACAAGGTAATAATTTTATGACAATAAACTTAAACATTTAGATGGAAATCGAAAATTTCCTAGATTGGTGGGGAAAAACCACTTGGTAAGCTAGCAAACAAATAACAACAACAACAACAAAAAACAACAAAAAGGGCAAACCTTAATCATGATGTAAATTTAAAGAAAATACAACATTTTTTCTTAAAAAATGACCCCTGAACTTAATGACTTTACTGATGAATTCTGAAAATCTTTTAAGAAATCATTCTAATCATACACAATATCTTTCAAGTAGGAGAAAAAGAAAGATCACCATCTGCATTATTTTAGGATATCAAATACTGTCATTGATATCAAATACTTTTGAAGATAGTATGAAATTTAAAAAGTACAGATAAGTCTCATTCATGATCCTAGGTTTTTAAAAGTCCTAAAAAGATTTTTAGCAACAACAACAAAAAATGACCAGGCTGGATTTACTTAGGAATAAAAGATTGGTTTTAGGATTTGAGTATCAATACAAGTATTACAGTAACACAGTGTAACCCGCTCAAGTGATGCAAAATAAAACAAATATTTAATAGAAGTCACTATCCATTCACAATGTTTTTTAAAAAAGTCTTTAGCAACTAGTTACAGAAGGTGATTTTGTTAATCTGATAAGGAGAATTCAGTTAAACAAAAATAAGAGCAATTATCACACACATTGAAGACATATTGAAAGTTTTGTCTCTGAAAACAGAAACAAAATATGGATACTCTATTTTTTTTAAAGATTTTAAAAATTTATTTAAGAGAGAGCATGAGTCGGGGGACAAAGCCTCAAAATACGGATATTCTTATCATCTCTTTATACAACTTTGTACTGGAATTTCTATTTATGGATAAAAGGTAGCCTAAAAAGAAATGTAATGATTTAAGAGAAAGAAAGAAAACTATCATAATGTATAGATTATACTTTCATCTAAGAAGAAAATCCTGAAGTATGTACAGATAAATTATTAGACTAATGAAAGAGTCTAACAAGGTCACTAGATATAAATTCAACATAAAAACCTGCATTTCTGGGGTGTCTGTGTGGCTCAGTCAGTGAAGCCACTGTCTTCAGCTCAGGTCATGATCTCACAGTCCAGGGACTGAGCTCTTCATCTGGCTCCCAGCTCAGTGCGGAGCCTGCTTCTCCCTCCCCCCCTCTCCTCCCCACTGCTCATGCTCTCTCTCATACTCTATCTCAAATAAATAAATAAAATATTAAAAAAAAAACACAAACGAACCTGCATTTCTATGTGCCAGCTACAAAATATTCACAAAATCTAATATCTAGGAGTAAACTTAACAAAAGATATAGAAGAACATGAGGCAGAAAGCCATGAAGCTTTATGGATACACTGAAGGAAGAGTTCCTAAAGAAGACTGTAATAATTTCATGGCTTTATTGAAGATTTATTGATGAGAAAATGTCAGCTCTACCTAAACTGTTCTACAGATTCATGCAATCCCATTGAAAATGCTAGCAGAATTTTGTGGAAAGTGACAAGTTGCTTTTAATTTTATATAAACATTCGTAAGATCCAGAATGGTCAAGAGTAGGAACAGTGGAAGGCTTTGTACTACAACATGGTAAGATATGGATCTACAGTAATTACAGAAGAAGCTTTATAATAAGCAGTCCTGGGATGTAATGTAGAACATGGTGAGAATAGTTAACAATATTGTTTTGTACATTTGAAAGTTAATAAGAGTAGATCTTCAAAGTTCTGATCACAAGAAAAAAAATTTTGTAGCTATTTGTGGTGATGGATGTTAACTTATTGTGATAATCATTTTGCAATATATATACTATCAAGTCATTATGTTGTACACCTAAAACTAATACAATGTTATAAGTTTAATTATATCTCAATTAAAAACATAGACAATAACTGTAAAAGAATCTAGAGCTAGGCATAATATGAACACCCGAGTTTCAACAAAGGTCTCACTGCAGAGCAACAGAGAGAAGACAGTCTTCTTAATAATAGGGACTAAGGTTGATGGGATATCCATATGGGAAAAGAGTGAAATTTGAATGTTATCTTATGCAATACATACAAAAAGTAATACCAGGAAGAATTTTTGATCTATCCGTGATTGGCAAAACAATAAAATAACCTGAAGATAATATGAAGTCTTTCTTTATTAACCTAACATCAGATTTCCTTTTTAAAAAAGATTTAATTTATTTATGAGACAGAGAGAGAGCACAAGTGAGGAGAGGGGCAGAGGGAGAAGCAGACTCCCCTGCTGAGCAAGGAGCCTAATCCCAGGACCCTGGGATCATGACCTGAGCCAAAGGAAGATGCTTAACCAACTGAGACACTCAGGAGCCCTTAACATCAGACTCCTTAAATAAAATACAGGATGCACTATTTATAAAAGGAAAATTGGTAAAATTAAAAATTTCTGCCCATAAGACACCATTAAGAGATGAGTCCTGGACTGAAGCAATAACTTTATAGCAAATATATATGACAACAAAATCATATCCGGATTTCATTTTAAAAATTCTATAAATGAATGAGGAGTAGACAAACAATAGAAAAAAATAAGCAAGGGACCTTAGGAAGCAATTCAATAAAAGGAGAACCAAATGGCCAATAACATAAGAAAATATTAATTTGTAACAAGGGAAGTGCAAGTTAAAATCACTACACATTTGCCAAAATAGCTAAAATTTAAAGTACTGACTAGGAATTGGAGTGGAGGAAGAACAATGGGAATGTGCAGAAATTGAACAAGGGAAGAGAAATTTGTATAGTTTGGAAAACTTTGGGCAACATCTTTTAAAGTTTATCATATATATGCCCCATGACCCAACAACTCACCATCCAGGTGTACACGAAACAGAACTGCATATATTGTGCAACAAGCCATTACTGGAAAATAACCGAACTATTCATAAACAATAGAATGGGTTCTTATATTTTGCTATATGCATGTAATAGAACACTATAGCTATGCGACAACAGATAAATCTCACATGATAATGTTAAATAAAGAAAAAGAAGGAAGAATATATACAATTTAATCAAATCATAAGTTCAAAAATAAAACTATTGTATTTGTTGACTTATGATTAGATTGTTGAACTATCAAGTAAAGCATGGAAGTGTTTACCTATTGAAGGAGGTAAGGAGGTGGCCAAAACTGGGGTTTTGTGGAGTAGGGGTCTAGTAATGTCCTATTTCTAGACCTGGGTGTTGGTTACATGAATATTTTCTTTGTGATGAATTGAGATGTACATTTTTTCTTTATGCTCATCTCTATGCGTATTATATATTACAATAAAAAATGGTAAGCACTAAAAAATAATCAATGGGGCATGAAATAATAGATTCTGGAGGCAGTAAATCCAGTTAAGACACCACTGCAATTGTCTATCCCAAAAGTGTAAGCACTTAGGCAAGAATGATTATAGTAGACAAATAAAAGAGAAGATAGGTAAAAAGAATCATTCAAAAGGAGAATTAATATAAAGGTAAGACATAATCTATAATATAAATACCACAAGTTCAGGAAGAAAAGAAATCTGTAGTTAAATGATATTTTTCTACCACATAAAATTAGTGGGGTCTGGGCAAAATATTTAAATTTTGTAAGTCTCAGTTTCCTCACCCATTTACTGGGGAAAATAATGTATGTGGCACAAAACCACATATATAAAAAGACAAAAACTGTAAGTGGCCAAACACAGGATTTGGCAAAATTTTGGAACTCAGTGAATGCCTCTTCTCTTCCTTCAATCTATTTCTCCCAATAAAATAGTCTTATTTATGTAAAATTAAGAAATAAGTTTATAAGTTATCATTTCTATATTACAAATATGTTTAAAAACTAAAAATTAGGGATGACTCGGTGGCTCAGTGGTTGAGCGTCTGCCTTTGGCCCAGGGCGTGATCCTGGAGTCCCGGGATCGAGTCCCACATTGGGCTCCCTGCATGGAGCCTGGTTCTCCCTCTGCCTATGTCTCTGCCTCTCTCTCGGTGTCTCTCATGAATAAATAAATAAAATCTTTTAAAAATTTTTAAAAAATAAAAACTAAGAATTACATGAAAAAGTTTAGGTTCATGATGATTTCTGGAAATTCGATTTGAAATGTACCCTGCATTTTAGCTCATTAATATTTTCATAGAAATTTCTAAAAATTATATTTAAAGAAAGATTCAAATTCTATTATTTAAAAAGGGTGGAGTTAAAACAAGGCTTGACATGATTATAACTCTGAAAAATTTTACAAGCACTTTTACTCTCAGATGTTTCTGTAAGAATATCGTGCAGCAGGCACCTTGGCCTCTCGCCTTTGGCCAGGTACTCCATACCACCTCTCGCCAACTCAAGAAGTCGTGACTCTTGCTATACAAAGAGTGAAAATTATAGATGTATTATGGACCACGGAGAACCATTTCTCATCTCTAGTCTCTGGGACTGAAGGGTAGAAATGTTTAAAAGAGGAGTTTACAATTTATGACTTTTCTTTTCCTCTCATTTAGAATGGCGTCTTCTACTGGGTTCCTTGGAACTCCAAAAAGCCAATAGGGACCATTTGGGGAAAATGATTCAAGCAAAATTATCTAAGGAATTGTGTACTTCACCTGGGCCGTTTTCCAAAGTATAACAAAAAAAGGGGTACACAAGGATCCTTTAAGCAAATCTATTTTCAACCTAAATAGCCACTGCAGGGCAGAGAGGAATTATGGACAGAAACCCTAGGCAGGAGTATAAAGCTTAAGCTTGCCATCTTTCTGGAAAAGTAAAAGAGATGGGAATCAGCTAGACAAATGACTATACAAATAGCAGATGTAAACATCCATTTGTTTTGTATTTCCACAGATACACACATATGACAATTTGAACATTAAAAACTTAAGTTAAATAATTATTGAAACATAAATTCAAGAAACAAAGGCTTGTTGGTAATCTACCTGTTAAGTGTATAGATCTTGGGCATTTTCTCTGACATGTTTTAGCATCCCTCTAATTAGGGAAGATAAGAGGCATAGTTTATGGATTGTGTTACCAGATAAAATAATAACTAAATATGTTATTATAATATGTAGTCCAACAGGTAGCCACCAACCATGTGTGATCATTTAAATTTAAATGAATCTGGGCAACCGTGGTGGCTCAGTGGTTTAGCGTCACCTTCAGTCCAGGCTGTGATCCTGGAGACCTGGGATCGAGTCCCACGTCGGGCTCCCTGCGTGGAGCCTGCTTCTCCCTCTGCTTGTGTCTCTGCCTCTCTCTCTTTCTGTGTCTCTCATGAATAAATAAATGAATAAAATCTTTTAAAAAATAAAAAAATAAAAATAAATAGATAAATTTAAATGAACCAAAATTTACTAAAGTTAGAATACTGACTGAACTGAATATTGGAGAATATTTGCATATTACAGAAAGTTTGGTTACATGGTGTTGATCTACATTATATTCAAATCAGAGAATTTCTTTAGCTAATTTAGATTCTAAAGCTCTTCCTTTCTTCTCCGAGATTTGAGTATTTTCTTAAAATGATTTAGATGTTGCACTGCATTATTTAGAGTGTGGCATGACTGTTATAACCGAGGAACCAATAACTATGGCTCAAGCAAGATGTAAATATATAACTGTCCTGCAAGTAGGACAGAAGAAAGCAAATTTTTCCATGACATCAGATAATCCAGGCCTCTGCAAGCTTGCTCTAGCTAATGTTCCGAGATGGCCATTCCGACTTCTACCATCTTGTCCATCCCCTCACCAACTGGCAATAGGGAAAGAGAACTAAGAGCATGCTCCTTTCAAGTGCATAACTCTAAAATAGCGCATCTTGCTTCCTTTCATTTCATTGGCCAAAAAATAATCCCATGGTCACATTTAATTATAAGGGTGCCCAGGAATGTGATTTGCAGCTTGGTATCTGTGTGCCTAGCTAAAATTACTATCTTTACAGAAGATAGGAAGCATAAATATTGTTAATGCACCTAGTAATCTATCCTATGCATACCGACATTTTATATTCTCTTACACATAGAATTGAGCTTTCCTACTTCTCTCTATTTATAGTAGTTCTGGTAAAGACAATGTAGAATTTTTTATTGCAAATCCCCAGAACAGTAAATAAGACATTCATATTATCATCTGAATTATCAGTTTTAAGTTCCATTCCCCCTTAAGCAGTGAGTTATCCCCAAACCATAAAACAGAAATTCACCTTCAGTATGCAAAACACCTGAGAGAAACAAAATGCTAATACAAAACATCTTATGGATGCCTAGCTTATCAATTTTTGATAAACTGCATTCCATGTGTTTACCTGTGTCTAGAAGCTGAGTATTTGAAATGGAAATCCATTCCTACTTAAATCATAACATAGAATCCTATTATAGCTCATTTTTGCACAGAGCAGCACATAGTAAGCATTAATTAAGAACTGTTTTGAATGGTATCTAATAAAAGACTCACTTAATAAAAAAGAGTATTTTGTACATAAACCATTCTCTTCCCTGCATTAAAATATAAAGGTAAGTTAAATTAAATATAATTTTTATGGGTATAATTTATCAGAATAATAATTTCATATAAAATTTTAATATTTGAGAAATCTCTATTAATTCAACTCCTTTTGTCCTTTTGATGGGTTATGTGAGAAAGAAAAATCAGATCTGTGAATTATTATCTCATTTTTAGAAAGTGAAATAATAAATAGATCTTCATGATAAATATATGGTTATACAACTCTGTAGCCTGAGAATATAAGCCTTGAGCTTCTGGTCTACAAAGTGGTTGGCACCATCACATTCTTGTGACAACAAAGTCAGGTTTGATATTGCTATCCCTTCAAATAATTAGTACTTTATTAATAAAGATATATGGTGTACTGAGACATTCCTAAAAATGTTCATTTTATTTGTTCTGTTCATCATTTTAATTATGTGGTACCAAGACTATAATAGAACTTTTTTTTCCAAGGAAGAAGTAGTTTATTTTTAAAACCTCAAGAGATACCCTTAAGCCACTCACAGATAAATATAACACCATAGCCTCTTTGACATTTCATGTATGAAATTCATTTCATTCCATAGTTCCTCATACCTACCGTTTCTTCACATCTTTCCCCTTTACTTCAAATTATCTCCTATCCTGTCAATCTCCTTCCTCACTTGAGCCTTCCATGTCATTAACATAGGACCACAGAGCCAAGTTACTGGCTCTCAGGGGCTCACTATATAATCAAAAGGATCAACCCCTAAATTGAGTACAGGATTATGTATTTGAAAAATAATGAGAAAACGGGGGAACGGGAGACCACAATGTGATGAACATTACTTGACTTCTTTCAAATTTAACTCTGGATAATTATATGATAGTATTCTAGAAAAGTGAATACTTCCTGATATTTATTGTATCAAATCATCTTTTATCACGTTTAATTTTTTTACTTAATTTAACTGTCACAATCCTTAATGATTACAAGAAAATATTTCCATTTTTCTACTTCCATTTTATATAGTCCTAGCTACTATTTTATTTTATATTGTCCTATATATATTTTATATTGTCCTAGCTACTAACAAAAGAAAACAAAAGAAAAACTACCATATGATCCAGTAATCACACTACTGGGTATTTATTCAAAGAATACAAAAATGTTAATTCAAAAGGATACATGCACCCCTATGTTTATTGTAGCATTAAGTACAAAAGCCAAATTATGAAACAGGCCAAGTGTCCATTGATAGATGAATAGATAAAGAAGACATATATATATGTCTGATATATATATATGTACATATATATATAAAATGGGATATTATTCATCCATAAAAAAGAATGAAATCTTGTCATTTGCGACAACATGGATAGAGCTAGACAGTATGTTAGGCAAAATAAGTCAATCAGAGAAAGATAAATACCACATGATTTCACTCATATGTGGAATTTAGAAAACAAAACAAATGAACAAGGGGGAGGAAGAGACAAATCAAAAAATAGGCACTTAACTATAGAGAAAAAATAGATGGTTACCAGAAGGGAGAGGATGGGAAGGATGGTTTCAGTAGGTGTTGGGGCTTAGGGAGTACACTGGTGACGAGCACTGGTCATATGTAAGTGTTTAATCACTGTATTGTACACCTGAACCTAATATTACACTGGATATTAACTACACCGGAATTTAAATTAAAATATTAAGTTAAATTAAAATCTATAATAGTTGGTTATTTTAAAATAATTTGAATAATTTTGTTGGTTTATACTTCTTATATCTAAGATATCCAGATAATGGCCACAATAAACGTTATTGTCTTTGCTTTTTTCTTAATAAGTCCACCCCAGTTTAGGCTATAATCTGGACTATTGCAATATACTCCAAAACTGTTCCTCCACCTCAGTCTTAACTTTGGTCCAATTGACACTACAGCTATGAAACACCCTTCTAAGTAAATTACTAGATACAAATGTGGCAGGAGAAAAATTCACCAAAAAAAAAAAAAAAAAAAGCCCACAAAACAACAACAACAAAAAAAAAATCTAAACTTCATAAACTCCAAATTGCTGGCAAACTAAAGTCCAAATGGTCAGCAGTCAAGGCCTGACAGCACACATATCACACCCTTATGTCCACACTGTCCATGACAGTGTGAAACCTGAATCTATGATGCCTCATTTCCAAAATAAAGGAAAATAAATGAGGAGATGAGTCAAATTTATAAAAAATGTTTATCTCATAATGAAAATATGTTTAAGACACTCCCTTTGCCTGAGAGCCATGAAAGGACAAAGTATATTTGGGAAACAGTAAGCAATTCTGTCGTTTCAGCATAAAGAACATGGCCAGGAAAAAAATCAAACTGCTTAGAAACTTCTATGTCACATTAGAGGACCTAGATTTTATCCAATACACAATGTGACATCATTGAAGAATTTTAGGCAGAACAGTGACAAAATTAGATTTGTGCTTTAGAAAACTATCCTTGTTGGCATGTGGATGATTGACAGAATGAGGAGAGAGGTTAGCGAGTTTAGTCTGGAAGTCCAAGTGGAAGATGTGATGGCCCAAAATATGAAAATGGCACTGGAAAGGAGTTCTTTGAGAATAGGGACTATTTCTTATTCTTTTCTTGTGGTCTCAATACCTAGTGTAGTACCTGTCACATACCATCGTCAATTTCAAACTGTTTGGGAAAGAAAAAGTGACTAGCACCAAAATGTGACAAAAACATAAATTACTGTCACATCCTTCAGTTTATTCATTCATTTAATGCAACATGCTTATATGCCTGTGAGGACGTTGTAATAATCAACCTGTAAGGGGCTCTTTATTCAGTTGCACCATCTTTGTGGCACAAACGCCTAGAGGAGGAAAAGTTAACCTCTTCCATTTTTCTATTTTTCTCTACTCTTCAGTCAAAAAGAACAAGAAAGAAATATTTCATTCAAAATTTTTCATCTAATAATTCCAAACATGCTCAACTTCCCTAGCTAATATCACACATTTTGTCACAAACAATTCTCTATTTAATCTGTTTTGCTTTCTCACCCATATCGTCAGTTTATTGACAGTTTAAGATTTATTTTTCAACATTCATAGAAATATGTGAGGCACAGCATGATAGGTGCTTTAAAAAGTGTTTGATCAGTTCCTGAAAATTTGCCACATTTAATTCACTGATACTCCCTTATACTAAAATACAATTTGAAGTAGGGGCTCAAGACTTTCATATCATTCTTATAGGCACATGCCCTAGACCGCTTTGCAAAGTTGAAATTTTATTAAAAATTATTTAAAATTTATTTTATTTTATTTAGATTTAGATTCAGTTTAACTGAATATCTAAGAGGTCATATTTTACTTTTGTTGTGTGCACAAAGAAAGGAACTATGGCTGTGACTAGCATTAGAAGAATCCCGTAGGGTGAGGCAGCCAGCTATGTACAGGCTTTTCTTTATAAAATCCTAACAGGTGTCAATGTTATCAATATTAAAACATGATTACGAAGGTTAAAATTTGTATTGATCCAATTTGACTGATAGGAATAGTTGGGATTGATTTTATTCTATTTAAACATACAATTTGTAATTCCATTTTTAGTAATATTCATCCTAATATTTTGCCTTCTAAGTTCAAAGTAATCTGTTAATAGTTGTGATGACTATAAGAAACACAAGGAAAAATGTGAATTCATTAACCCATATTTGGACTTAGGAAAGTTTGTGCATATGCCATGGCCCAGACTTTAGAATTTTTAATTAAGGCAAAATTTAGTGTAAAAATGGGGTAAAATGATAGGCTCACCAATCTGAAACTGATAAAGATCTGCTTGTCTGGGCTTCTCAGTCTTATCTACTGCTCCATTATGAGAAGAAAGGGGATCCTAAGAAAGTGCACTGAATAAAAATTTATTGAGTATTACTTACATGCCAGGCACTAAATCCTGAAGATAGAAAGCTGAGCTGCCTCCAGGTACTGAGAATCTGCAATGAACAGTGCTTGCTCCTTTCAAATTCAAAAGTCTAGCCCAAACCACTTGTTTGGCCTTAAGTTCTTCCTATCCAGTTCCCCACTAGATATCTCTAGTTATCCAACTAAACAATTCAATTGGCTCTTGAAATTTTGTATGTCCAATTTTGTTCCTCAAACTTCATATAATGTTTATCTCTGTGCAAAAGCCAGTAACAAAGCAAATACCTTTCATCCTTTTTCTAAGTCATCTCCTTCTCAAAAAACCAAACAAAAAAAGGCTAATTGATTTTATCCCCTAAGTCACTTGTCCATCCACATCTGTCACTGACATTCCCCCGTCCGACTGTCATATGCTCTTGCCCAGAGGACAGCAAGTGCTAACCGTAAGTCTAATGGTCCCCATACCATTCCTGTCCCCTTCAATCCTTTCTCCCTAGCAGCAAAAACAATCACTTTGAAATGCAAAAAAGACCATCTATACCCTGATTAAATCTTTCAATTACCTCTCATAACACTTAGTATAAAAAACCCAAAGCTAACATGGTCTCTAAGACCCCATGTGATTTAACTCCATTTTGTGCTACTTTGCTATTTTAGTTTCTGCAATACATTTTGCTATTTTGCCTCAGGGATTTTGCATTTACTAAAATCTTCTATCTTCCTGCAAAATTTCTCTTCCTCAGTTTGCCTGATTTATACTGCAAAGCTGTGCTGGCTGACATAGTCACTAGCCGTATGGCTGTTGAGTACTTGATACGTGGCCAGTCAGAACTGAAATGTGCTTTGAGATGTGAAATATACAATGGATTTCAAACACTTAATATAAAAAATATTCTAAATATCTTATTACTAATTTTTATAAGGATTACATGAAGAAATGATAACATTTTAGATATATTCAGTTAATTGAAAGATATTAAAATCAACTTTACTTTTTTCTTCCTTCAGTATAGCTACTAGAAACTCAAATTTTAATATGGGGTTTGGATTATATTTCTATCAGATAGCAGTGCTGGAGGACTTAGTTCAACTGTCAATCTTGCTAAGAAGTGTTTTGTAAATTCCCAGACTCCTTCAGTTCCTTCTGCCATTTCTTTCATTGTGCTCTTTACTTCTCGGTAGTAGCACTTTTCCAGTTGGAGTTTAGTATTATTTGTGCAAATTTTTATTTTTTAAATGTCTCTACTCACTGCTAACATGCAAGCCTCAAGAAGGCTGGTGCTGGTGTAACCCATTCAACCCTTCAGCTCATTTAACTATAAGAAAAGTTCAGGGACATCTGGGTAGCTCAGCGGTTGAGCAACTGCCTTTGGCTCAGGACCTGAGCCCTGGGTCCTGGGATCGAGTCCCACATCAGGCTTCCTGCATGGAACCTGCTTCTCCCTCTGCCTGTGTCTCTGCCTCTCTCTGTGTGTCTCTCATGAATAAATAAATAAAATCTTAAAAAAATAATGACTACAGGAAAAGTTCTTATGTATAGCAGACAGCCAAAAAATTGTTGGTGAATGAATAAATTAATAAATTAGTAAGTGGAGAAAAAAGTGACACAAAAAACAATCATTTAGAACATTGTAATATGTGAAAAAATAGTGACATGAATGAAGTGGCAAAAACTAATACATATGGACAACATGGCAAGAGAGTTCCAGGAAGATGTGTTTCCTCTTACATTTCAAGATTAGAAGGAGAAAGACTAGGGTGATGGCACCTGCCAAATATCATGGCATAGTCCTTTTAGGCCCGGACAGGCAGCTCTATACGACACCAGGCCACTACCCACCTGACCCCTTGGGAACTTCAGTATGAGATACACAGGAATCATTTTCATCTGGGCTTTTTCTTTTCTTGAGGAGTATGGATTGAAGTAAATTGAATTTTTGGCCTCAGCACTTACTAACCTTTAACAGTGCTTTGACCTTATTTGTGTTTAGAGTGTTCTTCACTGTTCCTTGATGTTTGACCAATGACAAGTAGGTAACAGTAACATTGAGCCAATTCTGGGACTTGGGCTTTATGTTATTTCATTCACTCCCTTCCAAATCTGCCTTCTCCCTGAGAAAACCATGGTTGTATAGCCCACTATTCCCAGGAGAAGAATAACCTAGGGACTCAAATATAGGCAGTAAGCAGAGCTGCTCTGACAAGGCCAGATTAAATTAGCCAAATCCTAGCCTCTCCTCAGTGTGTGAGCAATAATAAGTCCTTGCCTTTTAAAGCTACTGAGTTTTGGAATGATTAATTACATAGCAGTAGCTAACAGATACAGGGACAAATTTCCATTGAAAAGTACCACCCAGGGGCGCCTGGGTGGCCCAGTGGTTGAGCATCTGCCTTCATCTCAGGTCATGATCCCTGGGTCCTAGGATTGAGTCCCACATCGGGCTCCCCGCAGGGAGCCTGCTTCTCCCTCTGCCTGTGTCTCTGCCTTTCTCTGTGTGTCTTTAAAAAAATTATTTTTAAATAACATACAAAAAAACGTATAAGAATGTCTGAAGCCAGGATGCCTGGATGGCTTAGTCTGCCTTTGGCTTGGGTAGTGATCCCCGGGTCCTGGGATCAACACCCGCATCCGGCTCCCGGTGAGGAGCCTGCTTCACCCTCTGCCTATGTCTCTGCCTCTCTCTGTGTTCTCTCATGAATAAATAAAACATTTTAGAAAAGAATGTCAGAAGCCCAATAATATTGGAACCTTAATAATAATACTGATACTAATAGCAATCACTGTTACTGTTATTCCATAATGACCAAATGTCAAACACCATGGATAATTCTTTACAATACTTATTTAATTTTTGCAGTAACACAGGGCATAAGTACTATAATCTTCACTTGGGTCAGTGAAAAAATTGACAGTCTGAACAGTTGTGAGGCAGAGCCAGAGTCAGAATTTGAATTTTGATTCTCTTATACTTAGAATCACAAAAACATATCTATTCTCATTTTGAATTTCAATGAAATATTTGACTTTATTTGAATGAAATATTATGATAAGAAGTAAACAGTCTCATCAACTTTTTATTTCAATCTATTCTTTTGTAATTACAATAGTTGTAGTTTTGGATACTGAGTGAAAGGAGAGCTGGCGTCTGTGTTTTACATACCATGAATCAATATAATGAATCTATTACTAGAAAATATCTAGTTATCATTACCTCAATTCCTGTATGCAATATATTGGAAAGTTGTCACAGGACATTCTTTATTCCATGGTTTAATGTCATGATATTTAGGCATGGCCATTACCTGGGAGCAATACTTCCATATAGTATCCCATTAAACTAGGATACACACTTAAGAGATGTTGAAAAGATCTTTAGGGACACATGGGTGGCTCAGTTGGTTGAGAGTCCAACTCTTGATTTTGGTTCAGGTCATGATCTCAGGGTCCTGGGATGGAGCCCTGGGTAGGGCTCCATGCTCGAGGGCAGTCTGCTTGAGGATTCCCTCTTCCTCTCCCTCTGCCCCTCCTCCTGCTCATGTTCTCTCTCTCTCTCAAATAAATAAATAAATTAATTAATTAATTAATTAATTAATTAAAAAAATATTTTTAGACACTGAGGCTCTTTCAAAATCCTTTCTGTTCTTATGGAAAGGATTTTTTTTTTTTTTGGCAGAAGATAGTAATTTTTTTTTATTTGATAGGACATCCCAACCTCAACCTAGAAGTCTTTATTAACATAATTGAAAACTGACATTTCCCAAAATTAATATGAATTAACTGTTGAGCAATTTAATCCATTATTTCTGATAAGCATGTCACTAAGTTGTGAAAATGGAATGCCTCTAAGTAGCAAAGATCATGCATGACATGGAGGCTAAAATGGAGATTCTAAGGCCCAAGTCAGCTATAAGAGAAGGAAGTCAAGCAAATCCTTCACAAGACACGAAACTTGGGGAAAATTTGTAACAAAATGTCATTTTGGAAGGAGACAACTTGTTCTATATTTATGGTTGCTATTTTTTATAATAATATAAAGAGACATCTCACCCACCCACAGCATGGATGGCAGCCCGCTGTCTTCACGTACAAATCCTCTCACCTCGCTCTCAGAAGCTCTAGTTCCCTGAAGGTCTTCTGTTCCGTCAGCTTGCAGATACCAGACATATCACAGAAGCAACACATTTCACCTCAACAGTTGCACATCGAGCTAAGCCTCCCAAGTAGCCAACTCAACTAAAGCAAGACTAAACAATTCTTTCATAATGATTGTTGAAATTCTAGCCTCTCTAGAAGACCCAAGAAACAAAGTAACCCCATTGTGACCACAAATCATGGTTCATAGATTAACATTGTGAGGGAATATGAGCATCCCAGCCTTAGGAATTTAAGATCTTTCCAACAAAAGGAAATCCTCTTCTGTGAAGTAAACAAGTGTGAAGTCTTTTTGAATATGAATGTGAATGACAAAGATGGATAAAAAGTCTTTCTTCCTTTTACTTCATGATTTATTTAGAAGAGGACATTTATCCTAAGGAGATAAGATGCCACGAAGGAGTCAGCAGCCTGGTCTCTTCATCTTCCAATCAGCACACGCCCCAGTTGAAGCTGTGTCATTTCACTGTCAGTCTTTGCTGTCTTTGCTCGTACTACTCCCCTCTCTGCTGAAGTTTCCTTCATATGTTTAGCCTATGCAGACTTCCTTTGCAATTACTGTTGATGTCACAGAGTTAATGATTTACTCTAAACAGCCTTTTTCACTGGTGGTCTACAGTATATCATTTAAGCATTTGAATAGCTGAAATGTCTGGGCATATTCTGAAGTCTGAATGAATATCAGATGAAGAGAGTGGCACAAATGTAAAAAGCACACAAAACTTTTTCATCTGATATTTAGACTCAAATTCATACAAGTTCTTCAGCTCTTGGGGTCATCTTCGAACTGATATGTTGGGGTTTGGAGCAAAGAGTCAAGAAAGAATTCTTGAGGCATCTTTGGTGCAAAAGCCCAGGGATAGGGGCCTTCAGCAGAAGGAACTGTACTGGGGTCATGAGAAGGGGCTGATTATATACTTTCAAGTTGGGAGGGGGTTAGGGATAACATAAGTCTCTAAGGAATTTAGAAGCCTGGTTTCCAGGACCTTGAGGGGCTAGCTGTTGTCAGGAAAAGGTCATTTACTACTGTCTAGTAAAACCTTAGTCATGAGACCCTTCCGTTATCTATCAGTGGGCCATATGCTTGGAGGATGATCGCTCACACATATCTTGCGGGGAAGGGGGGGCGGCGGGGGAGGCAGATAAAGAAAGTTTCCAAAGGAATATTTATATGTTAAAGGAGACTTCCAGGATCCTGGAGGTCAGGCTAATGTTAAGCTACAGTATTAACATTAAGTCAGTTGAGTTCCTAGAGGAAGGTCTCTCTGCCTGTCTCAAGGACCTGTCAATGGGCTGTACATTGTAAGGAAACTTATTTTTTTTCTGTATTTCTTTTGCCTTTGTTCTCCAGATCAATCTTGTCCCAGAATATATAAATGAAAATGACTCAAACTACTATTCCTTCGGGAGGAGACATATCACCCCCGCTTACACCCACATGAGTGTTACTAGCGAATATTGGGAACATTATAATTTTTACAAAACTGAATTACTCATTTCCTGTTTAAACTGGATCATTGATTTTTCTCATATGTCACTTCACAGACATGCAAGTTTCTGTGCCCTATGGTGCCTGAAATGGAGAACAAAGCACCTTTTCTTTCATGTCACCAGTATCTACATCTATATCTATCTAAATAGATATTTTTAAATATTATAACTTAAAAATAGAACATATATTTAAACTGATTTATCATTTATTTATTTATTTATTTATTTATTTATTTATTTATTTGTTTTTAAGTAGCCTCCACATCCAGCATGGAGCCCAATGTGGGGCTTGAACTTGCAACCCTGAGATCAAGACCTGAGCACAGATCAAGACTTGGCCTGAGGGGACCCCTGGCTGGCTCAGTGGTTGAGCATCTGCCTTCCGCTCAGGACTGATCCCAGTCCGGGGAGCAAGTCCCGCATGGGGCTTCCTGTAAGGAGCCTACTTCTCCCTCTGCCTGTGTCTCTGCCTCTCTCTGTCTTTCATGAATGGATAAATAAAATTAAAAAATTAAAAAATATATAAAAAAAGACTTGGACTGAGCTAGCCACATGCCCCTAAACTAATTTTAAAATAGTTAGTTCTATAAAGTAAATCAAAAGTCAGACACTTAACAGACTGAGCCACCCAGGCAATTTCTGGTAAATTTCCAAAAAATTTCTGGTAAATTGATTCTTCTCTAGTCTGACTTTTGGAAATTTGGTCATGTGGTAAATTAGCTTTTCATAACCAACTTGAATGAATTCACTTTGGTAATTATCCACTTCTGGCATTAATAGGAATCTAGTATCTGTTTGTATTTTCCTTTGGGCTTTTGTATATAAAACATATACAGTGTATATGTAAGAGTGTATATGTATACACAGAATGTATCGGCTCCCCCACACCTTTACATATACTAGTTGTTATCAGACTTAATGTTTTGTTATTGCTCTTTCCCTCTGGAATTTCCTCTCCAGTGAATTTCCTTTTAATATCCCTTGGCATATATCATTTTGAATACTATGCCTTTTTCCAAAAAAATCAATCTATAGAAAACTGTATATTCTAGTCCCCATTCCTCTGTCACTTATATTATAAATATAATTTTCCAGTTGATACCGTGAATTTTTGTGGTGCTGTTTTCCTTTTCTCTTTTTGTAATTTTTTTTTTTTTTGGGGGGGTGAAATTTGTTCATGATGTAATTTATCACACAGAAGTTTACATATTAATTGTCAGTTAAACAATATTTTACTTCATGTCCCCTGCCTTACTTTGGAGGGGGGCGTACACAATGGCCACCCCAGCTTAAAATCAATAATATTTTCTCTTATATTTTGCCAGTATTTTAAACTTTCTCAGGGATCCCTGGGTGGTGCAGTGGTTTGGCGCCTTCCTTTGGCCTGGGGCATGATCCTGGAGTCCAGGGATCAAGTCCCACGTCAGGCTCCCTGCATGGAGCCTGCTTCTCCCTCTGCCTGTGTCTCTGCCTCTCTCTCTGTGTCTCTCACGAATAAATAAATAAACAAACAAATAAATAAATAAATAATAAATAAATCTTTAAACTTTTTCCTGTGTGTGCCTGATATATAAGAAAGTCATTATTCTTTTTTTTAAAAGATTTTATTTATTTATTTATTTATTTATTTATTTATTATTTATTTATTCATAGACATACTAACTATATGTTTACTAAACACTTTGTTTCTTTTTTCACATTTGCTTGCTTATTGACTTGCTTATTCCTATTCTTTTTCTAACAGTTATTATTTCTATATTTGTAATAACACTCTGTCTATAAAGGAAATGAATATTTTGTCATCATGTGTTGGCAAACATCCTTAATTCTTTCTTCTTGGTTTATTTACTATGACTTTGTTCCTACAGAATATATAAATATATCTTTTCATGTGAAAAACTACATATTAAACTATATATTTTATATAGCTTCCTTCCTTTTCTACTTTCTTTCCTTTCCATCTTTCCTCTTCCCATTTTCAAAAACTTCTTCCAAAAGGCTTGCGAGTTATCCCAAACTAATTATAAAGTACTCCCATTTTTGACCACTAATTTGAAATGTCATTTTTGCTATTTGCTAAATTCTCATATATATTAGGATATATTTCCCAATGTACCATACTTAACACCAAAATCTCAATCCTGCATTCTTTCATGGATATTGATAGTGTTTTAGTGGCCTTACATTAGACATGCTAGATTTCCTCCAACTATTTCAGTTTTTAACTTCTAAGTGAACAGTTAATGACTTCATAAATTTCTAAATGATATTTTCATAGCTCAAATTAAGAGAATTCATACTTTTTGACTATTGCATCTCTAAGAACAAGACATTTTATTCTATACATTCAAGCCTTTCTTTTGTTCCTTAATAAAGTTTTAAAGTCTAATCCATACACTTTCTGAAAGTTCTTGTTGACTGTAGTCTTTGGAATTTAGCTCTAGTGATCCTGATTTTTTTCATTTTATTTTCTAACAGGTTATGCTTTCATATACAGGCAAATTATTATTTTTTAAATATTATCTTTTAAACAAATCATCTTACCAACTACCTCTATTGTTTCCAATATATTTCTACTTGATATTTATCTAGAATTTGTTTTTGATGGTTGGAAGAAATGGGAAAAACCATATTTTAGTAGAAAATATTAAATTTAAATTTAGCCACTATTGGTCTTACAATCTCTGAGCCATAGCTGCACTGGGAATTTCTCTCTGAAGGTTCCTCTTCTGGGTTCACAGCTTCTTGCCATCCGGTTGCCATTCGGTCTACACATGTTTCCCGCTCCCATTTCCTCTCATTTCCCTTTGTACATTGAACTTTTACCAACTCTTCTGTTGATATTTTCCCCCAAATAAGAAATTCTTTATTTCCAACAAGTTATCTTCCTGTCATTTTTATAGCAACCTAATCATGCCTTTGAAACTGTATTCCCACAACCAATCTCTTCAAAACAAATCAGGTTGTTTTATTCTATAAAAGACTGTGAATTTTCTTTGAGAAATTCATATATTTTGAACTGGCAATGGAATACAGAGGTGTGCATCTATTTTTCAGATTACTTTCAAATAACAAAGCTGTATGCAAAGAACCCTAAGGCCCAAGAGGAACGAACTGGCACAATTATTTAGGTTACTGGTCTCAATCCCACCAGGAACCAAGACTTATACTGACATAATATCATTCTATTACTTAATTTTTGTTTTTGTTTTTTTAAATATTTTTATTTGTTCATGAGAGACAGAAAGAGAGAGGCAGACACACAGGCAGAGGGAGAAGCAGGCTCCATGCAGGGAACCCGACGTGGGACTCGATCCCGGGTCTCCAGGATCTCTGAAGGCAGGCGCTAAACATGCTGAGCCACCAGGGCTGCCCTATTACTTAATTTTTGAACCAAGAGGGGCACCTCAGTGGTTCAGTCAGTTAAGCGTCTGACTTTTGATTTCAGCTCAGGTCATGATCTCAGGGTGGTGACGTGCTCTGGGCTGAGCACGGAGCCTGCTTAAGATTCTCTTTCCTTTTCCGTTTGCCCTTCCCACTCCTCGCCCTGCTGGTGCTCTAAAAAAACAAAACAAAACAAACAAACAAAAAAAACAAAAGCAAAAAACAAAAACCTTAGTTTCTACAGAAAAACTATCAGAGAAGAACTTGATGCACCTAAATAAAGACCTGTACCCCCCCCCAAAAAAAAGACCTGTACCCATTTTTGAACTTATCGCTGTGCCCAATGTGGAATGGTACTCTATTATCCAAGTTAGCTACCCAAGCTTTGGGTAATGTGTCCAACACTGGCTGACAGGGAGCGAGCAGGGTCATTACAACCTAAACCATATAAAAAATAGGGGCACAATAGTCAAAGCAGAGGAAGGGTGCTAGATTGACACAATCAACAAATGTGCACTCTAACAGAAGTGTTAGAGATTTAAAACAAGGTGCATTATGGAGGGTCACCCCATTGCATAAAAATTAATTTGAAGAGTTCAAGTAAATCACACTTTAATAAGTCCATGAAACCACTAATATTAAACACTGCAGATATGAGCTATCATCTATTCATTAAACAAATAGTTAAGAGATCCTTTTTGAGCACCTAATTTGCAACAGGAACTGTTTTAGCTGTTGTTATTAGAGCACTGAGCTAGTCATAAATGAATTATTCCTTCACAAAGCTTATAGAGTTGTAACATATATTAATGCCGTTTTAATTGCAAATATTAGAAACCCAATTTGAACAGCCCAAGAAAAGAAAAGGAGAAAGACCAGAAAGAGAGCGAGAGACAATAAACACCTCCCGCAGTTTACATGTAATAGCTGAGGCATCTCCACTCTTTCTAATTTCAAAGTTCCCAAAAAACCCCTATGACTATTAGTGAAATGCTTACTATGAGACCAATTCTTTATGAAAGAGAAAGGGGCAGAATTTAGGGTCGTCGCAACTACTGCCGCAAACATACAGATGGGAATAAGAAGAAAATACCAGAAAAGCGTGCAAAGACTACTATTCAATGGGTGTCCATAACAATTATTTTGTGGTATACTTTGTGGTAAGGAACATACAAGATCTTTAGTACACAATATTGAAAAAGGAAAAAGAGCTCTTACTTTTCAATGGAAAAGTGAAGACCTCTCAATTGAAGTAATTTTTCTATTAAGTCTTCAAAAAATAATTAGCATAACCAAGGGTCCTAATTTGGGGTCAGACTGCAGTCTCCCCATGGAATCTAATTGCAAGTAAAATTTCATTGAAGCAAAATCATAAACCTTTTTTTCCTGTTAGAAAAAACTCTGGAATTGGGACACCTGGGTGGCTCAGCAGTTAGGTGCCTGCCTTCTGCTCAGGTCATGATCCTGGGGTCCTGGGATCGAGTCCCACATCAGGCTCCCTGCAAGGAGCCTGCTTCTCCCTCTGCCTCTGTCTTTGCCTCTCTCTCTGTGTCTCTCATGAATAAGTTAGTAAACCTTAAAAAAAAAAAAGAGAGAGAGAGAGAAAGAAAAACTCTGGAATTAATCCTTCTCTAGTGCAATGCTTACCAGACTTTTATGAGTTTATAATCATCTAGGGCAGTGCTGCTAAAATGTAGATTCTTTTATCAAGGTTCTGGGGTGGAAAGTCTACATTTCCTTAAGCTGTTAGGTGATATTGGTAATGCTGGTGCATAGGCTACACTTTGAGTTACAATGTCTAGGAATTTTAAGGTATAATTTAAATTTTGAAGATTAATATGCTACTTAATGCCTTAAATCATGAAGAATAATCACCATGTAATAAGTATTGGATGAATGAATCAAGTGATAACAAAACAAAGTATAATCAGACTTTTTAAAGTCAAAAGTCACGTATCTAAAGGCTTAGATATTGGATGGTTACGGCCAATGCTATGGCATATAAAATAGTTTTTCCCTGACATCTGGGGGGACCAACTGTAAATAAAGCAATCTTTTCATACCATGTTATTTTTAAATCTGATTTTATGCCATTTGATTCTTTGCAATTATCTTCAGTGTCTTCTAGTGGTCTTCTGAGGAAAAAACACATTATCCTCCAGAGTTCACGCAAACACCTCATACAATTTCCTTTCATTTTCTTAGCTGAGCATATGAAGCTAATTTGGTAGGACAGACTTAAATATACATATACTTGCATTCAAAGGTCAATGTTTAACAAATTGTGAAAGAATATGATAATATCATCTTATATATTCTGAAGCCCATGTATAAAATAAGACTAGTAATTTAGAAATAATAATATTTATTTTGGTTAATAAGTCAAAATTAATTTATAATTAATACTTAATGTTATGTCTGGTTCCCAGGAAGCAGACTACAAGGTGAATATTTGCATGTAAGTTTTTTCTTGGAGAATGCTTCCAGAAAAATATCACAAGTGACAGAGAAGGAGAACTGAGCACAGGGAGAAGATGAACTATGCACAATTACAAAAGAATCCCTAGGAGAACACATGGGTAGCTCTGAAGCTCTGAATTGAAGCAAAGGGGTAGACTTTTATTTCCGTGTTCATTACTGGAGGGCAATTTTCTGGGAGGATTTAGCTGTAAACCATCAACTGCCAATGCTCTTAAAAATTCTGAGAATGAGGGGTGCCTGGGTGGCTCAGTGGTTGAGCATCTTTGACTCAGGGCATGATCCTGGGATGCTGAGAGAGATCAAGTCCCGCATCAGGCTCCTCCTGGGGAGCCTGCTTAACCCTCTGCCCATGTCTCTGCCTCTCTCTGTGTGTCTCTCATGAATAAATAAATAAATAACCTAAAAATATATTTCAGAATGAGTGTCTCAGTCCTAAAATATGATCTGAGTGAGACACCGCAGCATCCACTGTAGAAAACATGATGCATATAGCCATCAGTTCTTTTCTCTACTGTTCACTATAACCCAACCCTCTTCATACCACCTGCACTTATACTTCTGTTAGTCTAGGTTAATTACCTGATGGATAATCCATATGCTCATTTCTGAGGAGTCTGAGCCCTATAACGGTGTCCTTCTTAGGCCATGGATGCTACATTTGTTGATTATTGTCTAAATTAGGCAAGACAATAACCAAGTGATTCCCCCAGTGGATTGCCTGCATCCTACAAACATGTATTCCTTGTTCCATTTTATAACAGTCTTACTTCTCCAAGGTTATTTGCCCTGGCCAGGATAATGACTCCATTCCTTGCCTACTGGTTTCTTGGTAACCAGGTGGCAACTATAGCTTAAAGTTTATGAAATACTTTCTGTGTCCCCTGGTAGAAAGAAAGATTCTCTCCCTGAAAACCTGTACACGTATATACATTAGAGCCTAGATCTGCAGGGTGGAAGGCATATTTGTGCTCCACATGAGACACTGCAAGAAGTGGGACTACTCCAACTTCTACCTCTTTGTTTCCTGTACCCATCTATTCAACACTTACAGGACACAATATTACTTTGTGGTATAAAATAATTAATTTAGTGAATATATTCTGTCCTGGAAGATGTCACTATATTCTTGAAGGGCGTTGTTTGCAAGCAAGGACTTTGGTTGTGCCTTCTAAGAGTATTCCATTACTCTGTCTCCCCAGAAACTTCCTGATGCTGTTATATGTGTGGGATGAGTATAGACAATGGTCACATAGCCACACTGTTTGATGTGATGTAGATAAGATCTTATACTAATGAATTAAACATTCTATAAACCCTGGAATAATGGTTTGGTTGAGGCACCATGGATGGGAAAGACAAGTCTATACTATAGTAAATGAAGCTAGAATGTTGTCTCTTCCAGAGTGGAAGCAGTTCAATGTGATCAATTTCCTACAAATGTTTCCTGAGACTCCTTGGGAAATGGTACTAAATTATGGCCTCAGTTTTTGTCTCTTGCTGGCATGTTGAACATCTGGTACAGAAGTAGTTACACCAGTCCTGCTGAGTAGGAATCCATTTTGTTGGACCAATGTTTGCCATTATGGTTATTCTGTTGGTGAGCCCATTGTGTCAGAATATGAGTGACTGATGGCAGAGCCAGACTGAGGTCTACTTAGCCAAGTCATTCCATTTGATTATTGAGTTACACTTCTATAGAGAATACAATCTAGCAGGACCTAGCATGTGATACATGGAGCTTCACATTTAGTGCCCAGTCCCATCAGTCCATCCACAGCTACTACCCAGACTTTCTTGTCTCTAATCTTTTAATCATTCCCCTTCCAGGTCCATGAACAGCCAACTAACTGGGGACTATAAGGCCATACATGTGAGTTGAGGTTGACATACTATTGTAACATAGGCAGATGACATGGGCATTACCTTTCATGTGTCCACTTTGCCAAGCATAGTATTTCCCAAACTTAGTGTTTATATGAAAACATTCTAAATTCTAGACTAATGAATATTTCAATCCACAAATCACATAGCATGAATATCCAGAGATAATTTATAATTAATTACTTATATGCATCACACTCTTATAATGAATAAAAACATAGTTTGCATGTTAGCTTTGATTTATATATAAGACGTAGTCAGTGAAGAGGAATTCCCTTAATTCCTCCTAAAATAATGAAGAAAATTTATACATACCTATTTATATAGATACAAATATAACAACAGAAAGTTTTAAAAATATAACTTTCACTCATGTAAATTTCTCTGAGGTTGTTTTTATCGGAGTTTGATTTTAGGACAAGTTGAAACTTTTGAATAGCACCATCTGGTCATCTATTAGACAGTGACACACAGTAGAGCAGTTTCAAAATGAAAAAGAAATGAAGCAATGCTAAAAAGTAAAGGCAAAATGGTCTCAATTTCCTAGATTTCTGAATTGACAGAAGACTGATTTAGTAACTGTGCAACTGGGAGCATCACATTCTAGACCAGAACCACAATAAAACTAAAATTTGTATTTTCAGTAGCAGAAGTGAGAGGCATACCATACAGTGATTCTAAGCCCTGAAATTAACACAGTGGAGTCCAATGGTCTACCAGGAGTCATTTCACTCTATTAAAACTGTGTTTTTAAAACACATATTTATATTCATACCTAAACGGATAAACGAATTGACAGTTGTTAAATTAACATATAAATGCACGTAACTGGGGGGAGAATGAGCAGTGGTGTTAGTAACAAAAGATTTTAGTGACAGCCATCTAACGTCTCTTTATGTACACATCTGTGAATTAACGTGAAAGTAAAAGGTGCAGTGTAACTGGCTGAAAGAAAAAGAAATATCATCTAAGACATGATAAAATCCTATGGAATAGGCCTGATGACTGAAGCATAAGTGGATCAGTAATCTCTCCTGGCTATAGGATGAAGTCATAATAAATGAACTAAACTCTTCTTAAGTATTATCATTTTAAAAATGTTCCTGTAGAAAACATCAAACACACAAATATGGCAATAATGGTACAGTGAAACTCCATTTACCCACTATTCAGTGTCAACAATATCAACTCCTCACTCATTTGGTTTTATCTATACCCAACTCATTTCCCGACACCCCTAGTTTTTTTAAGAAAATGCCAAATATAACACCATTTCATGGGTAAATATTTCAGTATGAATCTCTAAAATATAAGACTATGTTTCTGAACACAGCACCATCACAACTGAAATTTAATAAATCCATATTATCAACAAACATCCAGAGTTTACATGTCCTAACCTTTTATAACTTTTGTCTGTTTGCTAATGGAGATCCAAATAAGACCTGTAGAGTATAATTGATGGAGCTAACTCTTAAATGTCTTGAATTGGAGGTTCATTTTCAATTATTTGTTTTCTCACATATTTTAAAAAGAAATTATGTCACTAGTCTAAGATGTTGTTCATTGCATCACTATTTAAGTACGACTTAAAACACTCTTCTTTTTCCTGTAATTAGAAGTAAGTAGAGCTGGATAAGATTCTGTGTTTTGTGTGTTTGTTTTGCAGGAGTATCTCATAGTTGGTGTGTTCATTCTCATTAGGAGGTATATGTGTCTAAATTACTCTCTTTGTATACTATCATCACATGATCACTTCCTACAACTACTGAATAATTAGAGATTGCAAATGGCAATGTTCTAATTCCATTATTCCACTTCATTTTGATTAGGAAATTTCTATAAAGAGAAACTTCCTTTTATCAATCATTTGATTAACTGCAGTGTAAAAGGTACAGGAACAGTAAACACTTGATATTTTCATTATATTTTCCAGTTTTCAAAATAATGAATTGCCTACCATCTTCCAAAAATAAGAATATTTTTAATAAAAGTGTCATTAGGTGTTTATGCATTTAAACATATTTGATGTCTTTTAATCTATTGTGGTATTCTTTATTTAGACCCTGAAAATGATCCAATTTCTTATCAGTGGAAACCTATGTACTTTGGCATAACATCTCTAGACATCAAAAGATACATTACTTGGTGATATGACAATGTATTCCAGGCTCATCTAGTACATTTCTTGCTCAGGCCTGAATCAGTTATTTCTTAAAGGAGGTCAAGTACTTTTTTGTGCGAAATTGTATTTACAGACCATGTATTAGATAATAGGAATACTCATCACAGTGGAATCTGTCATTATTTCCTGGCCTCTAATGTAGGAAGAACTAGGACATGTAGATTATATTATTTATGAAGTACATCATGAGTTCATACTGATACTTTTAACTCAAATTCAAGGTGATAGTGTTTTTATTTAATTTCATTGATTTTACAACTTCATCTCTTTTTCTCCAGGTCAAATATTCTGTACTTCAGAATTATTGATTAACTTTATAAAAATTATTGATTCACTTTATATTCTAAACTGCATCCAAAACAGTCCCAGAATAATGATACTAACATCACTTCGATATGTTTATAAAAGCATTTAATTCTTTTTATTTTCTTTTGTGTATTTTATGTTCAAGGTGTACAGTCCATTGCTATGTTTTAACATCCTTGGATTAGTTTCTCTTTGTCTAGGAATGTCACTATATCTATACACATTTAGATTAATTTCTTTCATTTAATTTCCATTTTTGAAAGTGATTTTTAATAATTTGTCTACTAATTTTATAATTTGGATGGTTTGAAATCAAATCTACCAAAGTATATTCAAAGATGACTAATTTATGTCTCCCCCATCTTATTGATATCTTTAACCTAGAAAAAACTTTTTTTTAAAGTATGGCAGGTTCACCAAAAAATTAAAAATAGAACTACCCTATGATCCAGTAATTGCACTATTGGGTATCTACCCAAAGAATATGAAAACACTAATACCCAGGGTTAGCCCCACTCCAAACAATTAAATAAGGGAAATAAGTAAGTAAATAAATAAATAAATAAATATAAAAAGTGCAGTTTCTGTCTCCATTTATTATTATTTTTTAAAGATTTTTATTTATTTGCTCATGAGACACACACACACAGACACACACAGAGGCAGAGACACATACAGGCAAAGGGAGAAGCAGGCTCCCTGCAGGGAGCCCGATGTGGAACTCGAGGCCGGGACCCCAGGATCATGCACTGAGTCAAAGGCAGACGCTCAACTGCTGAGCTACCCACGAGTCCCTGTCTCTATTTCTTAAATATAAACACATATTATTTAGGAAGTGCTATTTATATTTTTTGGTTCAGTGTAACTTATATACAGTGCCTTTATACACCACTTTTATTCTCTCACACACGTTTTTCATTACTATTGTCTATTAATTGTGCCATGAGCAATTCTGAAATTACATGGTAAGTTTTTATTTCCTTTGCCTCCTCTATTATCTGATTTAAAGTAATACCACATTACCTTAAATTAATATCTGAAAGACAATCAATGAGCATCCTACTTTTCACAGAATTTTCTTATTCTATCCCAATGTTTACTAATTATACAATGTATATTGTTACTATGTATAGTCATTACATACTATGCTGATTTTCTTATAATCTTATAATCTTGGATCTATGGGGAAATATATTCAGCATTAGCACTGGTCCCTATGTTGATGACTTTTCCAATCATTTAGATTGTCTGCATTCATAATCTAATAGATGCTTCAGGAAGCATAATCTAATAGATGCCTCAGGAAGAATGTTCTCAAAGTATTCAATGTAAAAGTCTGTAGCCTCTATATTTGAACGTCAGCTGGGTTGAATTTATGATCTATGACTCATATTTTCTTTTCTTGACTATATTAAATATGTTTTATAGGAAAAAATGTTACTTTCAAAGGATTTGATGATAGTCTGATTTTTTCTTTGTAAATAATTCTTTTTGAGTTCATAGAGCTTCAACTACTCCCAGAAGTTTTATACTTTCTGATAATCCCCTTGAAGCCACCTGAAAACTGGAGTTCTACAAATGCCCTACCAGTTCTCCAGCTTCTTCAAGAATTATCGGTTGCTCATCTCACCCAGGTCCTGATGACAGTTTTGGGATTCTTGTGTTCTTGGACCCTCCACATCTTCTACACACATACCAAATGGGCCTTGTAGAAATAGATGCTTTATTCCCACTTGCTCATTTAATCCATTCTGGGATTTGGCTTTACTACACTAGTTGCTTTACATTGTTTAAAGCAGACATTTAGGAAGATCAAAACACTGCAACTGCCACAATGATCTCCTCCAAATCCAGGGAAATATCAGAATCAATGTTATTAAAATCTCAAAAATATATAGTAAATTCTTTAATTATATAAATAGAGCAAGAATTGGCAAAGGAAAGGACCGAATTCACATTAGCAGTAATAAAACATTTACAGCTTTTGAAATGACAGCTTTGGTCCTATAAAATGATGACCATATGAGTCCATTATTTTGCATATGCACACCCATATAAACATACACAATGTTGCTAAATAAGTGAGCAATAGGGGATCCCTGGGTGGCTCAGCGGTTTAGCACCTGCCTTTGGCCCAGGGCTGATCCTGGGGACCTGGAATTGAATCCCATGTCAGGCTCCCTGCATGGAGCCTGCTTCTCCCTCAGCCTGTGTCTCTGCCTCTTTCTCTCTCTCTCTCTCTCTCTGTCTCTCATGAATAAATAAATAAAATATTTAAATAATAAAAATAATAAAATACATAATATATTATTTATTAATATTAATAATATTAATATTAATAACGACATTTATTAATATTATTTAAATGATTAATTATATTATTTGAATGATATATTATTTATATGATATATTTAATAATAATAAATAATAATCAAATAATAAATACATGAATAAATAAATGAGCAATAGAAAAACAGTAAGTGGGGATCCCTGGGTGGCGCAGCGGTTTAGCGCCTGCCTTTGGCTCAGGGCGCGATCCTGGAGACCCGGGATCGAATCCCACGTCAGGCTCCCGGTGCATGGAGCCTGCTTCTCCCTCTGCTTGTGTCTCTGCCTCTCTCTCTCTCTCTCTCTCTCTGTGACTATCATAAATAAATAAAAATTAAAAAAAAAACAGTAAGTTTAAGATAAATAGATGATATATAGATAGATGATGGATAGATAGATAGTTAAGTGAAATAAATGGTTACTGGAAATGATAGACTAAAAGATTATATAGTCTTATAACAAAACCTGAACTTCCAGAAATGATATGTTTAAAAGTTGTTAGGGTACTATGAGATCTAATCCAGAATTTTACCGTATGCTTGATTTTCTACTTTTTTGAAGATCAGTTCACATACAATATTAGTTTCAAGCATATAGCATAGTGATTCAACATTTATACACATTACAAAACTAAGTAATTTTCTTAAATTCAACTTTAATAAGGTATGAAATATGAAGTATATCCTCATTCTTTGCTTTAGCATTATTGTATACTGCAATCAAATGAATTTAAAAATTTTCACTTATGATCCACAGCAGTCTAAACTGTCTTTATCCAACCATATCCAAAGAAAATTAATAAAGTGTTATAATAATGAATTTCATAAATTTATATAATGACAATGCAATACATTTCTGTTACTTTTTAAATTAATACTTCACTATTACTTTCCCATTTCTTTTTCCTTCTCTGTTACTTTTAATTGCCAAATATTTGTTACCTAAATGGAAGTCAAAAAAGAGTTGATGTGTTGGTTGATACCTGGTAGATGCAGGACTAGGGAAAAAATAGACTACATGTATAAAAAGAAAATGGCAAAAAGGCAATATCCTGGTGATCTAAAACTTCAAATGTTCACAACACTTTGCAGAACAGTTGCATAAAGTTTATTTTCTTAATAAATGTACTTCCTGAAAACAAAAAGCACTTTCTCAAAGTTAACATGCATTTTAGGATCAATTCTCTTATTTGAGATACTGGAAAATAGAACATCAGGGTTAGAAATGACCTTAGAAGTCAAGTTGCTTTTCAACATTGAGTGAGGAAGGGCAGGGTGGGTCAGAGCTTTGCAGGGCAGAGCAGGGATATTTATAGATGTGGACACCTGGGAATGCCTGGGGCCCCACAGGGGGCCTGGAAGCTACGACCAGCACAAAGACACAGAGCAACTCCCTCATATTTACTGCCTCTCCCAGCATCCTGGGTGCAGTGGTCATAACACTGGCTACTGGAAGAGGGACTGGTGGCCCTGCTGGCCTGTCATTCATGCTGACCTAGAAGTGTTGGAAACGTGAAGGCAGGATGTATGCTGAGAAACAAAGTGTCCATGAGCCAGCTCCTTCCAACAGGCAGACAGGCTTTTGTTTTAAAAAGGAGAAGGAGAGAAAAAGGAGAAAGAGGAGGAGAAGAAAGAAATCACGTTGTTTTTCAAATTTACTAGTAGTATAAGTCTTTCTTTACAAATGAAAATGTTCTGAGGTCCTCAATAGATTAGATGAGAACAGAACTGTATTGTATGAATTCAACAGGAAAATCTCAGCATTTGTGACAGGTGTCTGAATAATTCTGAAGAGAATATTATGCCATGTTCATAGTTTGGGAACCACACATTTAATACAATTACTTCATGGTTCAAGTAACAAAGCTGAAGTTAAATTATCCCCCTAAGTTAGAAGCAGCTAACCAGTAACACAGCTGATGTTATAATAAGTAACTTCAGTCCAATTACAGTATTATTTGTATTATACATGACACCCTGGACCTCCATAGAAAATCTATTAAACAATTTTACTTTTATTTTTCCATTTTGCTTACATAACTATGCTTCATTTTGATTGATGGTTCAGTGTTAATTAAAGTGTTATAAATTGAGTTATTTAAATGAACTTGTGGAGCTCACGGTTTCCAAAAGACCTTAAATAAATCTTTGTGAGTTAAAGAATCTTACCGAATGCTGCAAAGCCATGCACACCTTTCTCTAGTTTATAAAGTAATAATTTATCTTATATAAGCAGAGACCAATTATGTAAGCTTACAAATGCACCTGTAAAACCAGTCAATTTATGGGTGTGGAAAGTTTAGCTAAGTTACTCCACAGTATAGCTGCCTCATCCTGCATTTTGTTTGGCCAAGAGTCTGCAATGACTTTAAACAGACACTAACCCACCATATTAGCATGTGTCCTAGACAGCAGCCCACAGAGTCATAAGCAAATGTAAGTTCCTGATACAACTTCTCCAGCAGTCTTGGTGATCAACAGCCTCCCCTGCCTCCCAGGGCATTCCCATCAAGCTTCCCTTAGAAAAGATCACCCTTAAAAAAAAAAAAAAAAAAAAAAACAAAAAAAAAAAAAAAAAAAAAAAGAAAAGATCACCCTTGCAGCTTACCAAAACCCCAATCTTTTGGTTTCAATTGACCAATCTGACCTCAGCCAGGGAAGTCCAAAGTACACCACCCATAGACTGTAACATGTGCCTGGTATGGGTCTCAGGTCTGTCTCTCTGTCTGTGCTCATCCTTGTTGTCCCAATAGGGCCTCTCACAGCTTGTCTGGTACTTCCTCCAAGACCTAGGAGTAATAAGCTGCATTTCAATTTTTCTTCTGGCTTCTTGTTGAGTTGAGCTACATTCCTATGCTCCACCTCACAAGTGTTAACTTAATAAAATCAAAATGACAAGGGAAAATGTGGGAAAATTTAAGAACTAAAATAATGTGGAACAGGTACTGTCAGTATCAACCAAAAACTAGGGGAAATATAAAATAATAGTTTTAGAATGGTGAACATCATCTCTTTGTAGTTTCTCTTTTCTCTTCCACCCAAACTGTTAATTAGTTCTTGTGGCTGAATGTTATGTGTTCTTACAGTAATATAGTAACCTCTATAAACCATAGTTTAATGGAATATCAATAAAAGTATATTAACGTTCAAGATATTTCAAGAATATATAAACTTTACAAGAAACAAAATATACAGCACTAATATACTAACATTATTTTTCTCTACTTAGACAAATTTTCATTTTCAAATAAACTCAGCAAGATGTCCCTCTAAGTAGCCACAAAAGTCAAATAGAGATAAATTTAAAATTTAAGTGGCTGATTATTTCAAAATAAAATATCAAAATTATCATAATTAATGATAAATATAACTAACACTCATTTAACACTTTCAATAGACAAATATATGCTCAGTACTTTATACGTATTTGTCTTATTATTATAATAAATATTATAGGAAGTATATATTAATATTGACATTTTTCATATGAAGAGACTAAGGCTAATAGCCATTAAATATATTTTAATCTTTAAAAGCATAATATTTAGAGTAGAGAAAGACTGGTGAAAATTCTAGCTCTGCTACATACTAAGTGTAGGGCAAAAGATGAGTTAATCTCTCTAAGCTTGAAACTTCTACTCCAATAATTGAGCTAATCTTACTTATCTTGCAAGATTACTGTGAAAACCAGATTATGTATAAAAGAACCTGGCCATAGAAGGCACTTAACACACTGGTATTTTATACTTCTTTATTACCTGTGTAACTATTGCTTATGACTATGGCTGTTGTTATACCACTTTATGCTATTCTCATTTCTATCATCAAGAATACTTTGGCTTTAACTATTAAAATTTTATTTTTTTCCATGTGATTAAAATGACCAAAAAAAAAAAAAATGCAGTAACAATAGTTGTAATAGTTCATCATGAGCTACTTGCTCAGAGATGACATTTCAGAAGTGACCTTATATCGAAATGAGTCCAATCTCTTGAGGACTTAGTAGAGTATGTAAAACATTCTATATGGCAGAGATTAACAGCCTCTAGCCATTTCTAAAAAATGTAGAAGAAATTGAAACAAATTACTATTTATTTTCCTGAAACTGATATTCTTTGTAACTAGCTGATAATCAGTGGTTAATTCAAAAGAAAATCACTCTCCATAATTGACCCATTTTTAATAATCTTGGTGAAACCTTCAGTAAAAGGTCACTCACTATCACTCCAAGGAAAGGATTCTAGGGGCCTAACAATTAACTCCCTGGAGTAAGATTATTTCCCTCATTAACCTTTTAAATACAATTACATGAGTTTATTAACAAGAAAAAGTCTATTCCTTAAACTCGAGAGGATTTTTATGGCATATGATTTGTCTTTTTAAAATATATTAATCTAATTCACCCAACATCACAACCAATCCAAAACCATCTTAGGTAGTTCATCTCATGTGCCATAATAAGCACAAAATAAAAGTTCATTATTATCATGTAATAATTCTAATGATGTTTAAAATGTCAGTAAACTCCTGTCTAATCAATTTGTCTTCTCTAACCTAATTTATTATTATTAACAAGGGTTAATAACATTTTGAACTTTGGCCTATCAAATGCAACGATCATTTAACTCAAAATCACCCATTTCTTAGTATTTCTCTGCAGTAATATAAATCTGCTCAATACTTCTTATAAACTTGTCTGAAAATTTATATGAATTAAATTATTAATTAGAAAATTAAGTCAATCAATGGGTCATGGTCACAGCACATGTTGGTAGGTCTTCTTGGACCTGGAATAATATAAAGATGTTATTTTTCAAAAAGCACTTTAGTTTTTATTCATTCTAACAAATACTTATTAAATGTCCAGTTATATTTAGTCTCACTTACTTAGCTTCACTTTAAATTGAGTAGTCTGCTTCCAGTTTCCCGAGCTGCAATTTATGGTCATCAAAATAATTTCCTCCTTTTCTAAATTCCTTACTAATGCCTTATTAATGAACCAATTTTCCTACATCCCCCAAATATTTTTGATATGCAAACTGCATGCCATCTATCTATTCGAGAAAAAGCAGCTCCAGACTCATCTCTGACTGGTGGATTCTTTGATAGTCCTCAAAGACACTATTTAAATACAGTGCAGAAATAATACCTCCCTATAGCAAATTGCTAGAATTAAGTTGAAGAACACTTATATACATGAATAAATGTCATTCCCTTTAACGTCAGAAACTCCATTAGAAAAGATACAAATGATATGGAAGGAAAAGGATTACAATGGACACCTTCCTTGGGGGAATGTATTTTCTTCCCTCTACCTCAGAGCTGAGTGGACATTTTAAAGGCTTATAGATATATTTAATGAATATTAATTTAGTGTTTACTATGTGCCAACCTGATTCTAGAGATCTAATGGTGACTAAGACAGGCAAACTACACTCTAGATGGGGAAGAAAGGATATATAAAAGTAAACAAAAAATTAACATGAAAAATATGAGATGACACTAAGCTCTGGGAATTAAAAAAGTATAAGGTACTGGGGTGTTAACAGCTGCTTTAGATGGGGCAGTCAGAAAAGCCAGCTCAAAGAAGCTGACGTTTGAATTAATAAATGTAAAATTTAACAAGAAATAGTAACTGACTGGAAGGAAAAAATCGATTAGCTGAGTGTGAACTGTCCTTAAAATATTCACCTTTTTCAAGAAGGTATGCTCTCTCCAGTCACCAGGACTCCAAGACTGGATAAGGATTAAATGTCAGAATAGGGGCATTGAGGACTCGTGCACGGCCCAGGAAGTTGGAGAAATGAATTAATGTTGAATTGGTCACTCTAAGATAGAGGACTTAAAAAAAAATTGTTAGACCATGAAACAAATATTTAGTACTACCTATTACATGGAGAGCACTATTCTATGCATTTTCTTATTAATAGGTAATTTATTTACCAGCTTCAGGACTGGATTGAGGTAACACAGATTAAAGTGTTCATAGACTAATAATTCAACAAAGATATTTATTCAATTTCGAGTACCCAGCTAGCATTAACAGAATTTTAAAAGTAACCTATGTTTCCTGGTGATACATAAAAGACTGCTTTTGACATCTTTACTTTGACATGTGAACACAAAAGTTTAAATTACAGACTGTTAACACTCTAACCTTTCCTCTCCCAAATTTGACACCACTTATTCCCATTAGTATGCGTTAATTCTTTCAGCCATTTTGACAATGCGCATAAAAAACAAGCAAGCCATGAGTTGTTTTCAAATGCTTGCTGAGTCCAGAAAGCAGTGTAATCACTGGTGACTCCAAACAAAACCCTCTTTAAGGGTCATTATGATAACTTTTTTATTTTTTTTATTTTTTTAAATACGTTATTTATTTATTCATGAGACAGAGAGAGAGAGAGAGAGAGAGGCAGAGGGAGAAGCAGGCTCCTTGGAGGGAGCCTGATGTGGGACTTGATCCTGGATCCCAGGATCAGGCCCTGAGCCAAAGGCAGGCGCTCAACTGCTGAGCCACCCAGGAGTCCCTATGACAACTTTTGTAAGTGGAAAGTTTTTCAGCATGTTAAATACTTTCAAAATGAAAACACAATATTTATAAAACAGGTCAAAAGTGCTTCAGAAAAGTTATCATAAGATAGTGAGTCAATACATAATGAAAGCCTATTTCAGGAATATAGCACCTTTCAGCCAAAGTGCTTTATGGATGGAGATAGCTTCAATCATTCTCTCCAAAGTAGAAGGCACTTTATATCCTAGCGATTTATGGTAAGAAAAATAAAATGACTGTACCTCACTTTAAACAAAAATAATGTTAAAAAAATAAAAAATAAACAAAAAGAATATTAGATGACAAATTGTGATCAGTAAGATGCATCTAGTTCAGGATGTCAATACTTGAGCCAAAAGTATGAAAATTAATTTCATCCTCAAATAAATTATGAGAAAGTAAGTTCAAATTGTAGTTAGTATAACTGAAAGTCATGAGGACAAAATACTTGCATGAAGTTAGATGCAAATATGCAGCACACTGACCTATATGTTTCGTCATCATAAGCCTTCATGAGCACAAAGCAGCTCATGTTATATAAGGAAAAGTAAAAACCAAAACAAAATGCCAGCAAAAAACATGAGGCCTTATGTCCCATATGACACCAAAGCCCAAAGTAAACAGGTAGATAGTATGGAAACTATTGAAAAATATCTTTCAGTATTGGAAAAGTCAAGCCAAAAAATGGATTTGACTGCATGAAAATTAGACTTAATTAACTATAGGATAATTGTTTAAAAAAGGAAGACCTTGCTTAGAATACCTTTACTTATGATAGGATTCCTTTTTATGTCTACCTAGTAACTATGGTTGCTTTTATTCTGTGCCTTAATTCTCCACTCTCCGTGTTTTTCTGTTTGTTATTGCACATTCTCATCATATATACAAGTTTTATATTGAAAAGCTGATTTAACAATATTACATAGAGGTTTTTAAAGTGGATTACCTATTTCTTTGAGAGAAACTAGAGCCGAGTACAGCAGGATCGAATTCTATGGAAATTCAAGAAGATTGGAAGTTTTGCCATATTGTTTCATTTTGTTGTTGGATAAAATTGCATACTGGTTTTATGTGATTGGCTTTTGTTTTGTTTTTTAACATTTAATTTTTTGAGAGAGAGAAAAAGAGAGCAGAGGGTAAGGAGCAGAGGGAGAAAGTTAAGCAGACTCGGTGCTGAGAGCAGAGCCTGACCTGAGGCTTGATCCAAGGATGTGGAAATCATGACCTGAGCCGAAATCAAGAGTCAGATGCTTAACCGACTAAGCCCTGGTTGGCTGGGGTTTTATCAAATATTTGATCATACATTATTTAATCCCATAAATTCTTGTAAGATTTTCCTATAAAGATAGTTAAATTTCAAGCCTAGAGATGATGATGTTCTAGAAATTAATCCCATTTTTTTTACCTGCTGCCCTGCAATTCAGCATCACATTGTTAAATATCTATGAAGTTATTATGTGCATTTTATAGGTGATTTTTCACAATTATAGATTAATCCTTTTAAAATGCCAACCACAATAATTTAATACTAGGTTCAGACATTTGTGGAAATATGATTCAAATATTCCATCAATTGTTCTAATTACTGATCTATTATTTTAATACAGATAGAGGATATATTTAATCTTTCTTTAGAAATCATTTGGTTATATAGAACTGAAAATCACCAGAATTCCAGGACAGCTCAGAACACTATTTCACTTAATTCAATGAATTCTTTCATTGTTTTCTTGCTTTCTTGTTATGCTTCATTTCTTGTCTTCCTCTAAACTCTGAATTTCATTATCTGCGTCAAAACTATTATTTCTTCTCTCTTTGAGTTTCTATCCTAAATATTCTTTTTTGCTTTGCACTAAACACTTGTTTTCTCTTGTGGCTTCAAAGCTGTCTACACATTAGTAAAAACCACTCGTTTTCTATATCTCTATTAATTTTTTTTAAGATTTTATTTATTTATTCATGAGTGACACAGAGAGAGAGAGAGAGAGGCAGAGACACAGGAGAGGGAGAAGCAGGCTCCGTGCAGGGAGCCCAACGTGGGAGTCGATCCTGGGTCTCCAAGATCATACCATGGCCTGAAGGCGGCACTAAACCGCTGAGCCCCCCGGGCTGCCCTATATCTCTATTCCTAAACTCTTCCTTCATTTCTAGTTGTACATTTCCTTATTTCATATTTCAGCTTTTGACCATTTGCTTTTGCACATCCAAAAGTACTTCAAACTTAGCATTTTAAATGAAATAAACATTTGTTTCTAGTAATCCAGTTGACTAGATAATTGGACTGACTTTTACACTAGGAATGAAAGGCAAAACAAAACAAAATTAAAAAAAAAGCAAACAATTTTTTTTTTACCTTAAGTATAGCTGACACAAAGAAACTTCTAATAAGCATTGTTGAACTAGCTAGAAAGTAATACATTTTCAGGAAACGAAGAAGTCTTGAAGATGGGAATAAGAAAGCAGCAGAGAACGACAGGCAGTCATCCTGAGTACATTTCTCATATGGGGGAAGCCCTTGGTACACAAAATCTGCTTGAGGAGAGTAAAAAGGTCTAAACCCAGCCCACAGCTGAGGGGAGGACCCTAGCAAGTAATCTCTATCCAATAAAGCTAGAGCCTTATCCAGAGAGGCCAAACTGTAATATTTGAGGACACATTCCTGTAGAAGACCATCCTCACCACTGAGACCAGCCACAGTTTCCTGGGGTTCTAAAACCAACTTCAGTTTTGACCATTCATTAGATGGACTCACAGAACTCACAGAAAGCTATTACACTCACAGTAGAGTTTATTACAGGGAAAGGATACAGATTAAAACCAGTAGAAGAAACAAGTTGATAGGGTGAGGTCCAGGAGGGTTCCAAAGACGGAGTTTCTCACGTCCTTACCCCATAGAGTCAGAACATGTTACGTTCCCAGCAGCCATGTGCAACAGTACACATGGAATACTGCCAGCCAGGGAAGTTCATCTGAGCTTCCAAGTTCAGAGTTTTTATTGGGGCTCCACAGCATAAACATAATTGATTGATTGACTGCCACATGGTTGGTCTTAGCTTCTGGGTCACCTTATACCATGTGACCCAGAGCCCCATCCTTAGATCACATTGTTGGTCTTATGGCCTGGCCAGCCCACATCCTAGGTTTATTGAGTATAGCCAGCCCCATCCCTTAAAGCTAGTGTAGTTAGGGGAGGGGCACCTGGTAGCTCAGTCAGTTAAGTTTCTGCCTTCAGCTCAGGTGGTGATCCCAGGGTCCTGAGATTGAGCCTTGTGTTAGGTTCCTTGCTCAGTGGGAAGTCTGCTTCTCCCTCTCCCTCTGCCACTCCCCTTGCTTGGGATCTCTCAATCTCTCTCCATATAATAAATGAATAAAATTTTTAAAGAAAATTAAAATAAAAATTTTAAAGAAAATTAAAAAAAAAAATCTAGGGTAAAGGACAGACCTGGTTTTGGGAAAGGCCAATTTCTTTACTACACAAGTGCCAAAAGGTTATATAACTAATGTAAAAGTAAATTATAAATAAACTCAAGGAATAAATAAATAAACCAGAAAATGAAGAAACACTGTCTTAGGTCTTGATGCCTAGCAGAGGAAAGAAAATAATAATCATTAAAAATTTGGAACCATAGCTGACCACACAGTTTTGCAGCCCAATTTCACAAGAAATGGGAAGTCCACAAAAATCTCAGTTCAAGAATATACAGAAACAAATTTACATCCTCTTAAGTGTAAGACATCTTCCATTTCAGACTCTAACAATTTTGATAGATAAAATTCCATGGAAAATGAACATCTCACAGTCAAAATAAATACGCAGCTATCTAGCACTATAAACATAAATAAGCAGAAACAATAGAGAGCAAATTAGGCTCACAAATCTTCAAATAATGAAATTATTAGATGAAGAGAATAAAATGAATATGTTTCATATACTTGAAGAAATAAATTGATTAAAAGAAAAAAACATCAAGTAATCCTTTCAAGGGATGTATACTAAAGTGATTAAAGGGAAAACCTAATCAATATCTAAGCACATTTCAAATAAACAAGTTTTAATTCTATAGAGGTAGGATGTTATATTAGGGAAGTCAAAATGCATGGAAAGAAGGTTAACATTAAAATGCCTTCAGAATATTTACTTTGTGAAGTTCCAGGATGAAATAATAGATAGGTTATAATTAAGAGTGAAAGATATGGGTAGATATGAAGACCTATGTATGTATATCATCGAATATATATTAATACACAGAATTTTTTTGTAATTTTTCCATTCATCCTTACTGAAGGTTCCTTTGAATTTCATCATTTATATATTGCTGTAATAAATGGTCTACTTAAAAAAAGGAAAATGTTTGCTTGCTTTGAAATTCCCAGGTGAAGTTAACTAGTATATTTGTAGCACATGAAGCTTACAAAACTTTGTAAAATACATTGTTTTATTTAATCCCTAAAATGATTCTGAAAAATGGACCTTGCAATTTTCCCTATTTTACAATCAAGGAGAAAGGAGTGACCAAACATGGAATCCTGTAGATAAATCAAGTAAGATGAGAAGTGAGAATTAACAGTGAATTAAGCAACCTGGAAATCACTCGTGACCTCTCCTGACAGTTTCTGTAGGTTACAAAAGAATGGGAGAGAGATTGGAAGTGTACAGAAGGAAATCTACTTCACAGAGGTTTGCTGCCTATGCATAGAACACAGAAATGGTGCCGTAGTGGATGGAGGAAGTCGGATTAAAAGCAGAGTTTTACATTTTTGAAATTGAAAAGATAATGGCATGTTTGCATGATAATGAAAACAACAGAGCAGGGATCAAAGCATTAATAAGGTAGAAGAGGTGAGAGCATTAAGGACCCAGCTTAAGGATTCTGGCCCGAATTAGGCCCCTGAGCAATGTTGTGCCTGTTTCTCCCCTTGAGCTGCACAGGCTTAGCCTGGAATGGGCAATGTAGGGTCAACCCGGGTGTGGCTTGGCGAAGCCCTTGGTGCAAAGTACAAAGTCTTTAGTACAGTCTTGTAAATCCAACAGGTGTCCCTGCAAGTAAGAATACTTAATAATAATAGTGGCAATAATCAATGATAGTAACAATATAGACAATATTAAGCATGACAATAATAAAAGAACCCCACTCCTATCACATGTCAGTGCCAAATACTGTTCTAGCCTCAAAATGCATTACCAATAATCCCTGCAAATATTCTGTAAAATGGGTGTTATCGACACTAATTCACAGAAGAGAAAATGGAAGGTTGGGGCTAATAAACGTTAAGTCCAAGTCTTTTAGATCCAGCGTCTCTGATGTATAAACTGCCTACCGTGGTATTTAAACATAGTAGGTTCTCAGAAAAAGGCAGCTCTTTCTATGTGTGTCTGTTCATCATTTTCCTAGAGACATTAAAAAAAGAGCAAATAATTCTGGCTAATAAATGCTTTAAAATGCCTTTGGGATGGGCGCTGTTTTTACTGGGCATTAGTAGATAACATCAGGCTGCATGACCAGGGCTTGCTGATCCTCTGCTTCTAGCCCAGATCCTAACTGAAGAAGCCCCATCTTTGAGGCAACCATTTCTCTCTCTCTCTCTCTCTCTCTCTTCTTAATTTTATTTATTTATTTGAGAGAGACAGCAGAAGCAGGGGGAGTGGCAGGCAAAGGGAGAGGGAAAAGCAGGCTTTCCCCAGAGCAGGGAGTCTGACAGGGGGCTTGATCCCAGGACCCTGGGACACTTAACCAACTGAGCCACCCAGCCACCTTGAGTACAACCATTTCTTTATTTTCATTGACCCCTTGCACTTGTCTTTGTCCACTGCACCAAGACTTAAGTAAGTCCAATCAACTGACATAACACAAAAAATTTGCACGGTCCCTCTTCCAACTCCTAGGAAAGTGCTATGCCACAGAGACCTCAAATATAAGAAAATCCACATCCACTACCGGAGAGGCTCCTGCTTACATTTTACCACCTCAGCAAAATGGGCTCTTTATAACCAAAATTTTATCAAAAGGATCTGCGAAACTCACTACTCTTTCTAAGTAGGGAGGGCAAGTAAATTGCTTATAGTTTAAATTAGGATTGTTTCAAAAGACAATTCCCCTGGGCAACAAAGGATTCATCCTTGAAATAATCTCTTCCAGAAGCAAGAGTGCTAGAAGCTTATGAATTTTAAGCAAAGATAGCTTTTAGATGGTTTCTGAAAATTCCTAGAGAAAAGGGAACAGGATGATAATAAATTGGGAAAGACTTTTTGAGTACAAGCTGAAAAAATATTCAATGGGGGATCTGGAATTGGGGATATGGGGGAAGAAAAAGCTTGTCATTTTTTTTTTTTAATTTTATTTATTTATTCCTGAGAGACACAGAGACAGAGAGAGGCAGAGACACAGGGAGAGGGAAAAGCAGGCTCCACGCCGGGAGCCCAATTCGGGACTTGATCCCGGGACTCTGGATCAGGCCCTGGGCCGAAGGTGGTGCTAAGCCACTGAGCCACCCAGGCTGCCTGCTTGTAATTATTTTTAACTGTTCTGTAATTAGCCTATAAATGACCAAAATATTAAATATAATTATTACAGCTTCCAAATACTCAAATATTGAGTCCATTCATTTAATTGTTTTTTCTATTTGATTTTCTTGTAACATAACACAAAATCTGTTCCTTGATCTTGTTTGAGAACTCTAGATCCTAAAATAATATTAGATTTTTTTAATTGATTGAATTAATTCATTTCTCCATTGATAGATTTTCTAAAAGTGGTTTTCACACCTATAATAAAATAAGGTATAATGCTTTTAAGTTTTATGAAATATGTGACTTCTCGTATCTTACTGTTTTATAACAGTAGAAAACATACAGGAAATCTTATAAGATAAAGTAAGAGCCTTCATAAAAAAACAAAAAACAAAAAACAAAAAACAGGATAATGAAAACATTTTCCTACATGCTATTCAATTAAAAACTGAAATGTTCACTGGCATTTTCTTTTATTATAATTACATGGAATACATGCAACAATAGACATTTAAAAGCACAAATAAGATAGAAGAATAGAGAATGCTATCTCAAGAGAATGTTGCTTTTCCATTTATATATTAAGGATATAATTGTTAAGTTTTATATTAAAACTAGGAGGCCACTAAAATATTTTATGAAGTAAATATCAAGTAAATTTTGCTTTAATAGTAATTACATAAACAGCTAAAAATAAATGTAAGAAAATAAAGATAGTTATAATGCCTTAGTATAGCACTTTTTTTCAAGAAGTTTAAAGGTGGGAAAATAAAAAGATTTTCTTTTAACTCTCAAAAATTTTAAAAATTCTCATTGATATCAAAAGCCAAAGTGTGAATTTTAAAATGGTCTTACTTATAAGAATTGATAAGAAAGAAGTGAACTGTATTTGAAATTGATATGGTTATGTATTTGAAATATTCCAGAAAGTAAATGGAAAAAAGTAATGTACTGAGTGAATTTTGTGAAGTAGCGAGTTATGGAATTAATAGAAATCAGTCGCCTTCTTATATTAAAACAGATAATAGGGCAGCCCGGGTGGCTCAGCAGTTTAGCGCTGCCTTCAGCCCAGGGCCTGATCCTGGAGACCTAGGATCGAGTCCCATATCGGGCTCCCTGCATGGAGCCTGCTTCTCCCTCTGCCTGTGTCTCTGCCTCTCTGTCTCTCTCTGTGTCTCTCATGAATAAATAAATAAAATCTTAAAAAAAAACAGATAATAATGTGTGTACATACACATATATACACACATATATGTATATAGGTTATACACAGAGGCCCATTCTTGCTTAGAATTTAAAAAGTGAACATCATCTAAATATAAATAAAAATCAAAGTTTGAAAACACTAATGAGTTTCTGAGGAAAAGGCACAATGCAAGCAGAAAAGTAAAGTAGATTTCAACATTTTATAGTTATCAAAAAATCCAGTTAAATTACATAAGCATTTACCCTTTGATAGAGCAATCTCACCTAATTACCAAGTTTTTATTACAACTATGATGCTAAAAACTAAATATGACTCACCTTACCTCAGGTCTCAATTTCTATTTATAACATAAAACTATGTTGTCTCATGTTTAGTTTACAGCTCACTGTTTACAAAGCTTAAGAAGAAAAAAAATGATGTGGGTAGGAAGGAGAGACCATATTTCAGGAAACTTGGGCCGTAATTCTGAATGGAATTGAGCCTACCTTGCTGGTTGACCCTAGATACACTTCTGAGACCGCCCAAGGCTGAGCATTGTTATAGGAAAGTTTGGTTTGCTTTGATTAAAAGATCTTATCAGCCATATCTCTCTATTCAAGTGCCTTATCCAAATTCAGGATAGCCTTCACTATGCTCTCCAACTTCTGGATGACTTAACTGTCAGCCACTGCCACTACTTACCTTCCATCCTTAAGCTTTTTTCTTTCTTTCTTTTTTTTTTTCTTATTCAGAATAGCAACATGGAGAAGAATTGGCATCAAAACTTTTTATTAAATGCTTCAGCCTTGTCCATGTTTTGGTTGATTTTCTAAATGATTTTTCCTCATTTTGTAGTAATTCTTACCTAAGACCCTTGGATTCTCTGTTCTTTTGTTTCTACATCTCCACCAGTGACACTAGCTTGGCTCATCAACAGACCAAGTAGATTAGCAACACAAACTATATTCCTTAGAAGGCAGAGAAAATGGAGAGGATTAGAGCTTGCATTTGCTACAAGTTCCCTAGATCAGGGTGTTTTGTTTTTTTTTGTTTGTTTGTTTGTTTGTTTTTTTAAGTAGTTGTGTACCAAAACTACCAGAGAAACTTTCGCAAAGTTCTAATTCTGGTCTTCAACTCCAAAATTTCTGCACTGAAAAAAAGAGTAACATTTGGTCCTATAGAGTTGAGAACCACTGCTGTAAATAAAAAGAATGGTTGAGTATTTGACTAATAAGTTTTAGAACCCTGCAGGATAGGGAAAACTCTATTTAAAGAACCAAAAGTGAACTTGGTGAAATTACAGGGATGAGAACTGATATTAATTTTTAATATCTCCAAAGGAGTATATTCAATGCAATGCTGATTAAATAGTCAAGTGTTTAATAAGCTGCTCTGTTCTTATTTGTATCACTGAAATCATTTTGTGATGGTTCTGACTCATTTTCTTTTGTCTTATCTTGTGGCTCCTGGAGACAGGATAAGATTAAAGTTATCTCTTTGGTAACCTCTTTAAAAATCTCTTTATTCGGGGCAGCCCCAGTGGCGCAGCAGTTTAGCGCCGCCTGCAGCCAGGTTGTGATCCTGGAGACTGGGGATGGAGTCCCATATCACGCTTCTTGCATGGAGCCTGCTTCTCCCTCTGCCTGTCTCTCTCTCTCTCTCTCTCTCTCTCTCTCTCTGTGTCTCTCATGAATAAATAAATAAAATCTTTAAAAAAAAATCTCTTTATTGAACTTGTCTGATAGACCTAATTTTCTAACCCATTGCTTTCCCATAAACCCTGAAAGTCCAAAATCCAAGCCAATAGAAGCAAAATGTTTGAAATTCAGATCAGTACTTTGTTTCATTTATTTCTTTGTAAAATGTCCTTCCATCCCTCCTAGGATCATAATTCACATAATCTTTTTTATATATTACAACATTTTCTCTTCATGTCTGCTTGTCTATAAAAATGTTTTAGCAATATTCTATGCTCTGCAGACGATGTCAAACACAGTTATGCTAGCTGGCTTAATTTATTAAATACTACTGAAAAAGCGAAAAAGTTAAATAAATTCCATTTCTACCTACATGCAATAAAAAGTTTTGTGAAGTGTTAAAAGAGTGCCATTCACTTTCATTTCTTGATGATAGTCAAATGCTTTATATAAAATAACAATCAGGAAAAATCTACTGCCTAGCCCAACATGACATGTCTATAGTTACTGAATTTTCTCTAAGGAAAGCAGGGTTGTTCTTTTTGTTTTTTTTTTGTGGGTTGTTTTTTGTTTTTGCCACTACTACTCAGTAAATAGATTTAATATCTATGGCTTTTAGACCAACCAACTGCCAAATTTATTTTTATCTTTTCTTTTCTTCAGCAGATCTTTCTGTCTTCTGATCTCAAGATCCTTAATTAAATCCCATAAACAAAGATCCTTTTATTGTGTAAGGTAACATATTCACAGGTGTCAGGGATTAGGATGTGGACATCTTTGCATGGCCATTAACCTGCTTACCACAGGGATGCCTGGGTACCTTCAGCCCAGGCGTGATCCTGGAGTCCCAGATCAAGTCCCACATCATGCTCCCCACAGGGAGCTACTTCTCCCCCTGCCTGTGTCTCTGCCTCTCTCACTGTGTCTCTCACAAACAAATAAAAATAAAATCTTTAAGAAAAAAACCCTTGCTTACCACAAATCAAAACAAAAGGAAATATGATCCCTCCTTCACAAAGTCTCTGTGGATTCCTCAGGCACATTAAGGCATCTTCTGTATGGGCTCACGGAGTATATTTTGTATATCTCTATTGTTGATACTTGTATGATTTCCAGCCAAATCTACGTAACTGTAGTGCACTAAGGACAATGGTTGTGCCATCCCCAGCTCTGTGTCCACAATACTCAATACTTAGTAGATATTTAAAAAAACAAAAGTACAAAGTACAAATTGACAAAGTACAAATCGCAACGGAGACTAAAAAAATTCTTAAATTGAGAACTTTTCATTGTTTCCTGATAGAAATATATTTATCTATATTTAGTTTCTAGAGCTTGTGGTGGTATCATGATAAAAAGAGATCAATGAACTAGTCTGCTCCAAAATTAGTCATTTTTAAGACTGACAAATGTTAACAGTAAGTCATATATTCTTCCTTCTTGGGTAATAGCTGAGGATTTATTCCCATCTGATTTTTCCTTATAGCCACCAAAAATTCCAATGTATTTATAGTAATAAGCCTCATAAAGTGAAATGGCATTTCATCTTTGGAAAAAATATAATAGTCTACAAACTACTATGTATTACAATAAATCTGAGATCTATCATCCTGAAAAAATACTTCTAACAATATTTATTTACAAATATTTTATTTAAAAAATAATTTGGTAATGACATTAAGCAAGAGTGTTAAGTTATGACAATTAGTTTTCAAAATGTGCTTTTAAGGCTTTTTTTTCCCCAATTAAGGAAAAAATTCTCATTTGTATATTATTGGAAACAAGGTAAAATAAATATAATATCCTTAGATATTACTCCAGATGAGGCTGATTTTATTCAGAGAAGTTAACAATATTGATATTACACAGATCTTAATATTTATTAATAAATATCTGTATGACATATAGTTTGCTGTGACAAAATGACAGTTTTTCAATAAAATATTTATTAGGTCTGTAGTATGCTGCACAGACTGCAGAATAATTGAAAGGAATGGCACACATTTGATCAATACCGTGCAAAACAGGAGGAGTCTGGATAATTTACCTCTAACAGAAAATGATTTTCTGTGCATGTAACTCATCAGTAGCATCAGTGGGAAATAACAGGCCTAATGACGACAGCTAGGTACCTACTGTCATATTTCAATAATTGGATTAGATTCTGTAGTTTAGGTTTGTCTCGCCATTTCACTTCTTTGTCAGCCTCATAAGAACAGCCATAAAATGAAAGTAGTAGCATTCTCATTAGATGTTTCTGGTAGCAAACAACAGAGTGAGTCACAACATGAGACAAACGGAGACTTTAAATTCAGCCCTCCTCCTTGTCACTTGGTGCAAACTATCTATAGATTCAGTTGCCTAGTAGGCCAGTAAACAAGCATTATACTTGTACAAATGTAAATTCACAACAAAGTCAAAGATGCTAGTAATTACAAGTGAAGAGAAACCACAATATAATGATTCAATTATAATGTAATAAATTTAATAATCACGAGTTTTTGAGAGAAATAAAACAGTTGCAAAACTCATTTTATTTTGGAAATCTTGAAAAAAAAAGAAATCTTGCCACTTGCAACGACATAGACGGGGCTAAAAGAGTGTAATGCTAAGCAAAATAAGTCAGGAGAGAAAAAAATATACCATATGATTTCATTCATATGTGGAACTTAAGAAACAAAACAAATGAACAAGGAAGAAAAAGAAAAGAGAGGCAAACCAAGAAACAGACTCAACCATGGAAAACAAATTGAAGGTTAACAGAGGAGAGGTGAGTAGGGGGATGGGGATTAGGGAATGCACTTGTTTTGATGAGGTGATGTATTAAATTGCTGAATCACTATATTGTACGCCTGAAACTAATAAAACATTGTATGTTGGGCCACTGGGTGGCTCAGCGGTTGAGCATCTGCCTTTGGCTCAGGGCATGATCCCAGAGTCCCAGGATGGAGTCCCACATCAGGCTCCCTAGGGAGCCTGCTTCTCTCTCTGCCTGTGTCTCTGCCTCTCTCTCTATCATGAATAAATAAATAAAATCTTTTTTAAAATTTTGTATGTTAACCATACTGGAATTAAAATAACCCTAATAAATTTTTTAAACACCTTAGTTTATTTTATATATTATGTAGGGAAGAAGTATTTCCCTCTGCTCTTCTCCTGGGTTCTATAGCTAGGCCTTTGAAATAGACAAACAGCAGGCAAGTTAATAGGAGAGAAGGTATTTTTAGTATTACAGTAGTATACTTGTAATATACTTATTTTTAATATTTCACAGGAGAGGGATCACAGGAAGAAAAAAATGAATACCCCAAAAAGCTGCGATATTTGAAAACTTATATGTTGTCTTAAAATGGGAGAGGAGGTCGGAGATGTAGGTCACTTAGGGGAGAATAAGTGATCTTGAGGAAAGATGAATGGGCCCTTAGAGAAAAGATGGTAGGTGCGATCGTTTGTTACAAAGTTTGTCTGGATTTGGTGTTGACTCTGAGTCTCTTCTGTGATAAGAATCAATCTACCCTGGTTAATGAAACTCCTGGGGAGAGGATTTATGACAACTGAGTTTCTTTTGGAGCCTCTGTCTTTAGGCAGATGAAGGGAATTCAAAGAAAGTCACTCCTTGTATTTGCTGTTTTTCAAGTGCACTCAGCTCAAAATAAGCAAAATGCACCAAAGCAGAATATTTTGGGGTGGCATATCCTGAGCTCCCTCATTTGTCAATACTTTATTAAATTATCCCCCAAATTCAGAGTACTAATAAATCAAGAAGAAATTTAGGCAATGCAGATTAGAAGTACGATTCTAACATGAAAAGACTGATAAATGTTTTTGAAATTTCTGAATTCAGAAGTTAAATTCTTTAGGAACTCTGCTGATTGCTTAGAAGGAGATTAAAATCTCTTCTATTACCTTTATATCCTACATAAATCTGAGTGGTTTTCATTTTCCTTTATCTTTTCTCATGTTATTTTAAAAGTGTTTGCTTTTTAATGCCAACGTCCTCAAGATGAGATTTATATGTTCTCACAGGAGTGAATTAAAAGACAGAAATGAAGATGCATTTTACAAAATTGTTACCAATGTCATTATTTTTTGACTGGCATTCGATAGCACAACAGAGTCATTGTCATGTTCTAAGTTGTACCTTTTCAGTGCTATGACTCACCTGAGTTGCTTTTCCATCATTTCTATTATTTTCTCTAAGAAGAGTCCACCTAAATCACACAGGGCATGCGATTCATGTGCTTTGGCAAGGACACTTGACAGAAAAAAACAACAGCTCTGACAGAGGGTACCATTGTAGTCACAAAACTCAACCTGGAAAGGGTCAAACTTTTTCAAATGAATCGTCTTCAGTCAACGGTACTAAAACAACAAAATAATCATTTTAGAGAAATCCAGCACCATGGGCTTTTTTCTATCTTCAAATCAAATGGAAAGATAAATTTTAAATGAACATCATGTCTAAAGATCATAATAGTTAATGTTTGTGTATTTAAATCCAGTGTATACACAATTATTTGGCAAAAAATAACTTCTCTTTAGTTCCTAGTGAATTTGTAACTAATAGTCATGATACATAGTAGTCAGATTTCACAAGCTGCTTCCACAGACATTATTTTAATTAAATCTTACAGACTTCCTGGGAAATAGTTATTATAATTTTACTTTTGGAATAGAGAATCTAATGTTCAAAGATCTTATGGCATATAGCCAAAAGACGAATCTTCTAATTCCATTTCCTTTGTTCTTTTCAGTAAACCTCAGCAAGTCTTAATTGTATTGAGTGTATGACATAATGGTCTAAATATGAAAACCCTGGGATTTCTATTAAGATATTTATCACTTTTTATTAATAAATATTTGCTGAACAAAAGAAAATTCTTCAATTTGCAAAACATGTTAAATTGTGAAAGTAAGAAAATTTAAAAGACGTTAAATATTCTGAATGCAATAGAAAATTTTTTATTAGAAATCATATTCCCAAATTGCAAATGCAAACAATTTAGCCTAACTAGACAAATATAGTTTTGAGTTCTTAATTTAAAAAAATTTGAGGTAGACATTAATGGTTTAGCTACACAAAAGCCATTCACAACCAAATTTCCCTTGTTCTTCTAATACACAGCTTGGAAATGTAAAATACTCCTTTTGCTTAGCTACCTTTAAAATGACATAATATGAGAGCCAGTTCTGCCCACGAAATATAAGCAGAAGTTACTGAGTAGAGGTTCCAGAAAAAAATGTTTAAAAGAATAGATTAAGTCGGCCTTCTGCCTTTCCTTCTCCTTCCAACTGGAATGTAGATGCAATGTCTAATAGAATGAGATTGTGACAAAAGACACATGCACAGATGAAAAGGTAAGACTCTAGTCTTTGAACAGCTACCCAAGCCTCCTTATTCGGGGGTTATAAAAATCTAATAATTGTTAAACATGCCTTTATTTGAGGCCAAACAGAATCTTAACAAAAATAAATTTTGTGCTTGAAATTAGGGAGCTGAAAATACGAAAGCAAAAATACTGATTTTGCTAAGTGTAAAGAAAGTAGGACACTGAGAAGCAAAGTCATGGCAATTTCTGGATAGAAGGATATTGATTCTTGTACTATGAAGAAAAAGCAATCTGATAAAGAAAGTCTTCCCAAGAACAGAACCAAAGATTCAATGAGGAAGTTTCTCCATCACCAGAGCACAGTTGTCCTTATTCCTAAATAGCATGGTTGGGTAATGGTTATGTGTAAATTGTTTTCTATTTCTCATTCGCCTTTCCCAAACAGGATTTTTATTACAAATACTGCATGGGTCTCTATCACTGTATTTGGGATGTATGAAAGCCAATAACTGGTCTTTTAAGCTTATTTGCTATCAGGCCACATCCATATCTGATAAAAAAAAAAAGTGCACATCACCCAGATATCCTAAACTTGTAGCTAGTTGCAAAAACTGAATCATACTTTCAGATTGTGTCTGTCAGATGGGAGTCAGTATATTAAGCTATGAAATAAGAAATGAGGTGTGTAGGGATTTGGGGTGGCTAAAAGATTATGGCACACATGGGAGGTGAATTCCCCAAAAGGCATTCATAATCCACTTTTGTTTTGCATTTCCCTGCTACAGTAGCTATAAAGTAAAAAATACCTACTTTTCTACCTTGCTGAAAAGAGTGGTTATGAGGTTCTAATCTAGACAATGCAATGTTTTTTGAAGCTAATGAGGGGTTTATTGAAAAGATTTTGTTTGTTTTTTTTTAAGGGACAGATCTTAAATGTTTCTTGCAGGCAGATTTTTTCCTCTTTTCCTTTTTTCATATCTACAACATACATTTTATATTTTCAAGCACAGTAGCCATTTTCAGATGACAAAGATAAAAAAGCCATAACATAAAGTTTGATGGAACAGGAATATTGAAGGTTCCGGGTCTATGATAATGTAACAGAAAGATTTCACTACTCCAAGATTTCCTTCTTCAAGAATTCTTGTTATAGCAGTAAGCACCATAAATATATTGATCAACTATTATTTGATAGCAAAACTTTCCAAAATTCAGAGGCTGATCACTCTTGTATCTGTGGATCTGTTAATATACGATAAGCTCAGCTGGGGTGGTTTGGCTGCGGTGGCTCTGTTCCACATAGCTTTTACCCTGTTTCTAAGACTAGCAGAATAGTCCAATCAAATACTTACACTGATAACAGAAGCACAAGAAATCAAATAAAAATCCAAAAGGCCTCTTCTGGCCTAAACTTGGAACTGGCATGCTTCACCTACTGGCTGAAGTAAATCACATGACCGAATCCCAGTCAAAAGGTAGGACACAGGCCTGCCCCATTTAGTATAAGGTACTACAAAGTCACATGACAAAGAACACTGGATCCAGAGGCAGGTGAATATTTTCAGGAAATAATGCAATCTACCACAGCTGATGTTACTCATATTTTCAGTTAGTTGCACACAGATATAAATCTCAATAAATCATCTATGATTGCTTTAGGGGATAAATTAACAATTTAAAGCAACTAGTACAATACCAGAAACAAAATACTCAATAAATAGTTATTACCTAATGACACAAGCTAAACTGAAGTCAACAAGGAAATATTCTAAAATTCTAAAGCACAGCAATCATAATATGAGTGACTTTATACTTCTGCAAATTTTATTTAGCGATGACATGATTTTATGTATTTGAATTTTAACAAAGACACTACTGTAAAACTAAAATAAGACTGGAGAACAAAAACATTTCTGGCAATTTTGCATTCTTTTGTTATCTGCCTATTTAAGCAATACTTATAATAAACAATAGCATATATTTTCATTCATGGAAAAATAAAGATTGCATTGACAACTAAGCATACTAATATATAAGTAATACATACCTGTTTGAAGTTGAATGCTTTGTTGACTACTTTAAGTCTTCATTAAAAACAAATTAATTGGGCAGCCTGGGTGGCTCAGCGGTTTAGTGCTGCCTTCAGCTCAAAGTGTGATCCTGGAGACCCCGGATTGAGTCCCATGTCAGGTTCCCTGCATGGAGCCTGCTTTTCCCTCTGCCTGTGTCTCTGCCCCACTCTCTCTGTGTGTCTCTCATGAATAAATACATAAAATCTTTAAAAAAAATAATTTTTAAAACTGTAAGATAATATAAATAAATAAGGATTTTAATGTATTTAAGAAGTATGCATTTAAAACATTAAAAATTTAACTCAGTAAGCCCCTTTTCAATACTTGCTAGTTGAAATTTCAAAAATTCCAAGTAAAGATTGTATACATGTAATACTAAGCACACATTTGCTGCATTAAAGAGCCGATGATAAGAACAGCAGCCATCCAGAAAATAGAATAGTTGTACATGAACCGTCTCGTCTGACTCTCAATCATTACCCTATTGAGTGAATCTAGACTTTCTGAAAACATAATAAATAGTAGTACATAGAGCAAAGAATTAGTCGAATTCTATTTCATTAGAGGAAATCCAATCAGGCAATTGTTTAACAATTAGCTGTCCAGGCTCTCTTAACTAAACTAAACCTAGTGGGGTTGGTCTAGAAGCAGAAGCAGTCTTGGTGCCAAAGCAATAATACAAGACCTCTGCATGCTGTGGATCTTCTTAGACTGAACTCAACCTTGTCATTACAACATGTCCCCAGAGCTGTAAGATAGCACCCTTGTTAAACCTGAGAAGGAAAAAAAGAAAAAAAAGAAAAAAAAACTGAGCAAGAGGGACCTCTGACATGGGGCTTATTTTAGAGGGTCTTATGTTGTAAAGGGTCTTCTCTGCTCTCCCCTTTTCTCTTCTCTTCCCTTCCTCTGTCCTCTCTTACACACACACACACACACACACACACACACACACCACACTTAAAATTTAATACAAAACACATGACCAGTCTATCAACTGGGATCCAAAGTGAGGCACTGGCAGAACACAACCTGCTCTCCGCTCTCATGATAAATCCAAGTACCAAGGATAAGAGAACAATTCTCCACTACTCCTGCCCTAGGTCTCAGAAACAAAAGTTAAATGTGTCCAAATGCCATGAAGGTTTGTGGTTCAGATTGTTGCCCACTTTGGACACTCTTAGTGTTCTAGAAGAATTATTGATAGGAAAAAAGACAACTGATTAAACACACTGCCTCTCGAGTAACATAAAACAATAGTTTTTGAATAATAAAAATAATTTCACAGTAGTGCCAAAGACCCATTTCCATTTTCTCTTTGTGTCCAAAGCTTGGTTGTGGACGTATTCAAGAGTTATCATGTTTGCAAAGTTGCACATAGGAAGAGTAAGATATTTTGCAAAATTAAATAATTCATATCACTCTCAAATTTATCTATCTGCAGGTCCTGATTAACATGGATGAAGTATGTAACAATTGTCCACATTACCAATTATGCCCAAATATTACTTTAAGAGACAGCAAAAACTGTTGTACAAATAAGATGAATTTTTCAGTTTAACTTTTCTGTAATCATGCATAATTATAATTTGTTACACATGTGGTTCTTTTACACTGAGTATGATAGGTAAAATTCATGATTGATTTCTAAAACTAAGTTTTACTCTAAGAAATTTATTATAATTCCAATCTAGTGACTTCAGCAGAGCAAACTGTCTATACATTAATATGAATAAAGCACTACATAAGAACTAAATTAATAAATTATAAAATAAATCAAGAAAATTATTTGACTTTGCATTACTGTTACAAGAATGTATGAAAGTAATTATTTCAACAACATAATTTTGCTTGAAATAAAAGCAAAAAAGTTATGAAATAAATATTAAGTAATTTATAAATTACATGTATCTATTCTATAACTAGCTAAACATCATTAATTAATTCAATAATAGTTAAATTAAATTGTTTTGATATTTAGCCAACTCTTAATCATATTATATATGGCTTATTATATATTATATACTTATGCACATATATATTATATATGTACATATATATATATATATATAATTTCTTATTAAAAGGGTACATTCTCCAAAGTAGAAGTATAGAAGACAGGATACATTTTAAAAATTCTAACCTGATTTATAGCTCTGCAATACATAGACCCTTAGCATGGGAATCTCCATTTGTATTATTCCCTTAGATACAACAAAATTTGGAGGTAGACAGGCCATCAGAGATTTCAATTTGAAAAAGTGGTTTAAAAAGTCTCATGAGGAAAATTAGTGCATTTGTGATTTTCAAATGTCAACATGTTAGGGAAAGAAAAGTCAGTATTTTTTTAAAAAAGAAAGAATTATCTTCAATTATTAGTGGCAACCAAGAAGTCTTTTGCTGATTTGCTTTTTTAAAATAACCATTTGTTTCAATATAAGATATTCTAATCATTCTATATTTTAAAATAATGTTTTGGAGTAGGTCATTATTATTATTAAATTGTTGTTGTTGTTTGTAATCAAATGTTGATTCTCAGGGAAATTTCCCCTAGGTTGGACTAATATCCTTTCAGGCCACATATTTTCTTTGTTCAGCAACCAATAGCTAGGATGTAGTAGTTACTTCCATCCAAAGCAAAATTCTTCATTGTCGGTTGGGTTTTTAAATCTAAACTTCTGTATGCTTCTGTTGTCCACTGACTCTAGTTTAGATAGACCATTTTGATCTTTTTCCATATCACACAATAGTTAGAGAGAGCACTCTGTGGTCAGAGGCTTCTCAAAGTAAAAGACATTTCCAGGTTCAGTCTAACCACTACATCACGGAAGTATACGTAATTAAGGAGAGAAGGCATCCCAAAATACTCAATGAACAATATTAAAAATCATGTGTGAGAAAAGATCCTTTCAAAATGCCAACTTGCCTGAGAATTTTAAGTTAACAAAATGTGAAAAATGTATTGATATTCAATCATATTATATATGGCATGCAACTTTTAAAAAACTAGAATTTTGAGTTTTGTTTGGTAGTGAAACTATCAAAAAACAATACCACCACTATCTGAAAAGATTAATACAATATTTTTTACTCTTTCTAAACATACATCTCAGGTATCTTTACAAGCCTGCCACCAAAACAACATAGGTAACAAAATGAACAAAGAAGTAGATAACAGGGGAATCCCTGGGTGGCTCAGCGCTTTAACGCCTGCCTTCGGCCCAGGGTGTGATCCTGGAGACCCGGGATCAAGTCCCACATCAGGCTCCCTGCATAGAGCCTGCTTCTTCCTCTGCCTATGTCTCTGCCTCTGTGTCCTTCATGAATAAATAAATAAAATCTAAAAAAAAAAAAAAAAAAAAGAAGTAGATAACAAAAAGGCACCTGGTGGCTCCATTAGTTAACTGCTTGATGGAGCCCTGCATGAGACCAGTGTCAAGCTCTGTACTCAGCAGAGAGTCTGCTTGAAGATTCTCTCCCTCTGCCCCTCCCCTGACTCATGCATGCACATACATTCTTTCATTCTCTCTAAAATAAATTAATAAACCTTAAAAAAAAGTAGATAGTAAATACCAGCTGTCTTGATAGCTACAAAAACCTATCTAGAGAGACATTAAAGAGATTTTTGAAAATGTGGGGAAAGTCTTTTCTGTAATATTTGTTGTTTTTGAAACTAGATGTCATTCTCAAAAATATATTAAATACAACAAATTTAGAAGTTCCAAGTAGGAGAGCGGAAAAAATGAGAAACAGAAAATATCAAAGAAGTAATAGATTTCCCAAAAAAGAAAGATGAGGTTTCCACTCAAAATGGTCTTGAATTCACACTTTTAAATGTACCTATCCACCCCAACTGATAGCAATGGAAAATTTTCGGAAATTAAATTAAATATGTATAGTTCTGCTCAAAGACAAGAAGAAAAACAAATCACTATAGTTTAGAAATTACAAACCAGGCACAAAGTCTCAGATCTATTTGGTCTTAAATTCAGTAACAGGTAGAAGCTGCCAGTTCTTTGACCCTTGCAGAATCACTGAAACCCAAAGGCCCCCTACAGATGATTTGGCAAGGAAAGAGCCCAGCTCACAATATGAAATCAAGTTCTGGAATGGACTTTCTCCATCCATGGAGAGATGCTGAGCATAACTGTAATTATTCCTGTAGCTGTGACCCATGAACTTAGTTTGGCAAGTGGCATAAAGACAGCCACTTAATCAGGATGTAGGCCAACTCAATTTCTGGCTCCATGAGTGGATATGAGATATCCCCAGTGTCACCATGGGACAGGTGCCAAGAATGTTATATATGATCTGCTTCTTGACTGAGCTAGAGATTGGGCAGATGGAGGAAACACAATGAGAAGATGAGAAAGAGAAAAACAAACAGAACAAAACAAAATTAGGCTTCAAGATGAGCCAGCAAGTGAACACTGTAAAACACCTGAAAAACAAAACAACACTAAAAACTAAACTCAATAATTATATCAACATGAAAACAATGGCTTTAAGATACATATTTTTAAATAATTAGAAAAAAGAATGACATTTAAAAAATAAATGAGTCATGAGAAAACTCATGCAGATATTAGTCAAAAACAGATGGCTATGAAAGAGAAGCAATTAGAAATAGTATACAAAAAATAAATAAAAAAAAAAAAGAAATAGTATACAGACATTTTTTGTGTGTGTGTGTAATCAAAGTTTAAAGACTCACATCAGCATGCCCTCCAGACTTGTCCAATGGAACTTCCTAGGATGATGGAAAGACTCTGTACCTGCACTGTTCAATATGGTAGCCGTTATCCACTTCTGCTTATTGAATGATTGAAACATAACTTCTATGGCTGAGGACTGAATTTTTAACTTTATTTAATTATAATTAAATGTGTTTAAGCAAGCATGCATGGCTCATATCTACCTCATAAGACAGCAGAATGAGTTAGAATATAGTAAAAAAAAAAGAATTTGAAGTCTGGAAATTACATGGAAAGAGAGGGAATTTAAGGTTGAAAATATGTTCCATATCTAGTAAAAGAAAGATAAAGACATCTAAATATACCCCATGAAATTGCAGAATAACAAGATTTTTAAAAATCCTAAAAATTACAAAAGGGAAAATAAAGTACAATTGAATGACAGCTAGACTAACAGAAAACTTCTCAACACTGTATTGGCCAGAAGAAAAGAGTAACATTTCTGGAAATGGTCCTGAATATGAGAGAAGGATGACGACTTTCAACAGCTGTGGAGATGAGTGCTGAGGTGTTTTCTTAGGATAATAAATGAAAGATTAAAACCTTGATAGTAACATTCAGATTAAACTAACATAAAATATCTTATTTATTTGTAGAATATGGCTCAGTAAACTCAAGGGATGCCTGTTTGCTATAGGAACAGATTTTCAGTCTGGCATGCTTGAAATAAATTTGCCACAATCTGTGTCTTTACTACACATAAAAAGATTTACTTCTTTGGGGAACAACTAAACCAAGGACACTGTGTTTCCGTTAAGAAAGAAAAGTAGATTTCTCATTAAAAGGCAAAGCCATCATTTCAAAAGGATGAATTAGTGAGTACTTTTAAAAGATTTCCAGCTGGTTAAGTTATTTAAAATAAATCTAAGAACATTTCTTAACTCTAGGCCCATAGAATTTTAATTTGACTGTGTGGAGTACATACTTTTTTTTACCACAAACTCTTGCTTGGTAAGATTTGATTTTTGTAGGCATGGAAGAGAAAATAATGGTCTCTCAATAAATCTTTTTTTTTTTTTTGAAGATTTTATATTTAAGTAACCTCTACTCTTAACAGGGAGCTTAAACTCATAACCCCAAGATCAGAGTCGCATGCTCTTCCAACTGAATCAGCCAGTCACCCCCCTCAATAAATCTTTTTAACTTAAGAAAAATCTCAATTTTCATCAACTCAAAGTGACTTTGGATTGCTAATATGTTGATGTTCAAAAATAACTGGTATTTTGATATATTCATTGATTAATTTAGATTTCATCTTTCAAGACTTTGAAGTTTATTGGCAAGGCAGAGATCCATCAACATGAATTCATTCTTACATTAGAACTTGATATAAGTGCCTTTGAAAAAGAACCTCATATACAAACTTTTGGTGTCTTGCAGTTGTAAAATTGATATAAAGTGGACCTACTGCATGGATCTTATTAGGAGACTTGTTGTTGTCCCCTCCTGCATCTGAAAAAAAATACTAAGCAAGCCCCTAGGCAGTTCTAAATTTTCAGTGGAAGAGTATTTAATACTTGAGCAATACTGAATTAATCCTCTGTCCAAGAAGATAGGCATTATGAAGTTTTATGATATTTGAACAAGTTCCAGACAGTTTAACACAATTGTTTCAAGATATTTTTATGCATTCTTAAATGTGCCAACTGACTTAATTTTGTTACAAGAGAAACACTGAGATAGCCCTCTCACAAATTACTGGTGATAGGATACGAAAGAATCAGTATACCTCCTACTATTACAGAAAAACAATGTAGAGAGCATTTTCTATTAAGTGTTTATCTTTGATCTGTAGTCAAATGATCTGTAGTCAAAGTATTATCATGTCTGAAATGGTTATATAGTTAAATGACTTAAACAAGATTTCAGTTTGCATTTCAAATATATTAGTTTTTCTGATATACTGACTTTAAATAACTCATACAAATAATATGATGCTACTGCTCACAGCCCATCACAAGCTCCAACAGAGCAGGAACTGTACTCTCAACTGTAAACAGCATCTAACACAGACTGTCGTGGATGGTACGGCCAATCAGTAACCATAAGTGAATTAAGAGGTGGATGTTTCTGTAAGAACCTTTCAAGAAACAGGACATGTGAAGCAAGTTTGTTTGTTTGCTTAAATTTATCCTACTGAAAGATGAGATGAAAGCCAAATCTGAATCCATGATCTAACGATTAATATTTTAATCATCTTAGACCAGTTATTTAACCTCTTGATCATTACCTTTCTCATCCACAAAATGAGGATAATGATAATATGTACTTTGCATACCTAACAATTTATTATAAGGAAAAAGATGATACTATGAAAGCCATTTGTAAGTTAATATCATCTTATGCATGTCTAATTTAGTTAATTTCTACCATCAAAAGAAGCTGAAAGTTATTTACATTAACAAAATAGATTTGAGTATTTGTCCTAACTTTCCCAGTAGCTACGTGTAAATTTATAATTAATCCAATTATAGTGGTTACTTTATAATAAAATAGAATAGCTTGAGGATTTTACTTCCTAAGAGCTAATATTTCCTGATTAAGCTTGTATCCCTAATAAGGGAAGCCAAAAAAAAAAAAAAGGAACAAAAAAAAATCTTATCTGATACAATTAAATACCATTTCAACTCTGAAAGTATAGTTTTCCCGCTTCAGGGTCTTGGAAATCACTTCTTTGTTTGTTTCTTCCCTGCATGAAAAGAAGTGTGAAGGCCAAAAAAAAAAAAAAAAAAAAAAGTTAAGGACTTACAGAGTACTGGCATCAGTGTCAGAGGTTCTTTATTCTCTTAAATTATACATAGTCAGTTGTATATAAATGTGCAAATTTTGTTCTTCTCAGGAAAAGATCCTGTATCTTTTATCACATGCTCAAGAAGTTTCCCAACCTCTAAAAGATTAAGATATGCTTGCTGAAAGAAAATTGGGCAGCAGGTATTCAAGATAAATCATGAAGAAGGTTGTCATTTCAGTTATTGAATTGTTAAATATGTTCATAGAACTCAGTGTTTATGGAAGATCTTTGTACAAAATGCAGCAATACTCTATTTTTATTACTTCACTCTTTTTACTTTATCTTCTGGTAGAGGATATTTAAACAATATAGTCTATGACAATCCACAATATTCAGTGGGATTAATTTTATAAAACCATGGGTGAATTTTAGTCAAGATTTCTTATAGTGTCCATAACTAAAAATTAGATTTTAATGACTAGCCCAATAGCCCCTCTCAAAGTGATATAAGGTTTAAATATTGCCTAAAAAGTACTTGGAATACTGGAGGAATAATAAAAATGTAAGAAATTACTGTATTAATATTTTGTGCTATGCACCTTTTTGTTTCTTATATTCTCTTTTATAGCTTTTGCTTTGGGAGCTTAGAAAACCAATAAAAATTGAACACTAAAATATTAGGCTTTTTCATTTTAGAAATTGCCACATTTTGTAATTCAGAGAAGCTATCTCAGAAAGCCAATTGATTATGAAATTTCCAATCATAAGTCATTATATTCTCAAGTCAAATCTTCTCAATTTTGCTTTTATAGTTTCACAGGAAGTTATATGAAATCACAAAACTAACTTTTTTAAGTTAGTTTCTGTATTTGTTTCTCATTATTACTGGGAAAGCACTGAATAAAAATCTCAAATTTTGTTTTTTTTTCTTTGTAAAGCAGGTAAGTGAATGGAGTGAAGATTTTGATGATTTTTCTTTATTAATTAGTTGTTAAACATGATAAAAACTGGTGAAGTATGTAATTCCTTTAAAAAGATATTTATAAAAGTAGAGGATGCCTTCTTTATTTCTCTATGCACTGACTGGGGAGGGAAAATTGGCAGCAGAATCATTTTTTAAGGGACTTATTAAACAAAATGCCCCATAATAGCTAAAGAATGATAAAGAGGCACTATACAAATATATCAAAAATAAGATTTAAGACAGTGTAGAAGCCTATATTTTGTACTTTTTTATATGTCATTAAATTTAAAAATATTTAAAGTAGTTTATATTTAATACATATTCTATTCAAAATTAGCTAAGATTAAATGTCCCCTTTGTTCAGTGATCCTTTGGTTTCAAAGAATAGAAATCTACTTAACTTCAGAAGGGTAGTGGAAGGCTCCAGGGGAAATCCAGCATATATATTTACAAGAGGTTTACGCAGGTATTACATCAACTAAAAATCATCAGAGGCACTTGTTTTCTCTTGTTTCTTTATATCTTTCTCTTTCTCTCTCCCTCTTTCTCTTAATAATACACTGAATTTTTGCTCCAAATGCTTTACATTTTTCTATATTACATCAAGGGTCTTGTTCACATGCTATCAATAGTCATTTCCATTAGTGTGGGCAGAGTAGGTTCTGTACCCCATTAATGTTGATGTTGGTCATATAACTTGGTTTGGCCAATGAAATGTTGGCAAACAGGCATAGGTTTCATGGTTTGGATAATTTGCATTGTCTGGCTTGACCGATTGTGCTGCTGTAATCTGCCATGAGAAAAGCACATCTCAGCAAGCCACTGCCCTGTTAACCTGAGCCCCAGAACAAAACACATGGAGACACAAGACATCAGACTAAATGCTTGGAGCCCAGCGTAGCTTGCCCAGCCTGTATTTTGAACCACTGGCCATATGCAAACTGGCATGAAAGAAAATTATAGTTATCATAAATTATCATATATAAAAATATATAAATCAGACTAATAAATGCATTTCTTGTTCTTTTTCATGTTTTATTTATTAGTCTGTTTTTCATTACAAATATGACTTCACTCTTTACTCTTCAACACGGTAATTGTCAAATTACCAAAAATATTTTCAGTCCCAAGCCCTACATGACCTTATAGCTATATGACATGTCCCAGTACTATCTGACATCCCATAGTCTGCATTTCTTAGGTCAAAATTTGAAAGAGAATTTGATTGTTAGCCAGAAAATAAATTAGCTAGCAGTGAATTAATTGTTAACTGGACTCATGGTATAATCTTGGATGCTTATCCTGGGCTGTGAGCAGAACAAGTTTTCTTAAAATTCTCAATAAAATGGATGTGAATTGGTGATAGATGAAGGATTCTCTAATACAATGTTTAAAGCAATAATGTATATTTTCAGGTCTTGACATGTAGGTTGACATGATATTTGTCTAACAGTACTTGGTTCAATCTGTCCCAAATTCCCACAAAAATATATACTATAATATAGGAAAAATCATAAACACAAACCATTGGATATTATAGCTGACCTATGGTTAAACTTTAAGAGATATCTCCATTAACATAAAACTATTAGTAAGTTGAATTATAAATCAAGCTGAATTATAAATAGCAAGATTGTAGAAGAGAAAGCCCCACACCTTGTTCTCCTACAGAGACACTAACTTAAAAACAACATATGACCTAAAAGCTTTATGAGACTTGAGAAACCAGTTAGAAACCCTCAAGACTCAGGTGAACTGACAGCCAAAAACAGCTGCACTGAAAAGGGTAAGAAAGCCATTTTATTTTAACTGTATCACCCTTTCTCTCAAGCTGGTACAGTTTGTATTGGGAAGAAAATGCCCATCCTTTATCTTCACTTCATCCTTGGAAGAGAATAAGAAGAGTGGAACATATGTCCTAAGTTCTGGCTTTTTGGGAGGTAATCCAAGTGACTGGTTTTTGCCTGACTCCAAGTGCTAATGGAACTGGCATACTGTGGATGCCTAGGGAACCACAGAGAACAGAAGAGAACTCAGCAGCTTCTGGCAGCACCAGAGAACTTACAATCCTACAGACAGAAACTGGCACAGCTCACAATGATCAGGAGAAAATATCTGGCTCACAGCTTCTCACTTGAGAAATAAAGGAGAACAGTGGAACATGCATCAAATGTTCCAGCTTTTGGGGGGCCCCTTGAGGGACTGCCTTTTGCCTCACCTGACTTAGAGTGCTCATGGAACTGGCATACTTCATATGCCTGGGGTATATAGAAAGCAAAAGTTCTCGGTGGTTTATGGCAGCCAGAGAACATGCAGTAACATAAAAAGACACCAGAGAGCAAAACTATAAGATCCTGAAATAGAAACAAGAAAATCTGTCCAATTAAGAAATTACACACCCAGGCTCAGGAAGACATAGGCCCATAAAAATTTTGAGATACTCCTAGAATTTGTAGCCAGGCTGGTTTGTGAAGGTCTTCCCCTGTACGAAGCCAGTCCATTAAGACTGGGAGAGATGGCTGTTTTCTCAAATGCATAAATCACAACAAAAAAATAACAAGGCACATGAAGAAACAGGGAACCATGGCCCAATAAAAGGAACAAAATAAATCTCCAGAAATTGATACTAAAGAAATGGAGATCAAAAAGCTATGTCATAAAGAATTCAAAGTTCTAATTTCTTTCTTCTTTCTTTCTTTCTCTTTCTTTCTTTCTTTCTTTCTTTCTTTCTTTCTTTCTTTCTTTCTTTCTTTCTTCTTCTTTCTTTCTTTCTTCTTCTTTCTTTCTTTCTTTCTTTCTTTCTTTCTTTCTTTCTTTCTTTCTTTCTTTCTTTCTTCTTTCCCTTTTTCGAGAGAGAGAGAGAGAGCACATGAGCCAGAGAGAAGGGAGAGACTCTTAAGCAGGCTTCCTGCCCAGGACAGAGCCCAATGTGGGGCTCCATCTCATTACTCTGAGATCATGACTTGAACCAAAGAGTCAGCTGCTTAACTGATTGAGCCACCCAGGTGCTCTCAAGATACTGTGTTTAGAGAGCCAGATGCATTACAAAAGAACACAGAAAAATAAATAAAATCAGGAAAACAATGCATGACAAAAATGGAAATATCAACAAAGGAATTTTCAAAGTGATGAAATAAAAAAGATCCAACTGGGGTCCCTGGGTGGCTCAGCCTGCCTTGGGGCCAGGGCATGATCCTGGATATCTGGGATTGAGTCCCACATCAGGCTCCCTGCATGGAGTCTGCTTCTCCTTCTGCCTCTGTCTCTGCCTCTCTCTCACTCTGTGTCTCTCATGAATAAATATATAAAATCTTAAAAAAAAAATGCTAACCAAGAATACTATATCTGGGAAATCTATTCTTCAATAATAAAATAAAAATAACGAGTTTTCCAGATAATAAAAGCTAAGAGTTCATTACCATTAAAGAGAGTCCTTCAAGTTGGAATAAAGGGACAGTAAGCAACAACACTAGAGCATACAAAATATAAAGATCTCTGGAAAAGGTAAATATATAGACAAATACAGATTTTTGTAATATTGTAATGGCTGTTAGTAAATAATCTTTAATTCATCTTTAAAATTAAAAAGATAAAAACATAAGTATAACTATAACTGTAAAACTCTGTTAATAGATACAAAATACTAAAAATGTAACTTGTGACATTAATAACATAAAACTTAGGGGATGAAATGTTAGATCTTTTTTGTATGCAACTGAAAGTAAGTTGCTATCTGTTAAAAGAGATTGTTATAACTTTAAGATGTCTTATGTAATTCCCATAGTAACCATAAGAAAATACCTAAAAAAGATGTACAAAATAAAATGAGAAATCCATTAAAGTTTGTCATTACAAAACTTTAACATAACATAAAGGAAAGTAGTAAAAGAAGAACATTATTTAATACTGAAAGGGTCAATTCACTAGGAAGATATAACAATTATACACATATTTGTACCCAATATCAGAGCAAATATTGACAGAGCCAAAGGGAGAAACACATAGTGACACAGTAATAATAGGAGATGTCATGTTTGATATTGGATAGATCAACCAGACAAAAGACCAGTTAGTAAACAGAGAACATAAATAACAATAAAGACCAATTAGACCTAATAGACATATACAGAACACTCCATCCTAAAAGAGAAAAAGTGGAACACATATTCTTCTCAAGTACAAATGGAACATTTTCCAAAAGTGATCACATGTTAAGCCAATAAAAAAGTCTTAACATATTTAAGAAGAGTGAGATCATAACAAGTATCTTTTCCAACCACAATGGAATGAAACTAGAAATCAATAGCAAAAGGAAAACCAGAAAATTCACAAGTATGTGGAAGTTAAACAACATACTCTTGAAAAAACCAGTGGGTCAAAGAAAGAATCACAAGGGAAATTAGAAAATATCTTGTGACAAATGATAATGAAAACACAACACACCAAAACTGAGATGAAGCAAAAGCAGTACTAAAAGGGAAAAACTGGCAAAAATCCTTAGCTAGGTTAAATAAGAAAAAAAAAAAAAAAAAAAAAAAAAGGACCATGTCATAGCACAGGCTGCTATAAAAGCATATCATAGATTGGGTAGTAGAAACAATAAACATACTTTTCTCACAGTTCTCAAGGCTGTGAAGTCCAAAATGAAGATGAGAGCAGATCCAGTGTCTGAGGAGAGCCCACTCCCTGGTTTGGAGGTGGTTGTTTTCCTGTTGTATCCTAACATGGTAGGGAGTTAAGAAAGGAAGGAAGTTCTCTCATGTCTCTTGTTTCTTGTCTCTTTTTTATAAAAAATTTATTTTTAGAGAACAAGTGGGAGAGGCAGAGGAAAAAGGAGAGAGAACCTCAAGTAGACTCCATCCTAAGTTTGGAGCCTGATGCAGGGCTTGATCTCACAACCCTGAGATCAGAACCTGAGCTGAGACCAAAAGTCAGACACCTAACCAACCGCACCAACCCAGAGCCTCATGTCTCTTTTCTTATAGTCACAATTCTCATTTATTAGGGATCCACCCTCATTACCTAATTATCTCTCAAAGATCCCCTTCTTATCATCACATGAGAGTTAGAATTTCAACATATGGAATTTGGAGGGACACAAACATTCAGTTCATAAGAGACTGAAATAACAAAAATCAGGAATGAAAGACAGGATATTACAACTAATGCCAGGGAAATATAAAGATAATAAAATACTATTATGAATAATTATATGCCAACAGATCAGATAACCTAGAAGAAATTGATAAATTTCTAGAAATACAAGCTACCAAACTGAATCATGAAGAAAAAAAATTAAGCAGACTAATAACTAGTAAGAAAATTGAGTCAGTAGTCTAATATTTAATAAACACAAGACCAAATGGTTTTACTAGTAAATTTTACCAAATATTTAAAGAATAATTAATACCAATTCTTAAATTCTTTCAATCAATTGAAGATGAAAGAGAATTTCCAAATTAATTTTATGAGGACAGTGTTAGCCTAATACTAAAATCAAACAAAACAGTATAAGAAAAAAAAAAAACTCCACAAAACTACAGCTCAATATTCTTGATGAATACTGATGAATAATTCCTAGACAAACCAGGAAACCAAATTCAGCAATACATTAAAAGGATTGAACATCATGATGAAGTGAGATTTATTCCTGGAATACAAGGATGGTTCAATATATGAAAATCAAACCATGTAATATGCCACATTAATAGAATGAAAAATAAAGACCACATCATCATCACAATTGATGCAGAGAAACATTTGATAAAATTCAATACTCATTAAACATTTAAAAAAAACAGAAATAGAAGGAAATCATATATGAAAAGCCCACAGCTAATACATCTCAACAGATAAAACTGAAAACTTTACTATCAGGAACAAGACAAAGATGTTAACTCTCCCCAATTCTGTTCAGTAAAGTATTGAAAGTCCTATTCAGATCACTCAGGCAAGAAAAAGAAATAAAAGTCATCCAACTTGGAAAGGAAGAAGTAAAATTATCTCTTCACAGATGATATGATATTGCATGTAGAAAATCTTAAAGATTATACACACACACACACACACACACACACACACACACAGCCTTGTTAGAACTAATGAATTCAGCAAAGTTACATGATAGAAAGTTAACACACAAGAATCAGTTGCATTTTTCAACAAAAATGAGCAACCAAAAAAGGAAATTAAGAAAACAATCCCGTTTAAAATAGCATCAAAAAGAATAAAATACTTAGCAATAGTTCTAACTAGGAAGTCAGGGGAACTCTGGATGGCCCAGTAGTTTAGTGCCTGCCTTCAGCCCAGGCATGATATTAGAGTCCCACATCAGGCTCCCTGTAGGGAGCCTGATTCTCCCTCTTTCTGTGTCTCTGCCTCTCTCTGTCCCTCTCTGTCTCTCATGAATAAATAAATAAAATCTTTAAAAAAATAACTAGGAAGGCAAAAGATTTATATACCGAAAACTACAAAACACTCTTGAAAAAAATTAAAGGAAACACAAATAGATGTAAAAGCATCTGATATTCATGGAGTGGAAGATTTAATATGGTTAAAATATTCATACTATCCAAAGCAACCTACAGATTTAGTGCAATGCTTACTAAGATCCCAATGACAGTTTTTTTCTGTAGAAATGGAAAAAGTCATCCTACAATTCATATGGAATTTCAAAGGACTCTGAATAGTGAAAAAAAATCTTGAGAAAGAAAAAAAGCTGTAAGTGTCACATATATCATGATTTTAAAACATTTTACAGAGCCACAGTAATCAAATATTATAGTACTGGCATAACAAAGACATATAGGACAATGAAACAGAATATAGAGCCTAAAAATAAATTCTCATGTATATGGTATTTGAAAAATGTGTCAAAACTACATAATAGAGACATAATAGATTCTTTAATAAATGTTGTTCAGGGGGAACTCTGGCTGGCTCAGCGGTTTAGGCAGGCACTCTCTCTCTCTCTCTCCCTCTCTCTCTCTCATGAATAAATAAATAAAATCTTTTAAAAAAATAAATGTTCAGAAAATGACATCCACTGACAAAAGAAGTTGGACCCTTACCTAATGCCATATACAAAAATTAACTCAAAATGAATTAAATTCTTCAATGTATAAAACTCTTGGGAGAAAACATAGAAGAAAAATTTTATGACATAGGATTTAGCAAAGATTTTTTGGATATGACATCAAAATCACAGAGATAAAGTCAAAAATAGATATATGGGACTAAATCAAACTAAAAATCTGCAAAGCAAAGGTAAAAATCAGCAGAGTAAAAGGATAACCCATAAAGTAAGAAAAAAAAATATTTGCAAACCATGTATCTAAAAAGAGGTTAGCATTCAGAATACATAAGGAACTGCAAATCAACAACAAAAAGATCGAATAACAAATGGGCAAAAGACTTGAATAGATATGTCTCCAAATAAGATAAACAAACAGCCAACAGCATATTCAAAGATGCTCATCGTAATCATTAGAGAAATGCAAATCAAAACAACAATGAATTAATTATCACCTCCCATGTGGTGATATGGGAGTGGATGGCCACTACGAAAAAATAATAAAATAACAAGTGTTGGCAGGAATGCGGAGATATTGGAATGTATGTGCATTGTTGTTAGGAATGTAAAATTACACAGCCACTATGAAAAGCAGTATGGAAATTTCTCAAAAACTAAGATTACCATATGATCCACCTCTGGGTATATTGATCCAACCCTACTTCTAGGTATATAGCCAAAAGAACTGAACACAGGATCTTAAAGGTATTTGTATACTCATATTCATTGCAATATCGTTCACAATAGCCAAGATATGGAAGTAACGTAAATATTTATCAACTGATGAATGGATAAAGAAAATATGATGTGTACATAAAATGAAATATTATATAGCAAAACAAAAGAAGGCCATCCTGTCATATGGTGCAAGAAGAATAAACCCTAAGGACTTTATGCTAAGTGAAATAAGCCTGTCACAAAAAGACCAATATTGCATATGCCACTTATAAGAGGTGTCTAGATTGGTCAGACTCCTAGAAAAAGAAATAGAATAGACATAGAGCTTCAGTTTTTCGAGATGAACAGTTCTAGAAATTTGTTGCATAAGGATGTGCATATAGTTAACACTATTGTACTGCACACTTAAAAACTGTTATGATAAACTTTATGTTGTGCTTTTAACCATAATAATAAAAAAAACTAAAGTAATAGTATATATATCTTTTTAAGTTTGAAACAAGGTAATTTATAGTTTAAAGGAGACAAGAAGGGACATCTCAGTGGTTCAGTGGTTGAGCATCTATCTGCCTTTGGCTCAGGTCATCATCCTGAGATGTGGGATTGAGTTCCATATCAGGCTTCACACCAAAGGGAGCCTGCTTCTCCCTCTGCCTATGTCTCTGCCTCTCTGTCTGGTCTCTCATGAATAAATAAATAAAATCTTTTTTTTTTAATCAGACATTTAAAAAAATAAAGAAAGAAAAAGAAGACAAGAAGTCTGTCTCTCCCTCAGTACCCTGAATAGGCTCCAAATCTAGCACACACACACTCTTTCCCAGGACCATCCTTACATGTGGAAAAAGAGGATCCCTCCCCAAGGCCTGACTTGCACTGTAGAAAGCCTAGGATGGCACAAACACGCCTACCCCAGATATCTATCAAGGGACACACGAGTACTTGGTCACTTAGCACAGACCCAGGGCAATCCTGTAATCCTAAACAGTCACTCTCAGGACTAATCCTATTCACTCCAGGGCAAAGGAAATTCTTCCTTACATCTCTTGCCCCCAAGTCCTTGAAACCAAAATCTATATGTTAAGAAGTCTTGTGAGAATATCTTTGTTGAGTTGGGGAAAATGTCTTCATTAGGATACAGAGAGAATGAACAGCAAAAGAACTTTGGTAAGAAAGAAGACTAATTTTTAAATTCTTTTTCTAAGGAAGCATGAAGTCATTAGATTCTTGCATAACAAGTATGGTTTCCCTGTGGTTGCTGAGTGTCTATTTTCTCACTTTTCTTTCTGTTCAAATTTCAGTCCTAAACTTGGCATCTGGCCAGTGGCTGTTGAACTTTGCAACAGTTGCACTGGAGAATGAGGAACATTTTGCAATATCAACACAATTCATATTATTCCTAAGTATGCACCTTGTACTTCCATGTACACCTATGTCTGAAGCACAGTACTTATTCTTTTTAATTACAGCCAGATGAATACTGAATAATAGAATTGTGAATAGTTTTACTCTTACAAAAATATTTTATAAAATCTAAGTAAATTTTAAAAATAAAAAGTTCTTCTTTTATTTAAATAAAGTTGATTAAATGAAGATATTTAGTCATTATGTCAAATATCTTCCTTATTAATTTTAATAAATACTTATGAAGATTTGAGAACTGTAACTTTTGAAAACTTGAGAATAATTAGTATTTAATTTTATGTTAATTTACCAATTATTTAAAATATTTTCAAATTTAATGCACTTTGAATATAATAATTTATTTTTTAGACATTTAAACACAAAGATGAGGCAAGTAAATGAATATATAAAGTAGTCATGATAATATAAATTTCCAGTAAGATACAATTCATGAGAAAATGGAAGTGAGCATTAATAGGAGCATTTCATATTGGAAATATACTTTCTGCAACAAATATATTAACTATGAATCTTCATGTACATAATAACAGCATCAAAATGTACAAAATAAAAAATTTAGAAAAATGGATAGAAGTACTATCATTACAAGGAATTTAAACACATTTTTTGAGTCAAAAAGATCAGGAAGGCATGAAATAAGTACATGATTAATATCAAGAAACCTAATTAAAACACACAATATTTTCACCTTTTAAGAGTATTCTTATCTTCTAGCATCTGCAAACCAGAAAAAGAAAAAAATGTAAATCTATACATACACAACCTTAAACTTGTTCTTTTACTATTGGTTTAAACACAATGCCGTGAATCTAGAAATGTTTTTAAAATTTTAACACTTCAAAAAATCTATAAAATTCAATTTATTAAAAAGTCTCTTTATGAATGTACAAGTATTAACTTAAAATACCCAAACTATACTTTCAAGATGTTTAGACTGTCTATATAGATCAACATTCAAAATATTTGCAAGTATGATTATTTCTTGTTTTATACAACATATTAATGCATCCAACTAAAATTATGAAAATATTAATAGGAGCTGAAAATGCATTAAAAATTTAATTTTTAGTCCTGCATAAGGTTTGTAGAGTGGAATGGGAGGTGATATATCGTAAACCAATAGCCAGAATTTACCAAAGAATCTTTATTCCCATTCACATTATTATTAAGAATACTATCATCATTTAATATTTAGCTTTGTTTTTGGCTAAATATTTTTTATTAAGACAAAATTAGGTTAGAAGCTAAGACCATTGCTTTGACGAACAAGCATGAGTGTCATTTCTTAAGATATTGGTCATGGAACCAAGGCAGAGACTAGAGGACAAGAAGAAGTCACGTGCTGCATTGATTGGGACTATAAACATTATTACCTATCTAGTTTTCTTTTCCCTAAAAACTAGATATTCCCCAATCATCATTATTACTTAAACATAAGTCTGAAAGTACTGGCTAATGTAATAATTTATAAAACAAATAATGGGGGGAGATAATCACTGTTTGCAAATAAAATAACTATACATTCAAAAACCTGGGGAAATTCACGTTTATTTTTTTTTAATTTTTTAAAAGATTTTATTTATTCATGAGACACATAGAAGGAGAGAGGCAGAGACATAGGCAGAGGGAGAAGCAGGCTCCATGCAGGGAGCCTGATGTGGGACTCGAACCCAGGACCGCGGGATCACACCCTGAGCCGAAAGCAGTTGTGCAATCACTGAGCCACCCAGGTGTCCCTCAAATTTAATTTAAAAGTTAAACAAAATAGCTGAGTTGAAAAAAAAAAACACACAAATCAAAACATGCTTTATACCAGCTACTAATACTTCATAAATAAAATGGAAATATCTTTACAAACAGAAATAAATCAAAATAATAAAAATACATTAGAAGTAATCCGCATAAGAAATGATTGCATCTAAATTTTTTAAATGATAAAAATGTTATTGTGTAACTAAAGTATATTTGAGTTAATGGAGAAGCATATAGCTCTCTCTGATTTTGGAGGCAGGGATTGAGGGGCAGGTGAAATGGGAGTCAAAGATGTAAACTTTGTTACAAAATAAGTCATGAGAACGTAATGGCATGACAACTTTAGTTAATATTTTATTCTATATTTGAGAGTTGCTAAGGGAATAGATTTTAAAAGTTCTCATTACAAGAAAAATTTCTAACTATGTATGGTGATGGATATTAATTAGACTTAGTCCAGTGATCATTTCACAATATATATAAATATCAATCAAATCATTACCTTGTACACCTGAAACTAATATAATGATGTATGTCAATTATACCCCAATAAAAAATTAGTTCTTATTAATTCTTACAGATCATTATGAAAACAAGTCTAGGGATGCCTGATTGGCTCACTTGGGATGCCTGGGGTGCCAGCGGTTGAGCGTCTGCCTTTGGCTCAGGGTGTGATCCCGGATCCGGGGATAAGGTCCCACATCAGGTTCCCAGCAAGGAGCCTACTTCTCCCTCTGTCTGTGTCTCTGCCTCTTTCTCCATGTCTTTCACGAATAAATAAATCAAATCTTAAAAAAAAACCTCTAAAAACAGTGGGATGACAAATCATCTACAAAAGAAACACAAAAATGACCAATGTAGGAGTGATTAAAAAAATTTGTATCAATAAACAGAAATGAAAATTTCAAGCAACTGCATACCAATTTTTTTCACTTAGGAAATTTTTTCAAGAAGTCTATCCTCAGTAAAAATTATCATTGTTGTTTGTCACACAATTTCTAAGGAGCAATATTTTAGAAATAACTGAATGTCCAAAAATTTTAAATTGTTTTACAAATCATGATGCCCCTGGATGGTGGGATATTATGCAATATTTACAATGGTATGCTCAAAAAGTGTTTCTTAAAGTTCTGGAGTCAGAAGTCTAAAATCAAAGAGTTTGCAGGCCTAAACCCCTTGAGGCCTCACGGGTGAATTTGTTTCCTTGTTTTTTACAGTTTCTAAAAGCAGTCTGCATCCCTTGGCTCTTGATTCCTTCCTTGAATGATTCCTACCTCTAGCTGGCTCCTATTGTTGTACATCCTACTCCTTACCCTCACTCCCCTGTCTCCCTTTAGTAAGAATCATCATGGATTGCACTGGTCCCACCAGGATAACCCAGGATGTTAGGACACCATCACAAGATCCTTAACTTAAACACATCTGCAATATCTCTTTTAATTTGGTAATATTCACAGGTTTGGGGATTAAGATATGGACATCTTTGGGGGTCCATTATGCAGTCTTCCATTACGAAACAAGGTTTAAATGCAGATGAGTGTACTGCTACTCCTCTAAGTCCTGAGATTTATTATATATATATATACACACACACATATATATATTTAAGACACATATATGAATGGATAGATAGATAGATAGATAGATAGATAGATAGATAGATAGATGATAGATAGATATAAATATATCTCTCTATCTATCTCTCTCTTTGAGAGAGTGGGAGGGGCAGGCAGATGGAGAGGAGAGAGCATCTCAAGCAGACTCCACCCTGAGCACAGAGCCCATCTTGGGGCTCTATCTCACAACCATGAGATCACCCGCTGAGCCAAAACCAAAAGTCAGACACTTAACCAACCCTGCCATCCAGGTGCCCCCCACAGCCGGAATCTTTTTAAATTCTGACTTGTTTGTATTGCTTTAACAGCAGTGGTAAATAAGTATTTTTTTCCATTTCATCACATACTACATCAAATACTACAATACATACTACACCAAAAAATCACTTTTCAGATTCAACTAAGTAACTAAGTTTGAATATACAAAAAGAAAAATATGCACACACACAGGCATATTTCTTTGGATATAATATACCATGACCTCACCCCAAATTACAAGTCTGTTCCCAATATAATATCTTCCTGCTCTAAATGTCTTTAATGCTTGTATGAAAGTTAAATAGGTATCTTTCCTTGGTTTACATAAACAAAATAAAATAAAAGTACTTTTTCTATTTTTTGTTATTTTTTAATCCTTAAAATATTATCAGTTGTTCTGCATTGCCTGTTTGTTTTTTATAAATGCAAATGTACGTGGTTCCTGGAAAATTTTAATTCTACTAATCATCTTGCCATATTAATTTAATACCACCATTAATACTGGAGATTGAGTAGTTTTTGTCACTAATTTAAATATTGTGTTCATTTTACAAAAATATAGATAAACACAATAGATCAGTTAAACTTGGGAAATATTTCTTCTTTTAGTGATAGTCTTGAGATGATTATTAGTAGCTTATTTTACTCTGCATCTGTTTTTCAAGATTTAATCAGCTTGTAATAGATTTTATTTTTAAGTGAAGCCAAAATATCTATATGTTCTTTGTATTGTATTGCCACCTGAATGTTATTCCTCAGAAACATATCAATTATGCATTTTTTTACTGTATGATTTTATGCTAAAGTCATTAAAATGATTTTCTCTGAAAGTAGCTTTCAATAGTAATGTTAAAAGTTCCAATTATTTTTTTAACAAAAAACACTCTGAATAATTTCTCAGAGTATCTGATCTGAATTTGCTAATACCAATTCTAATCATCTCTTTCTTGTTGGTGGAAGCAGTGGTGTGCCCTTTGCTCTCTGCCTCTGGATATTTCTATTTCATTTGATAACGGTGCTAAGCCAACCTGCTGTGAGATTTATGAATTTCTTGGGTGAAAATAATAGAAAAAGTAATGGCATTCATTTGGTACTACCTTTATTATGCAATTCATGGAGACTGTCTCTTCACAGTTTAACTTTTTTTTTTTAACTAGTTTATCTTTATGTATGTATTTCTATTTGTCCCTGTTCTTATTTGGCTTTCTCACTGAATATTTGAGAACAAAGTGATCAGAAAGTATGCGCTGATTTTCATTGTAATTCAAGTTAAGCTGGTTAAGTTACTTTCCATTGCTCTGTGGTTTGGTCTTGCTTTCAGAACATTTAATTGGTTCTTCTGAATAGTATTTATTATTTCTGTCTGGTAGCATGGAGCTTTGACACACAGGGGTGCTTGGACAGCCCCAAGAGGTCAATTGAAAATAGTATTTCAATCAAATTCCATAACAAAGAATTGATCCTGGATGCTTATGGTGAGGATTTTGAATTCCTTTCACCTTATAATTCTATTGAAGATATTTTCTTCCATAAGCACTATTTCAAAGATATTGTCCTTTGTAACTTCCTATCTTTGACGATTATCCTTACTGTATTATCCTACACTAACTTTGATCCGAAAAACCACGAGACTTAACAAACTTCTGACCCAAGTCACCAAGTTTGCTGATTAAATACCTCATTACTTTCACTTTACATGCCAAGTAAATTCTTTAGCCTGATTTAAAGTCCTTAATTTGAGTTGAAAATATTTGCCTTTTTGGTGAGGATTTATTACGCTATGCTAATTTTCCCATACTGCATTTATAAAATTTTAATGAGATTATGGGAGTGGGTTCCCAAGATTTCAGATGGATATGTCAACATCTCCAGTCTCTTTACTGGCCTTTTTGTTATTTCTGCTAGCTTTGACTACTCCTTCAGTCATGCATTCAAGGCCCTTGGAAAACCCTGGCCCTGACATTCAATGTGTTTCTAGACCATAATTTGATGTGGGAGCCTTGCCAATACTTGGTCACTAAGAAAGCCTGCATGCAATTTCAGGTTTTAGCATAATCTCTTTCAGCCTTGAAAGTACATAGAGATCTTTAACATTTTTGCAATTTATAAATAGTCCCAAATGCATAAATACATTTTTTACAATGGAATCAAATTTATCTCTTTTGGATTCTGAATACCATTTCTACTTATAATTAAAAACCATCTTCCCAAATACTACAGATTCTCTCTTTTTTTAATACTACAAATTCCTTACTCAAAAAATAATCTGCTAAGTAATATAAGCAATGGAGTAAATCTATCCTCAATATTAAAATGCTCCTGTGAAACTTTAGATCTTTAAATTGTTATAGATGTATAGATTATAGAATGTAATGCAAAACAATTTGATTTACTTTTAAATTTAAATTCAGTGATAAAGAATGATATACAAACATATATTCTTTTTATTTAGTGCGTATAAACATGAAAATATAAATTTATTTTGGTAGCTGTTTGCTATGAAAAAGTTGTTTGCTCTTTTTACTCCCCAGTAATTGCATTTAACCTTTTCTGAATACATGAGTGAACTCATACATAGACTCAGTTATCAGGGAATTGTTTATTCATTCATAAAACATACAAATTCTAGGTTGTCTATTTTTTCAAGGTAAAAATTCATTATTTTGATGGATGCTTTTCCTCTGCAGCTACATATGGTTAACTAGTTAGTAACCTTTGTAATTAATCTGCTAATTGTATAAAAATTACATTAAATAATTTTATGTAGAAAAAAATTCTGTCACTTTATAATTTCTATTTTGTGAAAAAATTATTTACCTTTGAAATTGCTTTTAATACTTTGTTATTTCTTTGCTAGGTATTTTTTAACCAAAAAGGATATTTTTTAAAATTTAAAAAATTGGACATCAGTTTTACTTTATATTTTTACTATTTACATATATTAAACATTAGTCCACTAAAACTGTGATTTCTTAGAAAGGTATGTTTTCCTTCTAATAGAATAATGCTTAAAACTTGAAAATATTTTGTATCATTACTTAGATTCATTTTTTATTTTAGAGTTGATGGGTTAAACCAGTTCTGTAGTCAACCAAGAATATTTTTAAATGCAAGCTATTTAACATTTCAATGTCAGATCAGTTTATATAATTATCATTCATACTCTGAAATTATATTTATACTATTTCTAATTACTAGGTTTGTTACACTTGTATCTCCTTTTAAGAATTATATTTAACATTAAAAGAACTATTCTACCAAATAGATGAAATTTGATAAAAACAACAGAACTATTGTTCCTTACAAAGTCCAAATGTGCATAGAGGCTGAAATAGTAGACAGTGTAATGCAAATAATCAAATACCATGACATTGTGAAGGCAGGAAGCAGACCATAGCATCAGAGCCAAGCTCTGATGGTAAGCAATAGATACATCTGAATAGGCAAATGAAGAGATTTGGGGACATCCAACACATAGCACATTAGACGATGTGCAATTAAAATAAGAGAGTTCATGGTTAGAACAAGGTTTTCTGTGTGCTAAAAGTTCCAATTCTCAAAATATTGATCATGAAGCAAGGCATAGACTCAACATTCAGGGGAACATTAAATCTCATTAAGAATAAAGATATTCATTGAAGTCAAAATAAGCTGATGATTATAAATTTAGATACTATTATTAAAATGGTCTTAAAGTCCTATGTAGTGAAATTAAGTAAAGAAACAGATGCAATGAGTGTAACAGAAAGTAATTTTTCAATTCTGCTAATACTAATCAATGACAAAATACCCAGGGAAAACCATTACATTTGCTATAATGACAGCAACAAAAATAAAGCACATGGGAATAAATTTTAGAAGTATGCAGGAATTAGGGATGCCTGGGTGGCTCAGCGGTTAAGCATCTACCTGCCTTTGGCTTAGGGCATGATCCTGGGAGTCCTGGGATTGAGTCCCACATCCAGCTCCCTTCATGGAGCCTGCCTTTCTGCCTGTGTCTCTGCAACTCCCCACCGCCACCCCCCATGTCTCTCATGAACAAATAAATAAAATCTTTAAAAAAACTTATGCAGGAACTAAATGAAGAAATACTTTAATCTCCACTGAAGAACACTAAAGACTTGGATAAGTGAAAGACATACATTCTTCTTAAATAGAAAAAGCAAATTATAAAAATGGTCAATCTCCTCCAGTTTATGTGATTCTAATGGAAAAAAGCAAAAGGTTTGAGGGAAAATTGACAAATTTTATTCTAAGTCTTCCAAAGAATACAGAAAATTAACCATGTGAGGATGCTTTTCTGAAAATACAGTAGTAATAATTTCCAATGCCACCTTTAAAATGGATTGTAAAGCTTAAATAATTGGTTCTATATGCATTTCGTCAGATCACCCAAACAGACTTCAGTTAATAATGAATATTATACTCAGAATCTGTGATGTAAAAGTTTTATTCAGCAAACATTACTGAGATAATTAGCTAGCTATCTGAAAGAAATATAGATAGATCTGTATGCCTGTCTCATTACTTATACACAGCTAAATAAGTCTAAATGAATTTAACATTTTTGGGTATTATAATAAATGGTGAATTAAATATTTAAAACTGTAATACTGAAGTGAGGAAACTGTAAAAGGGTTATTTTAGAAAAGTTGATAAATTTTACTATATAACTTTTAAATTTATTTATAAAAAAACTAAAAGGACAAATATAAGCAATAATCTTGGGAAATGCTTTACATATGATTTTTAACAGGTCAATTTTTTAATTGAAGAAGTCTTACAAAAAGACTAACAATTTTATGAATGAATAGAGAAAAGGATAAATGAATCATGAGTAAACAGAGAAAATAAAAGGCTCAAATTGTTCATAATTAAAGGGGTACATAAAGATTTTTTTTAATTTATTCATTCATGAGAGACACAGAGACAGAGACAGAGAGAGAGAGAGGCAGAGACAGAGGCAGAGGGAGAAGCAGGCCCCATGCAGGGACCCCCACGTGGGACTCGATCCCGACTCTCCAGGTTCACACCCTGGGCTGAAGGCAGCGCTAAACTGCTGAGCCACCCGGGCTGCCCAAAGGGGTACAAATTTAAATAAAAGTTCATATTTTAAAAAGGCATATTATATATAAGTATTTAGTTATAAAATTCTACAAAATTCTACAAAATCTGAGTGTGCAAGAGTCCAGCTTTTCTTTAATTCTCTGCTGAATTTAACCTAGTCTTGAGCCATTAAAAAAAAAAAAAACTATCTTAAATTTCTGCCAGTTAATAATTATTTCCCATTTGAAAGTCAGTTCTATCAAGTATTTTCTCAGTCCAGACTATCCATTTTTATTAAAAAAAACAATCTTAACTCAATATTCAGTTGTTCCCATATTCATCTGCATCCCAGATTGGCCTCTACATTTCTGATGTGAGATTAGGTGTGTCCTGGTGTCAGATTTGGGCAAATCACATCTTACCCTCTCATTTTGCTGAACTTCTCCTTCTTGTATGGGTAACTGGGTAGCTATTATATTTTAATCTCATAGTCTCATTAATCCAGGAATATACTTACTGGGAATTCTTATTAACAAACAAAACAAATAAATATGCCAACATGTAATTACAAGGATGTTCAATTTTGGCATGGTTTTACAATAACAAAAACAAACCAAGATTTTTAAAAATCCCTAAATATCAACCAATAAGAAACAATAGAATAGAACACAACCATGAAAAGAACAATGTAGACTTAAAGCTTCTGACAACTTGCTATGTTAGCGGGGAAAGAAGGTAAGAGAGCATTACCCCTTTTGTGTAAGCATGGGATATAAACAGATGGTTGTTTCTGAGTGACTATACATAGGTCCAAAAATTGTAGGAGGATGATCCTCTTTTTTTACCTAAATTTTTTATTTTAAAAACTCAAAACTCAAAGAAAAATTTACATAATTGTACAGTGAACAATATCTTTTATCCAATATTTTTACCACATTATTTAGTCATTTTACCTCTCTGATCCCTTTCTATATTTATTTATATATTAATTACAGCTGATTTCTCCCTTCATTTTATTTGTATATACATTTCATTTTATTTGTATTTACATCTCATTCTTCTCTATTCCTTTTGTAATTTAAAAAGTGCAAGTTTTATCTTCTGTGTTTTGTTTTAACAGACTTGAGTCACATCAGGCTTTTCAACCAACATAAAATCATATCATTCTGATCTTAATTCCTGCTGTTCTTGCTCTGAAGTGACAAATATGTCTTACACATTCAGGTTCTGTAGCATTTATAGATTGTATTATTGTTTTTAGAGATTTATTATTTTGAGAGAGAGAGAGGGCAGGGGAGGGGCAGAGGGAGAAAGAATCTTAAGCCAAGAGTTGGTAGCTTAACCCACTGTGCCACTCACTGCTCCAAGTGTGTTTTATTTTTATTTAACTTTTTATAGATACAGTTCTTCCCACAAACAGTTTGCTATGTATTTATTATAATACATAGGTATAATGTGTGTGTGTGTATATATATATATATATATATATATATATATGTGTATATATATCACGGGTTATATGGGATATATATATATATATCATGGGTTCTCTGGTCCAGTAAGAAAACAGCTTACTCCTAAATATCTGATTTTTATGTTTGATTAAGCCATTAAATAGCTAAGCCTGGTCTAGAAGCACAATAAGAATCAACTAACAGTTTTTTATTTTTAATTAACAAATAAATAAATTCCTTCCACTAAGTCATTTCAATAATTTGAAAATTTGTTTTACCACTCAAACTTTAAACTCAACACAAAAGACCTTTTAAAAGCAAAATGAAAAAAATAAGCATAATTAAAAACATGCTTCATAATTATTGATTTTTAACTACATATTTGCATGTATCTGCAATAAATCCTTGGAAAATGACTGAGGTAATTTTAATATTAATAAAGAAAACCTATCCTGTATTTGTTTACATTTTCTACTTGACAGAGTTCAGAAGACCTTTGGAAAACATAGTGTAGTAACATTAATATGAACAAAATTTATTAAATAAATTCTGTTAAGATGCCTAAGGTTTCATCCCTGTAATATGTTTTAGTTTCCCTAAAATCAAGATAGGGTATTAATTTTTATTTTGACTCAATGTGTCTAAAAATTTAATATTTACATAATGCTAAGGCTGTTCATGACCTCAATTTCAATAGCATGCAGTCAGAATTCAATTGGACCATACAGATTTCACTCAATCAAGGAAACAATGAAACAAAAATGTTCTTCAGAAAAATGCCAAACTCCTTATTGACCAGTGAGACAGAAACCGTTGAAGTAAATAAAATTTGGGATCTGTATGACTTTTGGCATTCCCTTTACAAGAAGCAAGTCCAGGATTTTAAGAGAATGGGAAAATATGCAATTATATCATGTTATTTGTTTCATTTAAAATAATGATTGCAGGGCAGCCCGGGTGGCTCAGCGGTTTGGCACAGCCTTCAGCCCAGGGCCTGATCCTGGAGACCCGGGATCCCATGTCGGGCTCCCCGCATGGAGCCTACTTCTCCCTCTGCCTGTGTCTCTGTCTCTGTCTCTGTCTCTCTCATGAATAAATAAAATTTTTAAAAATAAATAAAATAAAATAAAATAAAATAAAATAAAATAATGATTGCTGAAGAGAGAAAAAGGCTTATATATTTTTTAAAGATTTTATTTTTTTATTCATGAGACACAGAGAGAGGCAGAGACCCAGGCAGAGGGAGAAGCAGGCTCTGCGCAAGATGCCTAATGTGGGACTCGATCCCAGAACCCTGGGATCATGACCTGAGCCAAAGGCAGATGCTCAACCACTGAACCACCCAGGTGCCTGGAGAAAAAGGCTTAAATATGTTAATTTAGTCAATTTTCACGAGGTTAAATTCCTTATTCCATTAGTTCTCTATTAAAACATTTATCGTAAGATCAAAGTTTAGAATATTCTCAAGCATAAGTAAATATGTTACATTTTCCAAAATTGGTGTAGTATATATCGATAATGACTCCAAGTTAAAAAGGGGGGTGGGATTCAGTTTTTAAATTTGTTATCTTTACAGTGCTTTGAAATAAAATGAAGTAAAATATTAGTACATGTTCATTGGTACTAGAGGATTAATTACCTGCTTTTGAAAAGACTCTTGACAATCAGGTTTACTTTGAAATATTTAAATAATAACTCACAAATAAAGAATTATAGCTGAGACTCTATAGAGTACATTGTATCGGCAATATATGGAAACTGAATAGTCCAATTGATGTGATAATGTTGGGATTCAGAGCAAAGGGTCAAGGTAGAATTCTTGAGACATCTTTGGTTCATTATAGCCCACCCCAGGGAAGGCCTGTGGGCAAAAGGAGCCGCACTGCGGTCATTAGAAGGGGCTAATTATATACTTTCAAGTTGGGGGGGGTTGGTTTAGGGATAGCACAAACCTCCAAGGTATTTTGGAAACAAGGTTTCCAGGACCCTGAAGGGGCTAGCTATTGTTATGAAAAGGTCATTCCTTAATGTTTAGTAAAAATTCAGTCTTGAGACCCTTCAGATGTGTATCAGTGGGACATATGCTTGGAGGATGATTGCTAACATAGATCTTGGGAGGCGGGGGTGATAAAGGAAGTTTCCAAAGTAATTTCTATATGTTTAAAGTAGATACACAGGATCCTGGGGTGGGGCTAAGATTGCCTTTTGCCCTTAGCAAAGTGCCAATAAGAAGACAGTTCAGCTCCCAGAAGAAAGTCACTCTGCTCTTTTCAAGGACTTGTCAAGGGACTGTAGGTACTAACAAAATTTAATTTTTCTTTTGTCTTTGTTTCCCATATCACTATTACTAAAAACTATGGAAAGAAGTATCAAATGGAAAGAAGGCTAGAAACAGGAGAAGTATACCTTTCTACCTCATTTCCCATTCCATTTTTTGAGGTCTTCCCTTGTTTTGGAAAAAAACAAAACAAAACAAAACAAAACAAAACACTGTTTCTGATCCCACTTGCTTAATCTCTTTTCTCCCCTCCTACCACTTCTTCCTTTTCCCCACCCCTACTTGGTTCCACTCCTCTGCTCTCTACTCTGCTTTGTCCTATCACTCCTCCCTCTCTCCATCTTTCCTTCCGTATCCTATCTCTGTGACTTTTTCAAGATAATTCTTCCCCAGGATCTTTCTTCATTCAGATCCACACAGTCATCATAACTATGTCTACAGAAAAGTTTTGATAATACTATTAAAATTTTTTTCAAAACTTTCAAGTTTATTGAGATTTGTTTTATGGCTAAGCATATGGTCAATTCTAGTGATGTCCCAGGTGTGTTTGCAAAGAAAGTGTTTCATTCTGTTATTTCAAGAAGTGTCAATCAGGTCAAATTGGTTGATAGTATTCAAGTCTTTTATACCCTTATTGATATTCTTCAACTTGGTTATAACAATGACTAAAAGGACAATGAAATTGTCAATTTTTAATTTGTATATTGCTTTCTTTTTAAATTTTTAATATAAACTATAGTTAAAATATAAAACTCGAAACAACTAAAGTTCACGACTTTGAAAGCCCCTATTAATGGGACCCTAACCTGTCTTTGCAGCCTGATTTCCAGCTTGCTGTCTCTCACTGTAGCCACCCTGGAATGACCACTCTCAGTTATCTGAGTTGCCATTATGGCGCTGAGTCTTTGCTTATGTGGATTCCTCTATAGCAATTCATTCAAGTAGAACTGAAAGACATAAATTTTATCTTTGTTCATTGCCATTTTCAGGAAATAAGTGCAACCATCAGATATGGAATAATTCAGCTTTGTTCACTTAGCACAATAATTGAAATGGGAACCTAATCACCAGACTTGCCCAAAAAAGAATACATTAATTCATTCACTGTGCCAGACTTGTGCCAGTCATATAAATGTGATGGACTTGATCCCTTCCCTAAAGGTTTGCACTCTAGCAGAAAAAAGATAATAAACAAGAATTTTCATAGATTTTCTTGGGGAAATCACAAAGTAGAGGCATCTAACCTGTGCTGTATTGGTCAAGAAAAGCATTCTTTTTTAAAAAAGTTACTTTGACTAAAACTGAAAGAGATGAATAGGAGTTTCTCAGGTGAAGAAGTGAGGGTACAGTGTTTCACTCACACATATGAAAGCCTGGGGTAAAAAAGAGTAGGATCTAGTCACTAAACTGGAAGTTTAGCACTGCTGAAGCTTGGAGGGAAATGGCAGACATAGGAATGAGTCAGGGTCTGGTATGTGTTAAAGGGTTTGAATTTTATCCTGGAGACAAGGATTTAAGTATGTAAGTGAGATGATCAGTTTTATGTTTGAGGAGTATTACTTTGTAAAAACCTATGCATTCATCAAAAAATCTACCGATTTAGATGGCAAATAACAATGACTGATTGTTTGAGTGTCATATCCAGACACACATTCTTTGCAATGTCTCTGGAGTCTGAAGGACAGATTTAGTACCATGTCAAGGATGTTTTTCCTATATATTTTTCCAAAGATATGACAGAAATAAAAGGATATGTTTTGGATTAACACAGAAAATTAAAATAATCTGTTGTGTTTTAGCCAATAACTGATATATTATAATAATAAAGTCTGCTGATAGTTAAGTATAGATATTATGATATCAGATTAATACAGTTATGGGCCATTCATAAAGCTTCTCAATATTGAACACACACAGTGAATGTTTGTGAGTGAGATATGATTTATTAGATGAAATCTGCCTCAAAAATGTTATCTTTGGTGCATATTTTTATATAGTGCCATCAATCAAAGAATATTTACAATTAACAGTTTTACTAATTTACTTACATAATGTCATTAAGCTCTGTTTTCAAGATAGTCACTGGTAGTAATAAGTTCTCTCTTCCTCATAGGCATCTTACTTCTTGAGAATTAATTGATATAATTGGTGGTGATGGATTGTTGGCATTTTCTAACAATAAAGTAATCTGTGTCTTCCCAGAAATAGTTCTGGTTATGCCACCAGTTTGAAAAAATTTACTTATGGATAAATGAGGTAAGTCATTGAAAGCCTGTTAAGTGTTCCTTATCTTTTTATTCACTGGAGAAGACAGTTATTCAGAAAACACATTGTTTCAAGGACATATTTAAATTTTGTGGATCCTCTTTAAAAGAAATCGGAGAGTTTTATGAACACAGTATTTGATAGGAAAGTAAATATTTATACTGAGAAGGGAAATCACATACAAAAATTAGCTAAAATGTGACAAGTAACACGAAAATTACAAAATCTGGGGGGAAAAAAGAATAATACTGATCTATCAGCTCCTTGACACAACTCTAATATATTGTTTGGTTGTGTATTCTTTGACCACCTCTTCATATGACATTGTCTTCATGATATCATTTTTTTTCATTTTATGATTTTAAAAAATTTCATTTAAATTCAATTTGTCAACATACAGTACATACAGTACTCATCTTGTCATGTGCCCTCCTTAATGTTCCTCACCTAGTTACCCTACCCCCACCCTCCTTTCTACATCATGATATTATTTTTCTTTTTTTTTTAAGATTTTATTTATTTATTAGAGACATAGAGAGAGAGGCAGAGACACAGGCAGAGAGAGAAGCAGGCTCCATGCAGGGAGCCCAACGTGGGACTTGATCCCAGGTCTCCAGGATCACACCCTGGGCTGAAGGCGACACTAAACCACTGGGCCACCGGGGCTGCCCATGATATCATTTTCTATCAGGTGAACTGAAATATAATTATTCTGCCTACCAATGTAGTTAATAAAAAATATTGATAGTTGCTATTTGTAAAATATGAATCATAATTTACATAAAGCTGTTATTATTATTGCTTACAGCTTGGTGTTCTACAAACACAAGAACACTGGTAAATTATATTTTATACAATTCCCATAATGCAAAAATACATGGTATTTTTTAAACTTTACCCTCTGCATTTTTCAATATATTCTTAAAGAAATTTTCATTTTGACAAGGCATCAAAGAGACCTATTCTTCTCCCTGAAATTTTGACATGTTTGAATATTGAAGTTTCCACAGACTAGTTTCTGGTTCTGTTTATTTTAAAATCCATTACTTTCTCCTCCACTACTCCCATATTTCCAGTACTTGGCATAAGATATGTCCATGTAATGATCAGAACATAGAACTGTCACTCAGGCAAAGTGAGTCAGCAAGTGGGCAGAAGTTCTCCTGAACATCTGTAGAGAGCAAAATGGAGTCTCTCATGGCAAGTAGGGGCCTGTGCCAAGCAATGACGCAAGCAGTTAAGTTACCACAACGAGGAGGCATTGCTGGGACCAACAGAACTGATAATGAGCGGAACCCAAGGAGATCTGCGGAGATCTCAACTGATTAAATTCCTTTAAAAAAGGAAGGATTTTGGCAGCAAACTGTCAGACCCTTCAGACCTGACCTCTCTATGTCTGACCACTTAAAAAAGGCAACTGCTTCCAGCAGCTCTGCTCAATTGGTTTCTGAACAGAATTGAGATCCTTCAGTGCTCGAACATAAGAAGCAGTAAGTGCAGAGAGCTGACCCAGACCAGACTGAAGCCTTATCTCAATTGTGCACCCACAGACTGAGTTGGCATTTGGTTCGTTAACTTCCTGCCCTCTTCTGTTATCTTTATTGTGTGGTTTGTCTTCTGTTCTGTGTAAGAAGCCAAGTTTAATCACATGTTGAATTGTCATTGAATTTGGAATCTTGACCCTGCTTTATAATTGTGATTTAACTTTGCTTTATGATTGAATAAAGCTGACACCGTGGAAAGACAATTCATTTGTGCACCTTCATAGTGTGCTCATGACAACGTCATTACATATGAATGGCTAAAAATAACCTAGCTTTTATGGAAGTTGTCACAAATCCTATAACCCACTAAACCAAATATTTCAATTATTTCAAATTCGCTTTGGCTAGGTCCCCAAAATGGCCACTCTTAGCCAATATGAAATAGGGGAAGTCAGAGAGGAAAGTGACTGCAGTTAAAATACATCCATTTTTCAAATCTTACGGAAATATATGTCCATGTGAATATATACTAAATGACTTTCCCATGGCTAGGTTACATCCTTCTCAAATATATACAAAAATTCTAGGAGTGTTCCTTTATACCCAGATTCCAGTATAATTGTTCATTTCCCTTTCCTTTTTAAGAAGTGGCAAGCCCTCTACTCCCCTTCTTTCCAACACACGTTATTAGTAGATCTGAAGTGCTGCACTATTGCTTAAGCTTCTCTTATATACCATGCCACTCCTCTTAAGTTATTCCTTTACTTAAAAATGCTTATTATTTAACTACTTGGATTGTATCATCTATTCACTACAAGAAACCTAGCTGATATACCCTCTCACCCTTCCATTCTTATATTTCAATCTTATCTTATCTTATCTTAAAATGAGTTTCTCATCAAGTCTTTTCCAGTCATTCTGGTGGACCCATTTTGTTTGTTTATTTGTTTTCTATCATGGTGTTTGATTAATTTTTGTCACAACACTTATCCAAATTATATATATTTGTTCATTTCCAATCGTCCCCGGGTTCCAAACACAGTGGCTACAATATAACAGGATATTTATAGTAAAATCCCATATTAGGGTACATTTACTCAAACTCCATTCCCAAATAAGGTGAGTTTAAGCTCTTACCTTTGGAGAGAGGGGGACAATTGAAGAAAGAATGAAGTGCAAGGATAGGCACAGGGAATCAGCAGACAACCCTGTCTCACAAGGTTTGTTTTAACCCTTTAACCTTTCCAGTATGCCTACCAGCCTGTTCTCCTTGGACTAGCCAAAAAAAAAAAAAAAAAAAAAGCTACCAAATAACTATAAAATTAACTAAAATCACTTCTATTGTCTCAAATGTTCCATCACAACCACAAGAATAGGCATTAATTTCATTAATTGATGAGCCACTGTGTACATCCTATAGTAGATAATGCCAAACCACAATTGGGTCAAAACTCTTGGTAAGTCTGTTAAACTGTGATCACTCTCGGTCATATTCTACAATTTGCAATAATGCTATCTTGCATTTATAAAACTGGATTTTCTGGATCCTACTTACTGTATTGTAGTGGAGTTTTATTGTATTTCATGAGTGAGTGAATGAACTCGTTTATTTCTCCTATTTTATTGTTGTATTTTATTTTTAAAGATGTATTTATTTATTTGAGAGAGTGTGTGTGCATGAGAAGGGAGGGGGAAAGGGCAGAGTAATTAAAAGGGGAAGCACACTCTGTGCTGAGTGGGGAGCCCAGCAACTTGGAGCTCATGGGGCTCGATCTCAGAACCCTGAGTTGAAACCAAGAGTTGGATGTTTAACTGATGGAGCCACCCAGGTGTCCCTGTATTTCCCCTGTTTTAAAGATAACAAATAATGAATTAAAATCAGGAGTGGGGGATCCCTGGGTGGCGCAGCGGTTTGGCGCCTGCCTTTGGCCCAGGGCGCGATCCTGGAGACCCGGGATCGAATCCCACATCGGGCTCCTGGTGCATGGAGCCTGCTTCTCCCTCTGCCTGTGTCTCTGCCTCTCTCTCTCTCTCTCTCTCTGTGTGACTATCATAAATAAATAAAAAAATTAAAAAAAATAAAATCAGGAGTGGAATATAATGAAATGAATTTAATTTTTAAAGACTGAATTTAAAATAACAGTGTTTTAAAGAAATAGAATTATTAACAAAATAGAAAATGAACTAAATTATCAAAATGTTTTAAATTATCTATACTCTTCTTATGAGAAATCATGTACAACATACTTGGAATTAGATGTTCTGGGAAATCCAATAACTGCTTCAATTTTTGCACATGTTTTTTATAAAATTTTAAAAGCAATTTTACCTCCATTAAATCATTTGACTATAAAGACCTTATGAGGTAAATCTACTTATATGGTAAGTAGGCTGAATCAACATTTATTCTAGCCCTGTTTTCTCTTATTTCCTATATTTTATTCTATTTTCAGATTTTATTTATTTATTCATGAGAGACACAGAGAAAGAGGCAGAGACATAGGCAGAGGGAGAAGCAGGCTTCCTGCGGAGAGCCTGATGCAGGACTGGATCCGAGGACCCCAGGATCACACCCTGAGCCGAAGGCAGATGCTCAACCACTGAGCCACCCAGGCACCCCATTACTTCCTATATTTTAAAGCTGAAAACTAATCTTTCTATACCACATTGTATCTAGCAAAAGCAAGGTGACAATCCAGCCAAACAAAGTATATAGAAGTCCTGGGGATTTCAGGAAAATATCTGTTTCTTGATAAGCATCCTCTTCTTTCTCCTCCATTAATTTTCCTTCCTGAGTTGGATGTAGCTATAAAGAGTGGAGATAACAAACAGCGATATCTCAATCATGAAGAAAAGTCTCAGAATGTCACAAGACTAAAATCCTTGAGATATTGAAACCAAGCCAACAATTCCCTACTTCCTGGCATCTTATTGCATAGGAATAAAAAATATCTCAAGTTTATTTAAACCTCATTAAACTAGAATATCAGGAAATCAGTTTTCTATCAAGAGAATAGAGAGATAATTTATTTTGTCTTTTGTGATATTTAACAGCTAAACACAAACAAATAAGACAGTGACACAGGAATATTATTATGTAACAGACAGGCAAACTTAAGCTTAGCATTATATGCACATACAGAATAAGAGACACAGCCTAGATCTAAATCAGGATGTTAGGGGTGGGGAAGTACCCCCATTCACTAGGAGTTTAAAATCTAGGAGAGAAACAAGATTTGCATTAAATTAAATGGATCAAAATATATGATAATTTATTAGGCTGGGTGGTTTAAGAGTAAAAGTAGCTAACCTTTTTTGAGTGATTAATATGTGACAGTCACTTTTCTAGCCACTTTACATTCGTTAACTCTTTATTCTTAGCATAACTCTATTACATAGGTGCTATTTTATGCACATTTTACAGGGGAGAAAACTGAGGGTATGAGAAGTTATGAGTTTTTAAATACCTTGTCATTGGTGACACAGCCACTAAGTGACAGAGCTGGCATTCGGACTCAGGCTGTCTGGCTCCAGCAATTATGCTCTTAGCCATTACCTCACACTATTTCTCACCAGTCTGTTTATGTCAGTCTGAATGAAGTAGATATTTCATCCTAATATTAGGATAACATAATTAAAACTTGCAGAGTTTTAAAAAAGTTTTCAGATACAATAAATAGAGGAAAATATTAACACTTACATAGTACTTCATATGTGTCAGGCACTATGCCAAGTAATTTACATATATTAACCCATTTAATTCTCATAATAAGATACCAATCCAGTGTGGCTAGAACTATTTATCTTTCCTATTCTACAGAGGAGAAATTTTGAATCCCAGAAAAGCTAAGACACTAGCCCAAAGTGGCATAGTTTATAAGTGGTGCAGCTGGGATCCTAACCTAGGAAACCTGGCTCCAATATTTGGTTCAGTAACAAATCACATAACTTCTACCCACTGCACATGTAGTAAAGGCCAGTAAAATCCACAGAAGAAATAGAAAATATTTGCTGAGCATTCAAGGACAGCTTTATGGAAGGGGAAATGTCATCCGATTAAATTTTGAAAGGAGAAGCAAGAAACAATAAGCAACAAAATTGAGATTTCAAAGTTATAATAAAAAATAAAGAAAAATGTGAGAATAATTCTAGAATATCAGAGTCAAGTAGATGCATGATGACATTCAATGAGACCAGTTGGATTTTTAATTTCTAAATTTGAGAATTTTTTCTTTTTTTTTTTTTGAGAATTTTTTTTCAAATCTAAAGTTAACTTGTTCTATTTTCACCCACCAACACTTCATTTCAATTCCTGACTATTCAGTTTAATTTCATGACAGTTTATATTCTGACGGCGACTCTTAGGTCCCATAAAAATAAGACTTAAAAGCTATGGTTCCTTCCTTCAAGGTAATTATAACTTTTCAAATTTACTAAATAATTTAGCAAATCAGTTTAATAAACACTTAATGAGCAACTGCTATCTATCAGACATCATCCCAGGACCTGGGACTATAGAAGATTGGTAGAAGAGAAGACACAAAACAAATAATTATATTTCAATATGGTAAGAGTATTGAAACATTGGGGTCCATGCACTCTGGCATCAGTGAAAAGGGTCATGCTGGAAAAAAGTGGATATTTAGAAAGAACTTTCAAAGCTTTTCTTCAAGAAATATTAAATCATTATATATCAGGTACTATGCTAAGTAATGGTGATACAGTAGTGAAAAATTCAAACCTCATCTCTATAATTGCAAAGCTTTAGACCAACAGAATTAAAGCAATCATTTTGCTACTATAGACTTGATAACAAGCCGCAAGAGCTTAGTTTTCTAGCCCTGTTTATAGGTGCTGCTTGCCACCAGAAACTAAGACCAGATGCCAGAAGCCAAAAGCTCCAAACAAGCCCCCATGACCCCGTTTTTGATTGGTTTCTTCCAGTTCATACACCAGTTGCTAACCTCTAGATGACCTTGAGATTATTATCACCGAATTCTAATAAAGAACACACCTACTAGCATCAGAGCAAATCTGACTGTACCCTTTCAAGGGAAGAAAAGAGGTGGCACTCTGATTCCAGGAAGCCTCTTCTCTTGCTCAAAACACCTGACATCAGCTTGCTTACCAGCCCATTAATTACCATAATCTCATAAAACCCTGACCATGAGACATAATTAGGGAGAAGGTGCCTTTAAAACATAAGCTTCCTTTCTCCACTCTCTGGCCATTGAATAAATTACTTGCTGGCCATCAAATACTGTTTTGTTCTTTGGCTACGGGGAATGATTTTGAGTAGGGGAAAGAACCTACCATTTTAGCAACACTTTTAGCAAGATGACAGAGAATAAAGAAATAGAGAATGAAAGGAAAAAGGAATACTAGGGACCATGTGCAGGCTGCCCCGAGATGGGCCACTTTAGCATGAACATTTTTTTGAGTTAAAAGTAATCAAAACCCAGTAAACACAAGAAAAGCTGTCTTCTTGGTCCTCAGCTGCCTAAATTTCCATTGGAAAGGCGAACTTGTACCAGAAGAGTGCTATTTACATACTCCGTTTTACTAAAGAAACTTATCTATGTAATTGGGCAACATTTGTTCTTCCAAACACTTATTCTCACCTTCCTGTTAATGACTTTGTCACCTATGTATCCTCAGACCCTGCCTTTCTCTTCAGCTCATTCATATAAGCTTCCTGTTGTTTCACTGTCTTTTGAATTTTCATGTCTGTGTGAACTCCTCATCTGCATGCCTATTAAATTTGATTTTCTCCTATTAATGTGTCTTGTGTCAATTTGATTCTTAGTCCAGCTAGAAGGACCTTGAAGAGTAAATGAAGGTCTTCCTCCCTGACAGAATGAGGGAACAGGGGAACGGACCACAGAAAGGGATTTTGGAATTAACAGAGTTTGTTCAACTTCTGAGTCAGCAACTTCTGAAAATGGAAAGTGATACAAGGAGAAAAAGCAAAATGAGAGGGAAAAGCAGGGGTCAATTACAAGACTTAAATCCTATTGCTTTATAGGTCGAGAGAGTTCAGTGATCCAGATAAATCTTGCTATTTCCAGATTTATCTGGATCACTGAATATATATATATAATATATATAGATTTATCTGGATCACTGAATATATATATATACATATATATATATGTGACTAAATTGAGATCAGTTGTATTTTTACATAAATCTTTTTAAATTTTAAAATTTAAAATTTTGTATTTTTACAAAAATTACATAGAATAGCAATTATGTAATAGAGTTATGCTGAGAATATATATATATAGTGACTAAAAAAGCACACTGGATTGATGATTCAGAAGTATTAATTTTCTCTGGAAATGACAGCCTGGATCTTCCAGCTATGCCTAATCAAGTTAAAATAGATGTTTTTTCTTGATGCCCATGGAACAAAATGCCAAAATTCATGGGAATGATGGTGTATTTTACTTTACAAACTTATTTGTGAATAAAAACTATGCAAATTAAATCAGATTTGTATTGCTCTTATGGAATTTTCAATGCAGACCTACATTTCTATGAATCCAATAAAAAACAACCACTTCTAATGAGTATGATTTCATTTGGCTTCTTTCTTTTCAGAAAATTAAAAGTTCCTGTTAGAAGTCTTTACTGATACTTCAATAAACATGTTTTGTTTTTTCAAGTGCCATGTTAGACTCAGTGTGGGCTACTATAAAGATAAGACAGAGTTTGAAATTTCTTGTCAAGAAAGCTTTGTATATTCAGGCTGTAAGGAGCCCCCTTTTCCTCCAAGTACATAGCAATGACAGATAAAATACAAAATGAGTGAAATCAAACGCATACAGCTAGATAAAAAAAAAAAGATAAACATCTGCATAAATAAGCACAGAACTACAATATCAGCTTAAATTGCAGGTCTACTGAGCTATGGGTCTACTCTACATAGACTAAGAAGTCTATGCCTCCCGCATAACAGAAAGTTAAAAGTACTCTGTAGGAAGCAGAAGAACTTTCCTAAATTCAATTCATGATGTCAAGATCTTCCACTGATTCTTATGAAAGATGAAAAATGCTCCTACCAGATCTGCCTAGAGCTCTGATTTTAAAAATGCTAAAATAAGTAAATAAATAAATAAAAAATAAATAAATAAAAATAAAATTAAAAAATGAAAAACAAAATAAATAAAAATTAAAGAAATAAAAACTGCTATGCACCTAAGAGGGAAAGAACACAGGTAAACCTCTCCAGAGCAGCTGAGCCAAACTGCCCAGTGGCTCAGTATCCGGATATTGTGTGACAGAGTTCTGTTTCCAGCATAGTGATGGAAGCCCCTACAAGTAACTGTCCAGTTGATTGATCCTCTGGACAGAATACAAAGCAAACACTATTCCAGGATACTAAGTAACAAACAAAATCGCAGAACATGGACAAGTCAAAACTTTGAGAGGCGACCAACTTGAGCACGGTTCCCACGTTCCTTTGTAAGGCCTTTCCCTGCCAGTGGGAACTTCAAAGAGAGCCTCTTAGGAAGCAGAATGACCTATGGAACAGGCAGGTCAGAACATTTAACAACCGCTGTCCACACCGCACCTGGGAGAGTGAGAGTATAATCAACAGAAATCCGAAGCAACCAAGTTCAAATCTAGGACTCCTGTTCTCATTCTCATATACCTCTTCAGCCTGTCGCATTCTCCTGTTGTAAGAGAGAAGCAAATGCAGCCACAATTCATCCTCAATTCTCATGGCTGATAAGTAATTGAAGTAACCCAGAGCCCTACCACCAAGAAAACTGTAGTTCTCTTTTCCCCACTATGAATTACAAATTCAAATTGGATGTATATAATAACTGAAATGGTCTCTTACATATATTTTGTTGCCATGTCAGTGAAGTTCTTCACCATCACTGATGTCATGTGTAAGATAAAAAATGTTTTTTTTTCACAAAACATCTTCTAAAAAATACTTTTTACCTAAATCTAGTTTCATAATGAAAATATAATCAGTAGGTATTATGAAGGTTTTATAGATTATACCTAAATTTGAAGATTGTAAATAAATCTTTGGACCAAGACAGAAAACAAATAAAATATAGATGTGGAAATTAGAAGGCATCAGGCCAAGTAGCTAACATGAACATGAGTTAGAAATAGTCTGTCTTTTAAAAAGTTAATGTTACTCTTTTCTATACAAGTTGTATCTTGCTAATGTATGAAGTGACACGTTATAAATATATCTAATGTATTTGGTTTCTTTAAGAAAGCATTAGGAAAACTTCCAAATTAACTCAATAAGGCCAACATTACCCTGATATCAAAACTAAATAAAGACACCACAAAAAAAGGAAACTACAGGTCAATATCTCTGATGAACATAGATGCAAAAATCCTCAACAAAATACTAGCAAACTGAATCCAAAAATACATTTAAAAAAATTCACAGATATCTGGGTGGCTCAGTGGTTGAGCATCTGCCTTCAGCTCACATCGTGATCCCAGGGTTCCAGGATCGAGTCCCACATCAGGTTCCCCACAAGGAGCCTGCTTCTCCCTCTGCCTTCTCTCTCACTGCATCTCTCACGAATAAATAAATAAAAAATTTTGAAAAATAAATAAATAATAAATAAATAAATAAATAAATAAATAATCATTCGCTATAATCAAGTGATTTCTGGTTGCAAGGGTGGTTCAATTTTTGCAAATTAACCAGTGTGATACATCACATTAATTAAAAAAGATAAGAACCAAATGACCATTTCAATAGATGTGGAATAGCATTTGGCAAAATAGACATCCATTTATGATAAAAATACTCAACAAAGTAGTTTAGAGGGAAAATACCTCAACAAAATAATGGCCATATATGAAAATCCCACAGCTAACATTATCCTCAATGAGGAAAAACTGAGATCTGTTCCATTATAGTCAGGAACAGAACAGGGATGTCCAACTTTGCCACTTTTATTCAACATGGTACCAGAAGTCTTAGCCACAGCAATAAGACAACAAAAATAAAAGGCATCTAAATTGGCAAGGAAGAAGGCAAATTTCACTATTGGCAGGTGACATGAGACTCTATATAGAAAACCTGAAAGACTCCACCAAAAAAATTACTAGAACTGATAAACAAATTCAGTAAAGTTGCAGGATACAAAACCAATGCAACCAATCTGTTGCATTATTAAACACCAATAATGAAACAGTAGAAAGAGATATTAAGGAATCAATCCCATTTATGATTGGATCAAAACAATAAGATATCTAGGAATAAACCTAACCAAAGATGTGGAAGACTTCTACTCTGAAAACTATAAAACACTTATTAAAGAAATTAAAGATAACACACAGAAATGGAAAGACATTCCATGCTCATGGGTTGGAAGAACAAATACTGTTAAAATTTCTATACCACCCAAAGCAATCTATACACTTAATACAATCTCTATCAAAATATCACTAGCATTTTTAACAGAATTAGGACAAACAATCCTAAAATTTCAGTGGAACCACAAAAAACCCTGAATAGCCAAAGCAACCTTAAAAGAGAAAATAAAAACTGGAGGCATCACAATTCTGGATTTCACATTATATTACAAAGTTGTAGTGATCAAAACACTACAGTACCAGCACAAAAACAGACAGGTAGATCTATAGAAAAGAATAGAAAACCCAAATAATCTTTGACAAAGCAAGAAAGAATATCCAATGGAAAAAAAAGACAATCTCAAAAAAAGAAAGAAGAAAGAAGAAAGAAAGAAAGAAAGAAAGAAAGAAAGAAAGAAAGAAAGAAAGAGAAAGAAAGAAAGAAAGAGAAAGAAAGAAAGAAAGAAAGAAAGAAAGAAAGAAAGAAAGAAAGAAAGAAAGAAAGAAAGAAAGAAAGAAAGAAAAAGAAAGAAAGAAAGAAAAAAGAAAAGAGTACAGCCTCCTCAACAAATGATGTTGGGAAAATTGGACAGCAATACAAAAAAGAATGAAACTGGATCACTTCTTCACACCATACACAAAAGTAAGTTCAAAATGGACTATAGACCCAAATATGAGATCTGAAACCATAAAAATTCTAGAAAAGAACACAGGCAGTAATTTCTCTGACATTGGCCATGCAATATTTTTCTAGATATGTCTTCTTCTTTTTTTAATAAAGATTTTATTTATTTATGCGTAAGACACACACAGAGAGAGAGGCAGAGACACAGGCAGAAGGAGAAGCAGGCTCCATGCAGGGAGTCTTAGGGGGGCCTTGATCCCAGGACTCCAGGATCAGGCCCTGAGCCGAAGGCAGATGCTTAACTGCTGAGCCACCCAGACATCCCTCTAGATATGTCTTCTGAGGCAAGGGAGATAAAAGCAAAAATAAATTATTGGGACTACATCAAAATAAAAAGCTTCTGTAAAGCAAAGGACACAATCAACAAAACTAAAAGGTAACCTACTAAATGGGACAAGATATTTGCAAATGATACATTTGATAAAAGGTTAGTATCCAAAATACATAAATAACTTCTAAAACTTAACTATCCAAAAAACAAATAATCCAATTAAAATTGGGCAGAAGACACTGAATAGACATTTTTCCAAAGAAGATATCCAGAAGGCCAATAGACACATGAAAAGATGTTCCACATCACTCATCATCCAGGAAATGCAAATCAAAACTATGAGATATCATCTCACACCTACCAGAATGGCTAAAATCAACAACACAAGAAACAATAAGTGCTGACAAGGATGTGGAGAAATGGGAACCCTCTTGCACTACTGGTGGGAATGCAAACTGGTGCAGCCATGGTGGAAACATTATAGAGGTTCTCCAAAAAGTTAAAAATAGAAGTACCCTCTAATCCAGCAATCTCACTGCTAGGTATTTATCCAAAGAATACAAAAGTACTGATTCAAAGAGATAAATGCACCTCAATGTTTATTGCAGCATTATCTACAATAGCCAAATTATAGAAACAGCCCAAGTGTCATCCACTGATGAATGGATAAAGAAGAAGTGTTATATACATATAATGGAATATGACCCATAAAATAAAATGAAAACTTGCCATTTACAATGATGTGGTCAGAGCTAGAGAGTATTATGCTAAGTGAAATAAGTCAGTCAGAGAAAGACAAATACCATATGATTTCACTCATGTGTGGAATTTAAGAAACAAAACAAATGAGCAAGGGGGTAAAAGAGAGAGGCAAACCAGGAAACAGACTCTTAACTATAGAGAACAAACTAATGGTTGCTAGAGAAGAGTATGTAGGTATAAGTGAAATAGGTGATGGGTGGGGCTTAAGGAGTACACTTGTAATGAAAACCAGGTGATGTATTAAAGTATTGAATCATTATATTATACACCTGAAACTAATATTATGCTCTATACTAAGTGGAATTTAAATAAAAACTTTTAAAAACTGAAATTAGGAATAAAAGAAAGCATTAGGAAAAGGTACTCTCGCTTAGTTCTCTTTAATGCACAAGTGTATAATTTCAATACTCATAGTATCTCAGACTGTCCAAATACAAAAAAAGTTTTTTGAAAGGAATTAATGTAGAAAATGATATTGTGAAGGTTATAGTAAATATTTTCCTCTCTAAGCACTGAGGGGCTTCACATGTACTACTTAATAAACTTACACATGTACATTGTATGATAGAGAACTTGATTTTTTGGGAAAGCAAGACTTTGCAATAAATAATTAAAATGTATAACATCCTAAAAATTTCTCACTGTGTATGCCCTAATGTAAACATCTATGAGATGCACACAATAAGTATCAGGAACTTTCTTGAAAATGTAGATAAAACTACCCCTGATAATGTCCCAATGAAGTGTACATATAGGAGATTATGTGACTCAAGTCTACACATCAGTCTGTTAGCACTCACTCACTCTAAAAAGATTAAAAATGGACAACCTAGGACAATGCTAAAAACAAAGGAACTCATCAACAAATAAATAAATTTTTAAAATATTAAGTTCAGGGATCCCTGGATGGCTCAGCGGTTTGGCGCCTGCCTTTGGCCCAGGGCGCGATCCTGCAGTCCCGGGATCGAGTCCCGCGTCGGGCTCCCTGCATGGAGCCTGCTTCTCCCTCCTCCTGTGTCTCTGCCTCTCTCTCTCTCTCTCTCTCTGTCTATCATAAATAAATAAATCTTTAGAAAAATATTAAGTTCAGTTTAAAAAGCTTATTCCAGGATGTAAGATTTTAGCAAGCTATAAAAGAAGCTTAGAATAGGGAAACTAAGTTAGGGACAGAATATGGGGAGACAGGTCACAGACAGTAATACCAGAATATTTTCAGAGGGTAGGCCAACATTGGTCAGTAGCAAAAGCTTTTAAGATGTGATATCATGACTGGTCCTTCCATTTTATGAGTATATAAATGCTATCATCATTATTATCAAAAACACCAAGCACTGAATTTGATATTCTGTGTCAAGCATGGAAAAACCTTAGCTAGTGTAATGCTACATAGTATAACTGTGGCAAGAAATGTGTTCTCCTAATTGTTCAATCACCAAACTTCTGCTCATCTTCTATCAATTCCCAGAAAATTATAAGATAAGACAAATAACAATAAGAGGTATGATTGTATGGTGATTAAATAAAAGCGGTTACAATAAAAATTATGGCATTTTTTTTTAGAACTCAACAAACTGCTCACATGATTTTTTTAAAGGAATAAAGTAAAAGACCTTATATATGATTTCAAAACATATTCTAAAAGTATACTAATCAAGACAGCATGGAAATTGGGAAAAGTGACATATAGATCAATGGAACATTGCCTTCTAGGCTACTCAAAATATTGTTACATCAATTGGATACCCATATGGAAAAATTAATGGATAGTGACGCTTAACATACTATATACACAAAAATTTATTTAAAATTAATCAAAGACTTAAATATGAAACTTAAAGCTGTAATTATCCTAGAGGAAAACAATTCTTTGCAACCTTCAAGTGATAAAAGGTTTCTGAGAACTCAAAAATAATGAACTATATTTTTTAATTTTTTTATATAAAGAATGATCATAACTCAATAATAATATAAACAAAGGAAAAAAATTTAAATGGGCAAAAACATTCAATATTTACTTTCAAAGAGAAAATAAACAAATGGCCTATAGATACATGATGTGCAACATCATTAGTCTTAGAGAAGTAAATTCAAACCACACTGAGATAAAACACCACATTCATGGGAATAGGAAAATTTTTAATTGCTTTTTTTAAAGATTTATTTATTTATTTTAGAGACAGATAGTCAGTGTGGGCTGGGGGAGAGATTCTTCAGGGTACTCCACACTGAGTGGGGCCCAGAGACAGGGCTCCATCTCACGGCCCTGAGATCATGACTTGAGCTGAAACCAGGGGTCAGATGTTCAATCAACGAGCCACCCAGGCATCCTGGAATGGGGAATTTTTAATGAAGTTAAAACAGAAATGGGAAGGATATGGGCAACTCTCAAATGTAGCTGGTGAAAATATAAAATGGTACAATTACTTTGGAATAGAGTTGGGAAGTTTGGGGGCACCATACCACCCCACTCCTCCACCTCCTGCTATGGGGCTCCATCTTACAACTCTTGAGATCATGACCTGAGCTGAAATCAAGAGTCCGACACTTAACCCACTGAACTACCCAGGCGCCTAAGGAATGATACAAACTTGTCCATCTCTGTGGATTGTTTTTACCTTCTTATGAAATAATTTTTCAAAATTATAGTTGAATATACCAAAACCACTGGATTGTATACCTCAAATGGGAGAAGAGCAAAATCTTTGTTATTAAATGCTTATATGAATGGGAAAATTGAAAAAGTATTATGGAAAGGAAGACTCTGTAAACTTTTAAGGGCCTTGAATACCAATTATTTGTTTGTTTAGCATGGAATTTATTTGGTTAGCATGGAATTAATGTTTTTTTAACATTGAAATAGCTTGACCTAGGCTATGCTTTGGTAAAATTGAGCTGCCAAAGGTGTGTGGAGTCTTATTGTTGGAGGGGTTTGGTATTGAATACCCTAATATTCAGGTTCAGGCAGGCTATGGGAAGTCCATCTGGCCATAAAGAAAGCATATTCAAAGCTTTCTGAAAAGATTGCAGGTAACATTTTTCATTTTATGGCTGCTAAGCATGTGAACTCCCTGTCTATATTTAGGGAATTGGCCATTGTATTTATCCTACAATTTTGATGGTTTCCCAGGTTTTACATAAAAGGCCAGGTACTTGCTCCCCTATGTTCTAGACATTACACTTCAGAGACATGTCTAAAATTTAAGCAATCTGATGATCCGACTCAGGGCATGAGTCTGAAGTGGCTAACATAAAGAAGTTAGAAGAGTTGGTTTCGTGCCATCAACAAAAAAGCCTAGTATCTGTGCCAGTTGGTGGCAGAGGCACTATGTACCCAGGAGTGGCAGGACCAGTGGCAGCCCAGAAAACTGATGGAAACTGAATCCAGAGCTGACTGTGTCTTATTATGACTAGCCTTTCTTGGTTTCTGATTGACTTTTTAAAAATACTTTTATTGAAAAAAAATAAAAATAGTTTTATTGAGATACAATTCAGACAACATAAAAATTTGCCCATTTAAAGTATACAATTCCATGCTTTTTAGTATATTCACAAAGTTTGCAATCATCATCACAATCTAATTGTAAAACATTTTCATCACTCCAAAACATTTTCATCATCTTGTACCCATTAGCTGTCAACCTACTTCGCTGTAGGCAATCACTTATCTACTTTGTTTCCATGGATTTGCCTATTTTGGACATTCATATAAATGAAGTCATACAGTATGTAGTCTATTGTCATCAGCTTATTTTACTTAGCATATTTTCAAGATTCAGCCATGTCTTAGCATGTATCAGTATTTTACTTCTTTTAATCTTGAATAATTTATGGATATACCACATTTTGTTTATCCATTCATCATTTAATGAACATTTGGATTGTTTTCACTTTTCAGATATAACAACTACTGCTGCTCTGAACACTTGTGTGTACATTTTGGTGTAGACATATGTTCTCATTTCTCTTGGCTACATATATAGGACTGGAATTTCTAGGACATATGGTAACTCAATTTTTAACATTATGAGGAACTGTTGAACTGTTTTCCAAAGTAGCCACATCACTTTACATTCTCACTAACAATATGAGCATTTCAATTTCTCCATATCCTTGTTTTTTTCTTTTTTAACGATTTTATTTATTCATGAGAGACAGGAGAGAGAGAGAGAGAGAGAGAGACAGGCAGAGGGAGAAGCAGGTCCGTGCAGGGAGCCCGATCCAGGACTCGATCCCGTGTCTCCAGGATCACCCTAGGCTGAAGGCGGCACTAAACCGCTGAGCCACCCAGGGATCCCCAATATCCTTGTTGACACTTGTTATTATGCACTATTTTTTTTTATCATAGTTATCTTATGGTCATAAAGAAGTTTCTCTGGGTTTTGCCTTGTATTTCTAATGACTAATGATGTTAAGAATCTGTTCATTTGTTTATTGGTCATTCATATACATTCTTTTCAAGTTATTTGCCCATCTTTCTAATTGGTTTGTCTTTTTGTTATTGTTGTAAGACTTCTTTCCTGTTTTCCTGCTTGATTTTTGTTAATATTCATAGTCTTAACATCAACTTTTCAGATGATTCTACATTCTTCCATTAAATTGCTTTTTTGTTTAAATTGGGCACAGTGTCTATCTGTTCCTTGCAATCAAGTACCAGAGATCAAGTCTAGAGATACCTACTAAGAGTTTGTCCAAAAAAAAAAAAAATGGCTTTTTGACTTAATTAAAGTGCATAAGATAAGAGGAGAGTATAAATAACTGAAATAATTAATGAGTAAGAAGTGAGGGAATAAGCAGTTACTATAGAGTAGCTTTTGAAAAGTATTATTTATTGTGATGATGGAGGAAAAGGGAGCAATAGTAGTTTGAAGCGTTCACAAATTTGCTTGTTCAGAGGAAAATTTAATGAGAAGATATTAAACGTGAATATATTATAGCAGATAATTAATGACAGAAACTTCTTAAAGAGGGAAGTGGAGATGGGGATGAATTCACTTTAAAAAGGAGGAGAAATACTCTTTCTTAGAACTAAAGAAAATAATAATAATAACCTAGAGGAGGATATTAGAAGATCCTGAGGTGGAGACTTTATTCTGAGAGGGTCTTCAGTAGATGGCAGTGACATTCTTTAGAAATATGAGTCATATTACTAAGATCAATGGTCATAGGTTGGATGGGATGTTGAGAAAAGTAAGGATTAGGTGAGGAAGGAGCCAGGTAGCAAGTCAAAGAGAGTTAATTTGAGAATTTTCCAGCAGAAATTATGTTCTATCAGTGGTGAATTCAAGCACATTTTCTATCATACTGCCTAAATTTTTAAATTCTTCTTTCCTTTCTTTCTTGTGCCTTAGTTAATAAAAATGCATAATGAGGTAATAAAGTCTTCAGCAAACATTCAAACAAATTGAACATTAAATATATATGAATCATTGCTCTGGCTAATTCTTTTAAAGTGTTTCCTTTGTATGCTTTCCCCTTCTTTTTGTTTCAGTGTGTTCACTGCAAAAAGTAAGTACTATGACCAAAATTGTTTATTTAATCTTAAATTTCAGAGATGCTTTTTTTCATCTGTCAAGTATCTCTGACTTAAACAAGTCTAAAAGTGATTTCCACAAGTGATTTATAGAGTTCCTCTCTAAGCATCTTTCAAAATAGATATCTCCCTTAACTTTTTACAATTGATAAATCATGTGGTCTTGTACTGATAATTTCTTCATATTGCAATGTTAACGAAAACTACAAATAGGTCAAGTTTTTGGCTTTTCCTTTTGCAAAATCTATTTGCCCATTTTCCCTTATTTTGGTACTATAAAACTCACATGGAAAAGATCCATACTGGTATCCTTGGTTAGAGAATGACAATTCTGCATTAAATCACCAGTGATGCTTATACTACTAAACAAGAAAATTAAAGGCAACCCATTGACATCCTCTTAAAAAGCAAAAGATAGAATCCTGATGCCTGCATTTCCAGTAGACTCTTTTTGTTCTTTTTGTATTTGCTTATGTATTTGCATTAATGTAAAAAATTAAAAACATACCTAAAAGTAAAAATACTATGGATAAAGTCCAATGAGATTTAAAAGATACTAATGCAAATACTCTTCAAAGTAAAAAAAGTGCTGCCTTTCACATTTCTGTGAAGCTGAGGAGTTTACATCCTACTGAACTCTTCAGCTGAAGTTGGCACTCCAGGGGATTTCAAATCAGTTCAAAGTTACATGGTAAAGAGAAAAAGAAGAAGAAATGGGTTAAATTCCTTCAGTTCAATTTCATTGTTTAGCATTTCAAAGGTTCCATCTATTCTCTTGATTAAAGCCCTGGTTTCATTGGGTTTATGGATTGTCTGAAGCCAGGAATGTGTCCAAATTCACAGCAAGCACTTTGGTATCCAAAAGTAAATCAAGCAGCTTAATTGAGAAATCTCCTTTCAATTCAGAACCAACCTAAAGCTTATTCAAATGTGGATATAATAAAAAATAACCAATTGCATTTTAGTTGGCACATGTAGACAAGGAACAAATGTAGGACTAGGAATTTGTGAAACTGAGGGGTTTCATCACAGATCTTCAATTAACTAGTTATTTGACCTCCAGTAATCATTTTACTGGATCTTAATGTCATGTTATAAAATAAGATGAACTGCTTAATAAAATTAGATATTCTATTCTTTCTATTTCTAAAATTTCATTAATCTACTTTGAAGGTACTTTTTAATATATACTTCTTTGGGATTTTTTTTTTAAGATTTTATTTATTCATGATAGACAGAGAGAGAGAGGCAGAGACACAGGCAGAGGGAGAAGCAGGCTCCATGCAGGGAGCCCGACATGGGACTCGATTCTGGGTCTCCAGGGTTATGCCCTGGGCCGAGGGCAGACGCTAAACCGCTGGGCCACCCAGGGATCCCCCTTCTTTGGGATATTTACATAAAATAGAGTATTCACTGTTTATAATGTCTGTTAGATGCATAAAATAATAGCATGTAATGTTTATTATATACGTATTTACAATGTACATATGTATAGTACCTATGCATATGTACATACATAAAGAATATTTCCTATTTTTAGAATTACACAGATTAATTACCACCTCAGAATCGAGTAATTTTATCAGAAGATATTATTGTTTCATAATTGATATCCTGATATTAACCAAAAGTTAAAATTATCCCCACTATTTTTATATGAAGAAACAGTTTTTCACACTGTAATTTTTTTTGTGATACATCAAATGAATTTAAAATTGTACTTTTTGCTTCCTAGAAGGTCATTGTTCTAATACACACTACAAAATTCCTGCGATTTCTATAAGACTGCCCATTTGCCCATTGCCATATATCCACTTAATTCTCACCACACTTTATTTTCCTAATGAGTTCTGAAGTAATGCTATTTTTTAATAATTTTTCCTATTTTTCACATAAACAATATATTAGGGAATATCAAAGATAAATTAATATGGGTGAAATTGTGTATACTGTGATGGTTCAAGTTGAAAATTTAAAAAATAATAATTAAAACAAATTATTTAGCGAGACATTAATTCTTCTGTTTTCCTATTCCTCAATATTGAGTATTTAGTCTAATATTATTTACTCTAATTTACATATACTCAAGACTGTTCTAAAGAAAGAGCAGAAGAGGGGACACATGGCTGGTTCAGTCAGTAGAGCATATGACTTTTGATCTTGGAGTCATGAATTCGAGCCCCACATTGAGTGTGGAGCCTACTTTAAAAATTAAATATTAAAAAGAGAGAGAGAAGAATAGAATAGATGTTAGCCTGTGGAGTACTTCCAAGAACTCTAAAGGCACCTAGCCAAATATTTTTCTACCATATTAAAAGACTTCCACTGATGTCTTAAAATCCACCAGTATATATTGAATCTGGTACATAATTAAATACGTATTTTCTTTCAAGTATATACACAGGAGAAATAATATATGTAAAATTTAGCATTTATGTTAACCTAATGTAAATAACATTGCTACATTTTTTTTAACTGTTAGTTAGAAACAACTGAATTTTGGTATCCCAGGGAAGTAAGTCTCAAATGCCCTTCCTGGGACATTAGAAGTTCCAGAATGTGTCTCAGGAACCTCAACAAAAACATCTCTACTTATATTTTCTTCTAAGACATAGTTTGGCCATTTGTAAAGCTACTGGACTAAAAGATGGAAGAAATATCAGTTTTGAAATTTGTATAATAATGGGGCACCTGGGTGGCTCAGTCAGTTGAGCAGCTGACTCTTGATTTTTGCTCAAGTCATGATTTCAAGGGTTGTGAGACTGAGCCCCATATCAGGCTCCACACCTACAGGAGAGTCTGCCTAAAGATTCTCTCCCTCGCCCCTCCACCCACTCTCTCTTAAATAAGTAAGTCTTTAAAAAAAAAAAATTTGTGTAATACTAATGAGTACAAAGCTCTCATGGGAATGGGTATAAATTGGAAAGGAAGAACAAAAGAGGGAAGACTTCAACAAGCAAGGAAACAGTGTGATAAAATGAATGGAACAAAGGTCAGTAAAGGGAGGATGTGGAGAAAGGACATTAAAAATTCATCTGGTGGGGCGCCTGTGTGGCTCAGTGGGTTAAGCCTTAGACTCATGATCTCAGTTCAGGTCTTGATCTCAGTGTCGTGAGTTCAAGCCCTGCTTTGGCTCCACACTGATAATGGAGCCTACTTGAAAAACAAAATTGACCTCGAAAATAAAATATATACTTTACAAATTTGCTTATGTTTGCATTTACCAAAATTTCAAAAAATGTCTTATTGTAACTCTCTAGGTGATGGTTATATTCTCTAAAGTTTAAGAATGATTGCTCTAGTTTGTGTTACAAAATCATGTAACATGAAAGTCATGAAAAATACTTTGCAATTACAAACTGCTCATTTAAAATTAATTTAGAGATGGACAATAATGAAGCACATTTTTCGAATAGCCTACATTCTAACCTATCTTTCATCTAGAATAAATTTGTTTTATTAATTCCTACTGAAATGTAGAATTATCTCTTTATGTAACTAAATCTTTAAGTCAGTCTCAGTATAGAAAGTTTTACTGTTTTCACTTACCTAGGTGTCAGAATAATAAGTGCATTAAAAGTTATTTAGTTGGTTTCATTTAAAAGCATTTATTGATCATTTAATAATGGTTACAAATAAGGCAAGTTTTAATCTCAAGAAACAGAGGTAAGGAGTGACTATGTTTTTGCTCCCCAAAAGTTTTCAGTCCAATGGACATTAATAAGTAAATAAGTAAACACAATGTGGTATATGATGTATACTTTCATATCTTAATTTGACTCAAAAGATAGTAACCTTCATTTAATAAATCAGTGATAACATGATAAGTACTAAAAGACATGGCTTATTCTATCAAACTCTGGTTTCATAACTGAGAATTTAAAGCACTTGGGTTTTTCTGTCCTGCTATGAGAGTGGATCTGGATGTTTAAATGTGAGAAGTAAGGGCACCTGAGCGTCTGCCTTTGGCTCAGGTCATGATCTCAGCGTCATGGGATCAAGCCTCGCATTAGGATCAAGACTTTGCATTTCCCTAATGATCAGCAGGGAGTCTGCTTCTCCCTCTGCCTCTCGCCCTCCCCTGGCTCATGCTCCCTCTCCCTCTCCCTCTCTCTTTCTCTCAAATAAATAAATGAATAAAATCTTTAAAAAATAAACGTGAGAAGAAAGATAAGTTATATCTTTTAGAAGACAAAGAACTGTAAAACATAGATTGTAGCTTTTGTCTTTCTTTCTTTCTTTCTTTCTTTCTTTCTTTCTTTCTTTCTTTCTTCTTTCTTTCTTTTTTGCTAAGAGGAGGAGGGGGCAAAGGGAGAGGGAGGATCTTAAGCAGACTCCATGCCCAGCACTGAGGAGCCCAATGTGGGGGTCCAATCTCACAATCCTGAGATCATGACATGAGCTGAAATCAAGGGTCAGATGCTTAACCGACTGAGTCACCCAAGCGCCCTGTCTTTCAACTTTTCAATTACACATATAAGTTATTAAGAAATGTACATCTTATATTTGATATTATGCATAATAATAAGCCAATGTATAGTTCCAGTTCTCTGGTTCTCAACTGGGATGATTTTGCCCCACAGAGAAGATATGATAATGCCTGGGGAGAGTTTTGATTGTCACACTGGGAAGAATATTATAGGTATCTAATGAGTATAGACCAGGGATAAAGTTAAACATTCTGTAATGCACAGGATATGCTCCAACAAGAATTATTTGGCAAAATATCAACGGTGCTGCCACTGAGAAACCCTGTTCTACTTAAACACAATATTAAAGTTGAGTCTTTATCAGTGATATCATTAAATTTGCCTAGGAATGTGCTTGAATTTAAAGTGCATTAGTACAAAACAAAGCATTTTTCTCTGTGGTAAGAAATACCATATTTAGGCTAATAGAACACCCAATGAGAAAATTCTTGATGGAGAATATATTATGGCTGGTTGACTGAGAAAGAGAAAACTCAGACCTCAGACAGCTCTGCACAATATGCGGATATGGCCGGAAAGTGGACTGCTGTAGCACTACAGCCTCTTTCTGGGGTGTCCCTAAAGGACAGTGGTTGAGGGAAGTTATTCCCGGGAACAGAATTTTTAATGGTGTTCCTAGTTGTTCATTTTGCCTGGAAGGAGAAATAGCCAGATATAAGGGTCTATAATTATTCATGAACTGTGGTCAATGATTTGGCTCTATGGTAAGGGACTTGTAAGGAACATGATTGAAGAAGTGGTGATAAGGAAGCTCAAGGAAGAAGTATGTGGATAGATCTCTCTGAATGGGCAAAGAAAATGAAGATATTTGTGTCCCATATGAAGATCCACCAAAGGTTGACATCAAGAATGGTGGATTTTAATAATCAAGTGGCTAGAATGTAAATGAAGTTTTTTTTTTTGTTTTTTTGTTTTGTTTTGTTTTTAGATACCAGTCAGCTTCTTTCCCCATTACTTCTGTCATTTCCCAATGGATTCATGACCAAAGTGGCCCTGTTGGCAGGAATGGAGGTAATCCATGGGTTAGGTAACTGAACTTCTACTTACCAAGACTGATCTGGCTACAACCATAACTGAGTACACAACTTGCCAGCATCTGAGAACACTGGGTCCCCAGTGTGGCACCATTCCCGAGGGTTAGCTAGCTCACTGGTGGCAGGTTAACTACATTGGACTGCTTCCACCACATAGGAGAAAATGTTTTCTTACTGTTGAAATAGATAATTACGTTGGACATGGTTTTGCCTTTCTTGCATATGCTGCTTCTCCCAAAATACCATCCATGGACTGGCAGATGTTATGTAATTGAGCATGCGTGGAATATAGAAAATTCCTCAAGGCATCTCTTAATACTATTGTGACATGTAATTAAAATCAGCGAAAAACTGTAAGAACGAAATTCAAGCAAACAACAGTGATTAAGGGATTGACTCAAAGAGGCCAAGGACACTCATTGGGGTGATGGAAATATTCTATATTGTGATTGCATGGATGGCTACATAATTATATATAACTGTCAAAACTCATCCAATTGTACACTTCAAATTGGTGAATTATATTTTTTAATTTATTTACTTTTAAATTCCAGTATAATTAACATAAGGTGTTATATTAGTTTCAGGTGCACAATATAGTGATTCAACAATTCTATAATTATTCACTGCTCATCACGATAAGTGTGCTGTTAATCCCTTTCAACTTTTTCACCCAGCTTCCCACCCACCTCCCCTCTGGTAGCCATTTGTTTATTCTCTATAGTTAAGAGTCTGTGTCTTGGTTTGTCTCTCCTTTTTGTTTTATTTTTTTTCACTTGTTTTGTCCCTTTAATTACATATATGAGTGAAATTACATCATATTTATCTTTCTCTGACTTATTTCATTCAGCATTATACTCTATAGCTCCATCCATGTTGTTACAAATGGCAAGATTCCATTCTCATGGCTGAGTAATATTCCATTATATATACACATATCATGTCTTCTTTATCCATTCATCTATCAATGGACATTTGGAGCGTTACCATACTTTGGCTATCATTATTAGTGCTACAATAAACATAGGAGTGCATATATATCTAGTTAAATCAGTATTTTCATATTCTTTGGGTGAATACCCAGTAGTAGTATTCCAGGATCATATGGTAATTCTACTTTTAATTTTGGGGGCGAACCTCCATACTGTTTTCCATAGTGACTCCACCAGTTTGCATTTCCAAAAACAGTGCATAAGTATTCCTTTTTCTCCACATCTTCGTCAACACTTGTTGTTTCTTATGTTCTTGATTTTTGCCATTCTGACAAGTGTGAGGTGATATCTCATTGTGGTTTTGGTTTGCATTTCCCTAATGATGAGCAATATTGAACATCCTTTCATACGTCTGTTGGCCATCTGTATGTCGTATTTAGAAAAATGTTAGTCATATTTTCTGCCCATTTTTAATTGGATTATTTGGGTTCTTTAGAGTTTATATCAGTTCTTTATATATTTTAGATATTGACCCCTTATGGAATGTATCATTTGAAAATATCTTCTCTCATTTGGTAGATTATCTTTTAGTTCTGTTAATATTTTCCTTTACTGTGCAGAAGCTTTTATCTTGATTTAGTCCCAATAGTTTGTTTTTTCTTTTATTTCCCTGGCCTCAAGAGACATATTAGAAATATTTTGCTATTGCCAATGTCAATGAAATTACTGCTCTCTTCTAGGGTTTTCATGGTTTTGGGTCTCACATGTACTTCTTTAATTCATTTTGAATTTATTTTTGTGTATTGTATGAGAAAGTGGTCCAGTTTTCCCAAGACCATCTGTTGAAGAAGCTTTTTCCCACTGCACATTCTTGCTTCCTTTGTCATAGATTAATTGATCAGATATATCACTCTCTCCTCTCTCTCAAATAAATAAACAAATCTTAAAAAAAAAAAAACAGGTGTGCTTGGGTGGCTCAGTTGGTTAAGGCAGGGGTGCTTGGGTGGCTTAGTCTGCATTGGGCTCAGGTCATGATCTCAGGGTCCTGGGATTGGGCTCCCTGCACAGTGGGGAGTCTGATTCTCTTTCTACCCTTTTGCCCCTACTCTTGCTGTCGTTTGTGCTCTCTCCCTCCTCTCTTTCAAATAAGTAAATAAATTTTTTTAATTTATTTATTTTTATTTATTTATGATAGTCACAGAGAGAGAGAGAGAGAGAGGCAGAGACACAGGCAGAGGGAGAAGCAGGCTCCATGCACCGGGAGCCCGACGTGGGATTCGATCCCAGGTCTCCAGGATCACGCCCTGGGCCAAAGGCAGGCGCCAAACCCCTGCGCCACCCAGGGATACCAGTAAATAAATTAAAAAAAAAATTGATCATATAATAATGGGTTTATTTCTGGGTTCTTCATTGTGTTCCATTGATTTATGTGTCCATTTTTGTGCCAGTGCCACATTGTTTTGATCACTACGTCTTTGTATAATATCTTGAAATCTGGTATTGTGATACCTCAAGTTTTGTTCTTTTTTTTATAAGAGTGCTTGCTAAATTTTATTTTATAAAAATGTTACCTCAATGCAATTATATTAAAAAAAAGAAAATTTCTAAGACAACAAAAATCAGCAAACAATGTTGAAAAACAAATAGCAGACAGGAGAAACATATTTGCACTACATGTACTCAAATATTTGTATTTCCTGGGTGGCTCAGCGGTTTAGCACCTGCCTTCAGCCCAAGGCGTGATCCTGGAGTCCCAGGATCGAGTCCCACATCAGGCTCCCTGCATGGAGCCTGCTTCTCCCTCTGCCTGTGTCTCTGCCTCTCTGTCTCTCTCTGTGTGTGTCTCTCATGAATACATAAAATAAAATCTTTAAAAAAAAAAAGAAAAAAACAACTGCAAAAGAAAAATATTCTCTTATAAATCTTATTTATTCATTCTTATATTCAACAAATAGTTTTTAAAGCATATAACATTTATCATGCAAAGTTTCAGGTGATGGACCTGTTTCATCAGTAAGCAAAAAAACACAAGTAGAAGCATAAAACAAGAAAAAGAATAACAAACAAACAAACAAAAAAACCCCGCCCTTATGGAGTTTAAAATCTAGTTAAGAGGGACAGAATATTAAGTAATTGTGAAAAGTATCACAATTTGATTGTGATAAGGTTCAGAGCTATGCCTGCTTCATTCATAGTAACTATATAGGTTTTTATGAAATACACTTTTGTATTAGTCATATTTGTAGCTTAAGTTTTCTATCTGTACTGTTTTTCCTTCCTTCTAATCACTTTTAACTCATATGAACTTCTTTCTAAGCTGAGAGGTAGGGAATAGATAAATGGATACATTTAAAAATATAATGCAATGTTATAATATGTAGCAAGTACCTGCAGGTTTCCAAATGAGAGAGTAGCCCATTATGCAAAATACGCCAAGCAGGTTTCTCAAAAACTAGTTGTGTGATCATCAGCACAACACTTACCTCAAAAGTATAAAATGGGTGAGGTCAAAGAAATGGCCTAAGGACTACTCAAAAATGTGTTCAATAAAGAAAGGCTTCCAAACAGAGGCCAGGCTGCCTCAACAGACATTTTCAGCAGCAAAGGAGGGAATTATTTTGAGAAATGGAGTACTTAAGCATTTTCTCTCCTTGATCAACAGGAGGAAGCTCTTCCCCCATACCTCATGCCAAGTAAGAGGGGCTTTAGGGCATCATTCTGAGAGCTTGATATATGTTGCATGGAGCTGATGGGACAAAGGGGCTGCTTTCTACTCAATGTAGAGTGAAAGGCTCTGACTGGATTACCTGCCTAGCAGTAAAGTCCACAGAGGTTACTATTGTCAGATGAAGCCACGACCCAACTGGTTCCCCGAGGTGTGTATTTCCTGTGGATTGAGTCTGGGGGACCTGTGTCAGGTAGCCAATGCAGGAACCACTTAAAAAGACCCCAAAAATGCTGGTGATAAATAACAAAAACTGGCCAGCTGGAAGACACATAAGGTATAGAGATGGTTTTACTTGCTAGTACAGTCATATTCTAATGTTAGTGTGCTCTGGCAGGTATTCAAAAGCTGACTGTTTTGATCATGTTGTGCTTTCATAGGTATCTCAAAGATTCTCCTACCGAGAACAACTAACTGCAACTATAAAAATGAGGGCAAAGCCATTGCACCAGCCAGCTGCTTCTCTGCCCCCCTCAGTTCCTGCATCCTGCAGTACTCTGCAGGGCTCTTTCCATTCCCATCTCAAAGTAGCTGCAAGAGGCCCACTTAGATAGAATCTATTTTAAAATGATATCAGAACCACCCCTTCAAAGTCAACCCTTTTATATCTTATATGATAAACTAGTTTTTGAGCCATCTCTGCTGAAATTTCTGCATAATTGTCTTTGTAATTCATTGAATATGAGAGAAGGAAAAAAGACTGAGAGAAGATATCACCTATTGGTTTGTTTTTAGCCTTTGGACCTCAACTGAAGCTGAGGCAGAAAGAGTTCCATTTTTAAATTGTGTTAATAAACAAGCAAATCAGGTTATTTTAAGTGTCGGTGCTGAAGCAAGTTAAACACCATGGAGACACTATGAAAGAAAAAAATCAACAAAGTTTGGATATGGAGAGAAAGGAGAAGCAGGAGTTAAGTGTAACTTAAAGAATTAAGTTTGAGTTATTAAAGGAAATGATGGGGAGTTTATGCATAACTAGAATAAATTGTCTTTTATTCACCTTCATAGTCTTTTATTTTCCCCCAAATTCCCATTAAAATTCAATGAAGAATTAAAAAGCTAACAACCTATAGAAATGAAGAGAATGGAGTAAAAGACAAGAGTAAAGGTTATAGTGATTATATAAAAGCAAGAAAGACCCTTACTCAGGGTTTGTTTGGATGTTGAAACTGATAACCCTAACCATACATACCAAGAGGGTATGAAAAGCCTGATTACTTATATAAATGTGGTCTCCACGGAGAGCAGGGCAGGCATTTCAAACAGATCTGAAATAGCTTGAGAGAGCAAAGAAAGGAAACCAGCCTGGGTTTTTGTTGCAGTTAAGATTGGAAATAGATGGAGAGTTCTCACATAAGCAGACAGAGATTTGCATGATTTTAGCCTTCTACAGGTTCCAAAGGAAGGAGCACCGAGGCTTTCTTCCCAGCGTGCCCAGTTGTAGGATACAAGGGATATAGAAATGGATGAAGCTTAAAAGCTGTTAGTGGTCAGTCATCAAACAATGAAGTCTGTCTCCTCATGACAGTAGGCTTTTTGAAGGAGAGAACAGTTGGGAGAAAGTCAAATAGTTGGGAAAAGACAAAAAAACCTGGGAAAATTAGAGCCATTTTCAAGCAGAGGAAGGAAATTCTAATTAAAATGAGCATATTTATAATATAGAAATCCTAAGAGGCATGTAGCAAGGACTATAAGGCTGGAATGAGGTTTATAGTTCTCAGTAGCAACTTATGGGAGCCAAGGACTCGTAAACAAAGCTTTCAAAATACAAAAGGAAAACGATTTCTCATTTAAGAATGGTGTGAGAGTGGGGAAAAGGTCATTTTCAGACATTCAAGGTAAAACAATTTATTTACTATGATGACTCTCCTTAGGAAATAACTGGAAGATGCCCTACAGCTGATGTAAAATGAAGAGAGGTCAAGGACAAAATTTGTTTTCTGTCCCAGAAGAGCAACAAATCATGATTGAAGATGAAAGAAGTATGCCAACAAATAAAAGAGGGGGAGGAAGAAGAAGGACAAAGGGGAGGAAGAGGAAGAGAAAACTACAGAAGGAAGGAAGGAAGGAAGTGAGGGAGGAAGAAAAGAGGAAGGAAGAGGGGAAGGATGGAGGGATGAACAAAGTTTGGTGTGCTTGAATATTTTCCAGTCATTTAACATATATATAGGAATATAGGGGGAAACTGTGATTTACATAAACAACCCAGAAAAAAATCTTAAGAAATTATTATCAAAATGAACAGGAAAAGTTCCGTTAGATAATAAGTGCAATTATAACATACTATTTGATTCAATAGTGAGTAATGTTTATAGTCTCATAGCAATATAAACATTGTCGATTTGAGCAAAAATTGTAATTATAAAGGAAAGATGGAAGGAGCAGAAGTATGGTATAAGAATGGCAAATCCTCGACTACCAGATTAGAGCTCCAGTATATATAAAAATGCATCACTGAATTAGTCAAAAGGAAATATGAATGCAAATGATACCATAAAAATATTAAAAAGTGGTTCTTTGAAAGCAGAAAGACACTTAAAAATATAATCCCTTTAGTTTTCTTTGGCAGTTAATCATAACCATGCATTACTATGAAGAAAATAAAATAATTTTAATAATTAGAAATTTAAAGTCAAGTGTCAGACATGAGAAGAAAAGGTGGGCTTAGGTTTAAACATGTGGAGTTTGAAATAATGACATGATATAGCCCTCAAATCATTACTTAGTGATTTAGTATTAGGGCCGAACAGGATACGAATGAGGATACAAACGCTAGACTCAGAATAGAGAAAAGATCTCAATCAGAGAAATAAATTGTTCAAGGAACAGTAAAACTTATGTACAAGAAACTAATCAGACATTTTGGGGAAAAAAACGATTATACCATTAAATTATATTAAATTACAGAGATCAAATTCTCCTCATGTTCATAAAATTTCTATATTCATTTTTCTCATATGACTATTTTTCTGGAATTTCAATAATTCCCTTCCTCCTTTCATTATAAAAATAAGACTCATAAATAAACAAAAACCTCCTATCTCAAAAAGAAATTATTAGCAGGAATCATTTAAACTAGCAGAAACAAATGCCCAAGAAGCGTATAACTAAGCCTGTCACAACTGTAATGTGAATGGCATAGATATTGTTCTCTTCAAAGCAGCTGTGTATTAATATTAAATTTAAGTAGTGAAAGTTCTACTTATTAATGATCTTATCTGTTTCATTGGCTAAGACAAGAGATTAACATGATAGGTTATAACTTTTCCTTGTTGAAATAGAAATGCTATTTTTTCTATGTGAATTGAACATCAACTTAAATCTTAATAACAAAAAAAACTTTTTAATGGTTTTAATTGATTCTATTTTCTTTTATAAGCTTTCATAAAGCATTAATCAAAAAATCTGGAGTGCCTGGGTGGCTCAATCAGTTAAGTGTCTGCCTTTGGCTCAGGTCATGATCTCCAGGGTCTGGGATAGAGCCCAGCGTGTGGCTCCTGCTCAGCAGGAAGTCTGCTTCTCCCTTTGCAACCCCTGCTCCTGTGCTCTGTGCTCTTTCTTTCTCTTTCTCTCAAATAAGTAAAATCTTTAAAAAAAATTCCACAGCGGGGCAGCCCGGGTGGCTCAGCAGTTTAGCACTGCCTTCAGCCCAGAGCCTAACCCTGGAGTCCCAGGATCAAGTCCTACATCGGGCTCCCTGCATGGGGCCTGCTTCTCCCCCTGCCTGGGTCTCTGCCTCTCTTTCTCTCTGTATCTCTCATGAATAAATAAATAAAATCTTAAAAAAAAAAAAAAATTCCACAGCAATGAACTCAAAACAGACACAATGACCCCCACTAAGGTCTTTGTGAGGATTTCAGAATGAAGAGAAATTCACATTCCTTCCACTATGTCACTACCCAGGAAAATTGTTTCATAATAAATGATCTCACAAGAATTTCATAATGCTAAACACATGCTTGGCCTTTTAAAATCCTATAGGCTCAATATTTAAACTTAAAGACAAAAATGCAGAGAGAGCTCATATTCTGGTCACAGAAAGAAAAAAATAAAATGTAAAGAACTACTACAAACTACTCTTTGTAAACACATTATTAACTATTTTGGGGGGGAAGCATATTTCTAATTACTCCCTTTTGTAAATACAGCAAGTTAAAATTGGATTTTAGGTAGAAATCTTCAACACTTAAAAGCTTTAGAAATAGGGATCCCTGGGTGGCGCAGCGGTTTGGCGCCTGCCTTTGGCCCAGGGCGCGATCCTGGAGACCCGGGATCGAATCCTACGTCGGGCTCCCGGTGCATGGAGCCTGCTTCTCCCTCTGCCTCTCTCTCTCTCTCTCTCTCTCTGTGTGTGACTATCATAAATAAATAAAGAAAAAAATATTTAAAAAAAAAAAAAAGCTTTAGAAATAAAAAAAAAAATCTTTAGAAATAATGTACTGAATTACACTCCACTAGCAGTTTTCTCTCTCATACTTGCAAAAATACTAGATTATCCTTTTCAATGTTTACATATTTATTAGGAAAAAAATGATTTTACACATTTATCTAATCTTTTTTCTTTATTATTGGTGACCATTTTTTATCTATTTATTTATTTATTATTTCTTCTTTTTTGTGTTGCATATTTATTCCAAATTTTACCTATTAGCAATAGCTTTTTGTATATTGATGATAATACTTTGTGACATGTTACAAATATTTTCACATTTTTTTCAATCGATTTATTTTTAATAGATCAAATTACAGTGGTGACAACTCTGTCACTGGTATATATAGATGATGAAAACAAAATTCAGGTCATGTTCCCTAAAAGGCCATATAATGTTACTTAATTTTCTTTTTGAGCTGAGTGTTCATTGTCATAAACATATCCAAGAAGAAACCCTAAGCTAAAACTTCTATTCAAGAACAGAGAACTGGCTATGACATCACTCTTTTCATTCAATTAGCTAGAGTTTTGTCTTTTAATTTTTTTAGAACTCCTTCTGATTAAATTGGTTAAACTATTTAAGTCCAATTCATCAGCTTTGGGATATGATAATTTTTCTCAGAATACTATAAACATGACAAAAATCATTTTCATTTTTTATAATTTTTTCAAATTATCCTAAATATGATATTTAATAATTCACAAGTTAACAGTGTCACTGTATGTGAATTATGTTGCTTAGTTAATTGGAATTCTTTAGAGGAATATTAATCTTTTTCATGCTTGTAGTCTCAGATTAGAAACTTTATATATCTATGTGCCACAGAGAAACATCCTAGACTTCTGGCAACTAGAATTCTGGGAATAGATAAATTAACTCCACAGAAACAGAACCTTGAAAAACAGAGGAGTTTCAAACATTGGAAAAAATATAATATTGCCAGCTAAATATTCATATTGGCTTGCTTACTTTTTAAATTTACATAAAACTCACTAGGCTAGTGCTATAATTATATAAGCAAATATTTTGACAACTGGGAATGGGAAACAGCAGTAGATAATGAACCATATATAAGGATTAAATATCTGGTCCAATATCATATACAACTACAGCTTCAAGAATTGAACCCAAGTGTCTTAACTCTATGCTGAATTTTAGGTACTCTGTGTTGATTCCCCCATGTTCCCATTTAAAGTATTGTTTTAAAAATGCATTATCTGCTATTTTATTCTATCATTTTATATAGATATTAAGTTGAGAAAATGTTCTTATTGTGGAAAAGGGAGGTATTAGCCATTCATAGTATTACCAGAATTATTGCATAAAATTCTGATGTATTTCTTATTCCTCAATATAGCTAAATTAATTAGTTTATAGTATTCATTCTCTGTTATCAGGAAAAAAGGGATTAAAAATACTGCCAGTATTGGGCAATAAAATGTTACATTTGTGGAAGTTGGCTTAAGTTTAAGAACTGCATGATAAACATCTGATATTCTTTTTGTCTATTGCAGATACAAAGAAAAATTATATGTTGCTATACTTCTATTGTAGGAGAGAAAAGCAAAATAAAGGTAAGCAATTGGAACAGATGCTTTCAGGAAAACAGAAACAATAAATGCTGAAACTGCTGGCAACTCCAGATACTTCATCACACTCTGAATTGTCATAAACACTAATGCTAAAAACAGGATGTTATCAGGATTACAGCCCAAATAGAGATGTGAGGTCAGATGAGAAACAATGGCTTTACATTAGAAATTGTTCCCAAACTGATTTAAAAGTAAGTGAAAAGTTTTCTTTCTTCTTCCCTTTTATTACATCTTTTCTAATTTGCAATGTTACCAGATCATTAATGTTTCCATTATATGGCTATATATTTTGGTGGGAGTTTTGAAAGAGGGAAAAAGCAGATTCAAAACAGTAAAGGGGTGGGGGAGTAGCCAATCACCAAATTCCTTTATTCTCAGTAAAGAAACCATAGACCAAATTACCTGATGTGCAAGTTTTGTCACATATTTTTTTCCTTCAAAAGGTAATGTAAAAATGTTTCATAGTGATTAGAAATTGAGACAAACAAGAATAAAATCATAAAGTCCTGACTTGAAATAGCTACTTTCTTCCCCTTGTTTTGTCCTTTATGCCTTTGTTATTATATAATCACTATAATCACAGAATATGTCCAATTTGTTGTTTAAACTTGGTATTTTAAAGGACAAGAATTATCTATTACATTGTCTTGAGAGTCATTTGGGATATATAATATTCCTTCCCATTAATATAGGACTCTTTATATTTTGCCATTTTATTTAAGTAAGTAGAATAATATTTCATTAAACATTTGTAACCATATAACTTTCCACATACTTTAAATTATGTTCTGAGAATAGATTTACTAGGTCAAAAACCCTACAGATATACAGATATATTATAGCTTTTGATGAATACTGACAAATTGCTTCCTGGAAATGTTATGTTAGTTTTGAAAGTCAAGAGTAGTGATTTGAAAGCTAATAGCTGCATTAGGTATAGATAGAATTCTTGTTTTTTGTCTTCTATCCATTATTTACTTTTTTTCCCATTATTTACTTATTAAGCCTACATTTTAGAGCAATATAATTTTTATTTTTTATATAACTTTAATTGATTATTTAGTCAACTACAATTTGCATCTGTTACTATAAGCAGAGTTAAATTTATTTCATTATGATTTTCTAATATTTCTGGATTTTTATTGCATTTCCTCTTTTGTACCTCTACCTTCTTTTTATTTTACTCTTCATAGAAATTCATATTTCATCATCCATCTATTGATGATGCATTATTTTTTCTTAAAGATGCATGCAGAGGGGGCCCCTAGGTGGCTCAGTGGTTGAGCATCTGCCTTTGCCTCAGGTCGTGATCCCCGAGTCCCAGGATTGAGTCCAGCACTGGGCTTCCTGCATGGAGCCTGCTTCTCCCTCTGCCTGTGCCTCTGCCTCTCTATCTCTGTGTCTCTCATGAATAAATGAATAAAATCTTTAAAAAAAAAAAAAGAAACTGTAACTCTACTAAAGAAGGCTTTTTGTATCCCATTAATGATATTTTACTGTGTTTTAATCTAATAATTTTATGGTTTAAAACATTACATTAAACACTGAATTCATATATTTATTCATTTATTTAGGTACATTCTCTATTTGTCAGCGCCTATATTACCCTGTTATTTGTATAAAGTAATAAACAAACTTGCATTGAAATGTGATTTTTGTCTTGTTAATGGAAAGGATTAATAGTTTTTGAGGATTTCAATTATCCTTATTTCTTAAAGTAAAGCTTACTTGGTCATGGTATTCTTTTAATAAACAGATTAATTTTCAAATTATTGTTTAGTTTTTTTGCATTAATATTTGGCTTTTTTCGTATAAATATCAAGCAATCATACTTCATATGAAATCCAGCTATTTATTGAATAATCAACTTTTCCTGATCCATTTAACTTGCAATATGTAGGGACACCTGGGTAGCTCAGTTGGTTAAGTGTCTGTCTTTGGCTGAGGTCATGATCTCCCAATCCTGGGAGACAGCCCCTAGTCAGGCTCCCTGCCCAGCAGGGGAGTCTGCTTCTCCCTCTCCCTCTCATTCTGTGTTCTCTCTCTCTGTCTCTCTCTCTCTCTCACATACATACATACATACATACATACATTCATTCTTTTAAAAAAACATGCAATATTCATCATATGCAATTTCCATTATACATAGATTTGCTTTAAACTCTATTCTTCATTTATTTACTCCCTAATACAGCTTTGGAAAATGTATTAATTTCATAGAGCAGGACATTCCTCATTGTTCTTTTTATTTATAAGATATTACCTTGAAAAATAAAAAAAAGATATTACCTTTATTCTTTTGCATTTTCCCCTTTCATGTGAACTATGAAACTAAAATGTTGGTGTGACTTAAACTGATACTGAATTGAAATGAAAATTTGAATAGAATTTATATCTTTATAATATTGGGTACTCTCATTTAAGAATATGGCCAGTATCTTTTAGGTCCTCTTTAATTTTGAGGAAATCTTGAACATGCTTAAAGGTTTTATTACAAATTTCGAGTCTTATCGAGTATTTTGAAGGCTATCTATTAATTTCTATTTTTTTTAAATTTTTAAGGATTTTATGTATTTTTTAAATTTTATTTTTTTTAAATTTTTAAGGATTTTATGTATTTATTTTCTAATTTGAACAAGTGAAAGAACACAAGCATGCGGAGCAGCAGGCAGAGAGGAGAAGCAGGCTCCCCACTGATCCAGTCTGACATGGGGCTGGATCCCAGGACCCAGGGATCATGACCAAATGGTTAACCAACTGAGCCACCCAGGTGCCCCAAAGTTTACCATTTTATTTTCTTTTTTTAAGATTTTATTTATTTATTCATGAGAGCAACAGAGAGAGAGAGGCAGAGACACAGGCAGAGGGAGAAGCAGGCTCCATGCAGGGAGCCCGATATGGGACTTGATCCCAGGTCTCCAGGATCATGCCCTGAGCAAAAGGCAGGTGCTAAACTTCTGAGCCACCCAGGCATCCCAAGTTTACCATTTAAAATTAAGTTTTCTAATTGGCCACCATTGAAATAAAGAGATTTATATTTTTAGTAATATTAAATTCATATTTGTTCACCTTAAAAATTCTTAGTGCATATAGCTTTTGAATAGAATCATACATATATATTCTTGGTAATCATATTGATTGTGAATAATGACTTCTATAATTTCTTTTCCAATATCTTACACATCATATTGATTATTCTTATGTCATTTGATTACCTGGACCTTAATCTTGATTTTAATAGAATTTTTCAAATTTATACTGTTAAGTATAACATAGTCTATAGGCTTTTGGAAGGTTAACAATAGTTATTCTAGTCCGAAGTCCATAAATTTTATCAGGTGTGGGGTTCATGGGGCAGCCCGGGTGGCTCAGCAGTTGAGTACCTGCCTTCAGCCCAGGGTGTGATCCTGGAGACCCGGGATCGAGTCCCACGTCAGGCTCCCTGCATGGAGCCTGCTTCTCCCTCTGCCTGTGTCTCTGCCTCTCTCTCTGTGTGTCTTTCATGAATAAATAAATAAAATCTTAAAAAAAAATTTTATCAGGTATGGATTTTAATTTTATCAAATACTTCCCATATAGTAATTCATAGAGTAATATGATGTAATTTTTTTCTTGGTTAATATGATAAAAACATTAATATTAATATTTTTTAGATCTACTGGCCATGCTATTTTTCAAATAAATTGCTAAATTTAATAACCTTGCTTCCATTTTTTAACTATCAGATTTATACTAATCTCAAAGAATTCATTGGGAAATTGTTGATTTCTCAAATATTATGGACTAATTTAAATTTCATAATTATTTCTTTGTGATAGAGGAATGTGTGCACACAGCTATTTATATCTGCCCTTTTTAAAGATATATATGTATTATTTATTTAAAATAATTCTACCGTAATTAATACTAATATGTTTTCTTCCTATTTTGGGTTCAATATTCAAATTTTCCTATAATACCTTTTACTAGCATTTCAAAACTTTTAATATAAACATGAACTAAAATTCTTTTACATCAGTAATTCCTATCTGTAGTTATTACTTCTTTTACATTCAATTTTTAATGAGATTTGCCAAAAAAACTCTGTCACTTTATTCGTCTTTCTAATGAAATCTTTTGATTTTTATTGATTTTTTTTGTTATCACTGCATTTTTCTCCTTAACTGATTTCTAATTTATCAATATTAATTCTTCCTTTTAATTTAGAGGTTTATTTCATTGCTCATTTGCTAGCTTTTACAAAGGAATGACTACTTACCTCTCAAATTATTTTTTCTCTAATTTTGGAAACACTTTATTGACAAAGTAGTGGTTTGGGGTTTGTTTGGGGTTTTTTTAGATTTTTGTTTATTTATTTTAAGCTGGGGGAGGGGCTCTGGGAGAGGGGGAGAGAAAATCTCAAGCAGGCTCCACCCTGAGTGTAGGGCTTGATCTCACAACCCCAAGATCATGACCTGAGCCAAAATCAAGAGTCAGACACTTAGTGACTGAGGCACCCAGGTGGCCTACTATGTGTCCTTTTTTTGCCTAGTCCTTCTCTTGCATTTACTATCAAGCTAGAAACCCGATGTCCACTAGACTTTTATGTTAAAAAAAAAAAAAAAAAAAACAGCAGGCCCAAAATGGAGTTATTTGTTCTAAACCCCACACCAGCCAAACCAAGACTTAATGCTTAACCTAACTGCAGTTTCAACGCCTTGAAAATGTAACCTTTATGCAGTCAACAAGGAATTACCTGGTTAACATAATGAGACAGTTCTCCTGACAGGGCCCTGCCATTCTCCTTAGGAAGAAAACCTTGCCTGAAACAATGCATTATTTGCTTAGAAGTTCCTTCCTCCATCCCCTTTCCACTTTTAAGTCTTTCCTTTTTTACAGCTCAGTGGAGTTCCTTTCTTTTGCTAGACAGGATGCTACTGATTCATGAATCTAAATAAAGACAGTTAAATCTTCAAATTTATTCAGCTAACTTTTGTTATTTAACAGTTATTATTACCATTTTATAGATATGGAAAGTGAGTTGCCAACAAGTTAAATACATTACCCAAGTCACCTTACAATTTAGTGATAGAATTTTAAGCATGGAAGATGTGATTCTTATCCCATGTTCCAAACCACAGTATCACAATGCAGACACACAATGCAAAAACCGCAATATCACAATATACAACTAACGCAGAGATTTGATTTTTCCTTTAAACATATCCAGTTTTTCTTTAAAAAGTGAAAAAACTAAAAATAAATAAAACATGGGGATTCCTGTGGGGCTTAGCGGTTGATCATCTCCTTTAGCTCAGGGTGTGATCCTGGCTGGGATCCAGGATCGAATCCCACATCGGGCTCCTTTTAGAGAGCCTGCTTCTCCCTCTGCCTATGTCTCTGCCCTCCCTGTGTTTCTCATGAATAAATAAATAAAATCTTTAAAAAAAAATAAACCTTATCCAGTTTTTATCCCATCACTTACAATGCCAGATTCAATGTCCACCTATTTTTCAACAAGGAAGGCAAAGTAATTTATCACATTACCACATTTTAATTTAAGAACAATGTTTCCAAATTTATGATGATAATTTTCATAGCCAAGTTCATTGAGTGCCTGTCATTACATTTATAAGAAATGAAAACAATGTCATATTAACAAAAGACAATATATTCCTATTTCAATTAATTTTCTATTAACCAAGAAATAACTCACAAAACAAATCTAATTAAACTACACTCTAAGAAGATGCTAGGACATGATATCAGGACAAATTAGGCACCTTGGTTACCTAAACCTATAATCAAAGATATCATCTCTATGTGGAAGAATTCAAAATAATTTTTTTATATTGTCTATATTTTGTATCTAATCTGAACTAAAGCTAAAAGCACACTAGATGTTTTCTCAAACCACAACTTTTGCCAATGATTATCATCCAACTTCCCTGAGCAGCAAGTTGAAAAAACAAAACAAAAGATTAATCTAGCCCAACAAAATATACTTGTTCTCATCACTATTGCTGTATTATCTTGTCTATGTATGATGTTTAAAATCTAATTCTTACGTCTTTGTTAATGCATAGCCAAAAATGCTTTCATAAATAAAAGTAGTTAAATTACAGCTAGTTTGGGTAATGGTTTAAAATAGTTGGTGCATTTTCTAACAATGTAATAACATAATAAGAGAAAATATCCAATAAATTGTATTATAAATGGACATAATCCAAGTTATCATTTCCAAGAGAAATTCACTAACTTTATATAATGCCTCTTCCAGTAACTAAATGAAGGCAGCACAGGTAATTATACCACAGAAATGATGTAATGATTCATGAGTTGAAAGGAATAAGAGATTGTGACTCATCAATGAAGATACACTTTAAGGAAAGAGCAAAGGATAGATTGAATTAAGGAGTTATAATTTAATAGTTGTCATTTCTGAAGCTTACAAGAAAACTTTACTGTAAAAAAAATAAAAATTATAAAAATGGTCACCTATGGAGTCAGAGAGCCAAAGCTCAAAAAAATTTTTGAAGTCAGAGAGAGACCTTGTATAATAGAAATTTATTCTCTAATTGTATTTTCCCAAAGGTCAAATTTCAACTTTGTCTATGATCTATGGAATATAGTGATACCTCAACTTTATACATTTAAATACTATCTGGTTAAACTCTATTCACATTTAGACTTTTGAGAAGGGAATTGGAAAAGGAGCTCACTGCAGATGTAAAGGAATAATGTGTTACCAGCAGTTAGTATCTAAAAGTTACTTAAATTATTTAAAATGTCAGGTGTCCCCCACTTATAATTTAGCAAAAGTCCAACCTCTACCACAATATCAAGTATTTTACAATCAAGTAGAATTGTCTTATATTCTTCCCCTAAGAAAAATCTGACATTAATAGCATTTTATCAAATAAAAGATTACAAGACTCAGCATTGTCATTTAGCAACTAAAACTACATTACCAGTTTAATATGTACATTTGCTATAAATAGTTTTTGTTAAGTACCCTAAATTAATGCTATTCTCTTTCTTTTCTTTTATGATAAGGTTCCCTTTTATTTTAGTAAGACTTTGTGGTGAACCAAGACAACTCAACAGTGAAATTTTCATAATGACTTAAAAATAGATACAATGTATGTCAAGAGTGGAAAGAATATAACAATTGGAGAGCTGAGTCAATGACAGTCAATGAGATTGCCAGACTCCCTCTCCTTAATTCATTTCTCTCCTTAGTGCATATCCCATTCTAATATGCTATATAATTTAATTACTTACATTTCCTTAATTTGTTGACCCCTTCAATACCAGCTATAGAGTCCCAAGGTCATATTTGTAGAATGAATGCATGTTTTTATAGAATGAATGAACAAAGATATGATTGAACAAGCCATTTCTCTCTTTCTTACATTTCCGACCATAAGGCCCCAAATGGATGAGAGCCAATGTATACTTGATGAATAATATTCATGATGTTGTATAACATTTTGATCTCGGAATAAAAAGCCTCAGTTATCTCTTAGTGAATTTCTGTTCAGTCTGTGACATTGCATGAATAATAATTATGTAAGCAGTCTTTAACAACAAACTTAAAGTACATATTTTCTCCAGTTTATTTTTAGGAGGAAAATAAGTTGAATAAAAATTAAGTAAATAAAAAAATAAGTAAATATTTGTACTCATTGCTTTAAAGTTATTATATTTATTTATGTTCAGATAAAAATGCAATCCCTGATTTAGTATCTATTTATAATTTTGATTAAGTCATTTTGAAAGGTTTTTATTCAAGAGCATTATGACATTCCCTTTTCAACATTCATATATAATTAGAAAACAAATGCTTGTATTTATTGACTTAAAAAAAAAACAAAAAAAGAAAACTATACCAAACTGCTTAATATGTATTCCAAGATGAGCTTCTAGATTGTATTTATGTAGGAATAAATTTAGCATATAAATACTTTGAAATTTATACCTAAATATGAAAACTGAAACACAGGAAACAACCTTTTTAATACATATTATATGCTGGATATACACATAATAATAGCACAATATCTTTAGGGGATACAAAAGAGAAGAAAATTAAAAAAATTAGATGTAAACTGAGAAAATCTATTTCTCCATGAATAACGTGGGTTTATTTTTTTTTTCAAATAGATTTTTTTTTTTAGCCTTTGCTAACGGTCACATAACACAAACATGATCTTAAACATAAAACCACTTTCTTCGGTGGCAAACTTGAATACTTCACAGATGAATAAGATCAAATGACTGTTATTTCTTTTTATTTATATTTTGGTTTTATAAATTATTTTTGGAATAGAGTTCATCATCACAATATTTTCTTAAAAGGACTCCAGGTAAAGTTAAGATTAAATTTAAAATATAGTTACAACAAAAAATTTAAAGTATAGTTAACATTCATTTTGTATAGAATGGTATTATCTACCCTGGTTTAAGGGCTATAGTGGGTATCGGTGCTTCTCAGAAATATTTCTGGTTCTCCTTCTTCTGATCCATGGTAGGCTTTCATTTCCTAGTTTCTATGAAATTAGATGTGGCCTCGTGACTTGCTCTGGCCAGTGAAATGTGTGAAGAATTGTTGTGAGTCACTACCATGGAGAAAGATATAAGTGCCAGCATATGATACGCCCTGTCTCCTTTGGCTTTCTTCGCAACTAATGACATGAATTTTCTTTTATTTTGCATTCTTGAGTAAGGAGGTCATAGAGCAGAGCCTTCAGTTAACCCTCAAGAGATATGTAGAAACAAAAGATATCAATCTTTGTTATATTAAGCCACTAATATTTGGGCATTGTTTGTTACTGCAGCACGTTCTAGCCTTTCCTGAGTAATACAAAAATTGCTACTTAAAAAAGTGTACTGATATTTTAAAAATTATAGTATGAAACCTTAGCTTATAGTCGACATTCAGGGGAAAAAGTTTAAAATAGGAGAGTTTCTGCTGTTGACTTGTACAGAGGAATCAATGGAAGGTTCTGGGAACCGGGGGTGGGGGCATATAGGATATGGAGTCAGAAAAAGCAACGTTCAAAAGCTAAGTGGAGATTAGAGCCTACAGAATAAAGGATAATGAAAGTCTTGGCTATATGTGGTTTGTAAAATGAGGATGGACACAGAACATTCCAATGGTCCCAAGGAAAATGTTTTTGCCAAGACTGTGGGTGTTGAGGTGAGGGAAGTGCTGGGGTGCTCCTAGGTATATAGAATTCAGAGACTTATATTTGATTTTTGCTGATAGAAGGATCATGACTGTGGAAGAAAAGTGTCACTCCTGCTTTGCAAGCATTCTGTAGATATCCAGAAATAGAGATCTTCAGAGGAATAAACCTGCTCTAAGCATCAGCTCCCTGTCAACTCCTGCTATAAACGTACTCTAAGATCCTACAAGGGAGGTCTTTCTCTAAGCACATGCACAGTCTCTTGACCACGGCCAATGGTAGATTAAATCTCATCTTATGACACTTCTTTCTATCTTGTATTACTAAGTTATGCATGTTTTATGTTCCATAATAGATAATAAGCTTCTTGAAGGAACATTATTTTAAATTTATCATTATATAGTGTCTGAAATGTGTTAGAATATTCATTCTTCTACTCACAATCAGTATCAAATACCTACTGGGTTCTAGGTATTGTAAAATAACACTGAAAATACAGAAATTAGTAAGGTTGGGGCACCTGGGTGGCTCAGTCGGTTAAACATCTGCCTTTGGCTCAGGTCATGGTCTCCGGGTCCTGGGATTGAGCCCCATGTTAGGCTCCCTACTCAGCAGAGAATCTGCTTCTCCCTTTGCCTCGCCCCTTCCTTGCCTCTGCTTGTGCTCTCTCTTGCACTCTCTTTCTCTCTCTCTCTCTCAAATAAATACATAAAATATTCAAAAATGGGCAAGCCATTCTACCTGATTTTATTACTCATGGTTAATCTAGAGAAACAGAATCAATGTGTGTGTGTGTGTGTTTGTTTGTGTTTGTGTGTATGTGTGTGTGTTTAGTGAAAGAGAGATTTTCAGGAACTGGCTTACATGATTGCAGAGGCTTGGTAAATCCAAGATTTGTGGGATAAGTTGGCAGACTAGAGACTCAGAGAGAAATTGAAGTTAAAATCCAAAGGAAGGGCAGCCTGGGTTGCCCAGTGGTTAGTGCCATCTTCAGCCCAAGGTGTGATTCTGGAGACCCAGGATCGAGTCCCACATTAGGTTCCCTACATGGAACCTGCTCTTCCCTCTGCCTGTGTCTCTGCCTTTCTCTCTCTCTGTCTCTCTCTCTCTGTCTCTCCATGTGTCTGTCATGAATAAATAAATAAAATCTTTTAAAAAAATCCAAAGGAAGTCTCCCAGCAGAATTCCATCTTGTTGAGGGAAAGACAGTCTTTGTCCTACCAAAGCTTTCAACGATTGGATGAGGCCCACCCACATCATGGAGGGTAGCCTGTTTTATTGAAGTCCACCAATTTAAATGTTAACATCATCTAAAATATATCTACACAGAAACATCCAGAATAATTTGGGCCAAATGTCGGGGTACCTTGGCCTAGCCAAGCTGACACACAAAATTAATCATGACACTCAACACAAGAATCACTAAATTAAAATCAACTAAGGAAAAGAGATGTTTAAAAGTACATTTCCAGTATAGTGAAAACGTAGATGAACATGGTACAATGAGAAAATATTTGGTGTATGGAGCCGAACCAAACTGAGAGGTCAGGAAAGGTATCTGAGAGATGTTAAATTACTAATGAAAATGAGAGGTTACTTTTATGGGGGGTGTGTTTGTATTTGTGTGTGTGTATGTGTTTTAGTAGTGGTACTAACAATGGTAGTGAGATAAGATCCATAAAAAAATACCCTACTATAGAGTGATGGAGTTATGGTGCCATACTAAAGGGCCAGAGATGGAAGAGAATATGAATTACTTGAAAACTGCATGGGAAACAAAGCTAGAAAGGTCAAGAATGTTCCTATATTAAGATTCTTTGATATTAGCCTAACAACTTTGGAATTTTGGGGGGAAATCAGTGTAGAATTTTGAGTTGGGTATAACAAGATCAGATTGGAATTTAAGAACAATCACTTTTACAGGAGGCAGTAGACTAGAATAAGGGAAGGCCAAAACAGTCACCAGTCTGGAGGATGTTTCTTTCTTTCTCTCTCTCTCTCTCTTTCTCTTTAAAGACTATTTATTTATTTATTTGAGAAAGAGAAAGAGCATGAGCAGGGTGTGAGGAGAGACAGAGGGGGAGGGAGAAGCAGGCCCCCCGCACTGAGCACAGAACGGGATGTGGGGCTGATCCCAGGACCCTGAGATCATTACCTGAGCTTAAGGCAGCAGCTTAAACTGACTGAGCCACCCAGGTACCCCTGGGGGATAATGTTTCTATAGATAATACTCAAAATATTCCAATTCCCAGGGATACCAATTTATTGAGAATATTTCATTTATATTTGTCAACAAACATACAAGTAGATTCAGGGGAGTCACCTTTAACTTCATTACAGTTTTTCTCCTAGGGCTATTTCTTGTGCTTAGCGTTTATGAAATTAAATTGCATGGGACCCAAAGTGGTCTAATTAGTAACTGATAGCAAATATATGACATTGAGATAAGATATACAGAGGATATATAGTAAGCTTGGAATAAGTCCTTGCAGTATAAACATGTTTATGTGACACAGTTTTAAACAAACAACCACCCTCACTTAAAACCAGCATTCCAGTTCATCCACACTCAGCATTTCACTTCCTTTGTTGTTTGGTTTACTCCCTTGGAGTGCTTCTGTCATAGTATTTCTCTCCTACCAAATTTAAACATATCTTGAAAGCAGTTCAGTTTTGATGTCCCATACCGCTAATATTTGAATATAGTGTGTTCTAAACAAATGTTGCATAAATACATAAAAAAATAAAAACAGAACATTTTCAGCCTCTTTGAAAAATTTTTTGATGACTTAAGCCCCAGGAGCAATTAAATATCCTTCTGAGTAATGCTAGTAAATAATCACTACGTAAAGGAAAACCTATCATTTATTAAATGGTGAATTATTCTAATTAAAAAAATAAAACAGATCAGCTGAGATCACACTGGCATTAGCCCACCCATATGAGACAAAGAAAAATAACTGGAGAGTTAATTTGTAGTGTTTGTGGGGATCTGTCTGAAAATAATTGCCCAGTTCAAATACCCTTGTGAAAATTTGCAGTGTTACTTCTGAATTTTAAAAAATACGATACTTTAAGGCCTTGATAAACATGAATTGGTGTCCCCAAATCCATTTGTGATTCAACTAAATGTTTTATATCGGCCCATTTTGTATTTTAATACATATTATTTCTTTAAATGAGATAGGAACTTTATATTGAGTGGTAGCAAATGAGAAGACTTGAAGTCACAATCCTATTCTTGAGCAAACGAATTATTTTGGATTTAGCCTATATCTCAGAGGGATATAACATGAGCTGTAAGAACAAAAGACTGCCACTGAATTGTAGCACCATAGAAATACATCACACTGTATTAAACCACTGTCTGGTTTTATAAAATGTAAACTGAAAGTAATGAACTGGGATAAAGCCAGAAAAATAGAAAACAGTATCTGTGCAAATCCAAAAACAGGAGAAATAAACTGTTTAGAACACTTCAGAGATAAAATAGCCACTACTTGTCAAAAGCTCCTATGATCAGCAAAATTATTTTTTCTCATGACCAACACATTCATAGTTTTTTAGGAAGATTCTATGTATCCTAACCATCTCCAAATGTGCTATACATCTTCTCGAAAAGTCCTTCTGGATAAAATTATTGTTCTAAGAATAAACTTCAAATTCTGAAATATTCAAAAGAAAATTTTCTCCCAATATTACTATATCCACCTGCTCTCTGTTTGCATCCACACAACTGAACAGGACAGCTGAAAAACACAAAATCTCCCTGACTGGCCTCATTTTGAACTGATGACCATTAAGTCAAGAGGTTCTTCACTGCTGCCCATAAGCACAGTACTGTTCCTGGACCACGTAGGCTTCCTTCCACACTCTACTTCCATGTAGGCTGTGTCATACCTTCACACTTCCCCTTGACAACCATTCCCCATGCTTATCCTCAGCACATGAATATGCTTTCTATTTATAAGAAAAAAAAAGAAACAGTAGGAAGAAAATGTCTTCAAGTCCCACCATCACTGTATCTATCCACACATGAGCACCAACGCCCACATATGTTGCTTTTCCTCCTATTATTATCAATGAAATCTCCTAGCCCTTAGCTATGACCAATCTCTATTTTTCCTCAAGTGTTCATTCCTTCTTATCTATCCGAGGATACCTCTTGAGGAATTATTTCCTAATCATCTAGTAACATCAGTTTTTCCTTTCTATTGGATCATTCTCATCGTCGTACAAATACACTATTATTTCTCCCATCCTAGAAAAGTATCCTCAATTGTGCCAAATTCTTCCTATAGCTATCTCTGTACTTTTTTACTCCCCCTTTCAGGAAAATTTTTGAGAAGAGTAAGTTATAATTGCTGCCACAATTTTCTTTTCCAATTCTCTCTTGAACTCACTCCAATCAGGCTTTTGTATATGATGCTTAACATGTCCAAATTTGAGCTCCCAGCACTCCTGATATCACCATTCTCCCCACAGCATATGTTGTTCTTAAAACCTTTTCCATCTCATTTCTCCATTTGCTCATTGCCAAACACTTGGAGCCACATTTTTATTGCTCTCTTTTTCTGCACCCCACAGACAATCCATTAAAAAAAAAAATCCTGCCAAATTCTATCTTCAAAATATATTGTAAAAACAGACCATTTCTTTTATCTGCAGTTCTGTCAGTTTGGTGCAAGCCACCATGTATCTTGCCTGAATGTGTGCCCTACTTACTGTTCTCCTTGCTTCTACTTTTGCCTCATATCAATCTATTTCTCATATAGTACTTAGAGAATAACAAGACTCTGGAGGAAAAAAGAAAGAAAGAAGAAAGAAAAGAAAAGAAGAAAGAAAGAAAGAAGAAAGAAGAAAGAAAGAAAGAAAGAAAGAAAGAAAGAAAGAAAGAAAAAAGAAGAAAGAAAGAAGAAAGAAAGAAAGAAAGAAAGAAAGAAAGAAAGAAAGAAAGAAAGAAAGAAAGAAAGAAAGGAAGGAAGGAAGGAAGGAAGGAAGGAAGGAAGGAAGGAAGGAAGGAAGAAAGAAAGAAAAAGGTGCAATGGTTTCCCAGAGTAAGAAGAAATGTTCTTGACTATGGCCTATAAAGCCCTACTATGTCCTATGAAGTTCCCCCTTTACATCTTACCTTATCTTCAACTTTCTCATTGCTTTCTTTCTACTCGGAGTATGTTTTTCTTACTGTTTCTCCAACAAGGCAGACATGCTACTATTTCACAGTCTTCTTACAAATACCTTGTCTGGAAGGATCCCCACAGCCTCCTCTCTCACCGTGTACAGTGTTATCCTACTCAGCAAGATCTTCTCAGACTGCTGCACCTAAAATTCGATTCTGCTACCCCACATCTCCTCCCTATTTTCATATTTTAATTTCTTCTTGGTAGGTATCACTATCACAATAAATATCTATCATTTTATATACATATATATATATACATACCTATATACATTATATATATAAAATTTTGACTTGGGTTTGCTTGTAAACTGGCTTTCTGGGGGAAAAGGCAGCCCCAATTTGTAGCATTTGCTGAATTCCGTGGTATCCATGGAGTTGGATTATGTGTGTTATGTTTCGCAGCTGTGTGTTCAATGACATGTTGGTAGCCTGAAATTGGTCATGGTTAGCATATAACATATATTTGCTTAATGAATGAATTAATTTTAATAGGCTAAGACAATTTGAATAAAAGTATTCCCTTCCAACTGGAAGGAAACAAACACATTCAATACAGCAAATGGCACATGACCATAAAATCAAGTAGATTTTGGACTTATGAAACACAACGGGAAGGAGACTGCTGGGATAGAGATTTCAAGTGGAAGATACAAGTAAGAGTAAGATGTATAAATGGTGAAGAAATGCATATCTTAAAATAACTCTCTATAGATTAGCACTATCCAGATATTTACTATAATAACTTTAAAATTTTATTCAGAATTTAAAAGCTGAATTGAAAGCTCTACTACAATGAATTTGCATACACAGAGAAACAATTGTGACTAATTTAATTAGAAGCTAGGATCACTTTCCATGATCTTTTTTTTTTTTTTTAAGATTTTATTTATTTATTCATGAGAAACACAGAGAAAGAGACAGAGACATAGGCAGAGAGGGAAGCAGGATCCCCACAGGGACCTCCATGTGGGACTCAATCCCAGACCAGGATCATGCCCTGAGCTAAAGGCAGATGCCCAATGGCTGCGCCACCCAGGCATCCCCACTTTTTATGATCTTAATGGTTAACACACAGTTCATCATGATATCATCTTCCCCACATTGTTGAGTAATATCTTCCAAGAAAGTAAAAAAGTGCCTGAGGAAAATAGATAAGTGTATGAAACCTAAAAAAAAAAAAAAAAAAAAGAAAAGAAAAAAAAAGAAAGCTAAGCTTAGAAGAAAACTTGGAAGTGATAAGGAATATTGAAAGGAATAAATATAGAAAGTAAATAAAATAATAAACAATATAAAAGTTACTAGCTTGCTCATGGACATCAATATTTAATGTTATCTTGGTATGTGCAAGAAACAAAAAAGAAAGAAAATTGTCATAGCATTGTTTCCATAAAGATTCATCATGTCTCTCAAGCACAACATATTATATTTGAAGAATTAGAGACATACCTTGTGCAGTGGATTCATAGACACAATCCATGTAGGAGTCCCTGAAGAACTGTGTTGTTAAAGCAAAGTTCTTGGACATCCTTGAAGATCTACAGAAGGTGAAAGAGAGAGGGGATATGATGAAGACATTGAGTTTCAAGTCATGGGAAGAATGATTCAAGAAATTTAAGAGCCTGTTTGTCCTTCTCCGATTGACTTACTTCACTCAGCATAATAAAGTGTATGTTCTCATTCATTTGGGGAATATAAATAATAGTGAAAGGGAATATAAGGGAAGGGAGAAGAAATATGTGGGAAATATCAGAAAGGGAGACAGAACATAAAGACTCCTAACTCTGGGAAATGAACTAGGGGTGGTGGAAGGGGAGGAGGGCGGGGGGTGGGGGTGAATGGGTGACGGGCACTGAGGGGGACACTTGACGGGATGAGCACTGGGTGTTATTCTGTATGTTGGTAAATTGAACACCAATAAAAAATTAATTTATTAAAAAAAAAGAAATTTAAGAGCCATGTAAACCTGCAAGATGTGAATAACTTAATAAAGCAACGTCAACTGATAGTGTAACTGTAGTCTTCCAGTGAATTGAAGAGATCTAATGCAAAAGTGATTAGTTCACACAGCAAATTTGCAATCATACTGAAATTCAGGTTTTCTTTATTTTAAATGAATGACTTCTCATACATTTATTTCAGAGATGAGATGAGAACTAATGTGGCAGGACTTAATAACAGATGGGATGAAATTAACCTGAATTATGTTAAAAAAAAAAAAAAGCCAGTTTCAAGCTTGAGGAAGGTCATTTTCCTATTCCCCCAAACCACATGTGTCATATACATTGAAGAGAGGTAGAAAAAATAATAAGACAATCTTTAGATCCCTTACCAAGGAGACCTAGAGTTTACAGGGGAATGAGGTCACATTATAGAGATCTTTGAATGCAAAGTGGATTGAACTTAATTCTATGGAGACTGAAGAGGCTTAAAAATATTCATCTAACAAAGTAACATAGTAAATTCTGTGCTTTTGGAATATCATACCTTGCAGTAGTGTTTAGAACATACTGAGAACATACTGAGAATGAGATTGAAGTTGAGGAAAACATAAAACTAATGCATTAGTATAACAGAAGCAATAAAATCCTAAACTGGTGAAGGAGCAGTGGGTATAGGCAAAGAGTCATATTTGAAAGATAATGTTCATTTGGAATATATACAATTTAGAAGCTCCTTGAATTTAGGAGATAAAGATTATACGGAGTTTTGAAGCCTGAAAGAATGGCAGTATGGTAAATTAATTTAGCAATCCAAGAGAAGAGGCAAGTTTATTCATTCAAGAATATTTATTGAGGGATGCTTGGGGTGGCTCAGCATTTGAGCATCTGCCTTTGGCCCAGGGCGTGATCCCAGGGTGATCCCAGGGTCCTGTGATAGAACCCCGCATCAGGCTCCCTGCAAGGAGGAACTTGCTTCTCCCTCTGCCCGTGTCTCTGTCTCTGTCTCTCTCTCTCTGTGTCTCTCATGAATATAAATTAAATCTTTAAAAAATATATATTTATTGAGCACTTACTATGTACCAGGCAGTGAGCTCGATACCAGCGATAAAAAGATATATGATATTCTCTTTCCTTAAGTAGCTTGAAGTTTACTGGTAGATAAATGAAGTAAGATGAAAAGTGAGATCATAGAATGAATTCAAGTGGCCAGGGGATCTCCTAGAAATAAATCAAGAGGCATTAGAAATGTGAAACCAAAAATATTTTTGCGTTTATTATCCCAGTGATATTTTTCATTTTAGTAAAACAAAAAGTTTTCCTGCCATATTTGCAGCTGTGTAATGAGATCACTACCAGTGCAAAGCTTAAGGAATCAAACATTGTGAATTTCGTGTGTTATAGAAAAGGTCTTGTTAGAGAAAAAGGAAAATGAAGTTGTTTCAACATAATTAATTATAATAAAGCTATTCTCAGTCCCAATTTAGTTTTAAATTTAATTATGGAAGATACATTTAATCATGGAAAATATGACTTTGAAAAAGAGAAGTGCAAACGAAAGAAGAAAAATTGTATGCATGACCAAATGAGATGAGACTGTTTGCAGCTTTAACTATAGTAGCCTGAATTCTGTTCCAAAAAATTGATTATATTTATCTCTGTTGCTTATCTAATTACTCCTGGTCAGACTCTCTAGAAGAAACCAAGTGGGAAAACCTGCCCATTTTCAAGAGGACATGGCTGCTGTAGATGTCAGAGTCCCCACCAGCAAAATGGCAAAGGTCAGTTTGCCACTGTAGTGGCAGGATTACAATTCTGTTACTGTAAATAGATCTCTGACTTCAATCTGCCACATATATTAAAGCTGCCATACATATTATGCTTTCATAATGTATGTGTAGCTTCAAATTTCCAAATTGATGTTAGACTCACATATACAGTCAAGGGCAAAATATTCTTTGTGACTTTGAGTAAGATAATTTCTCAAAGCATTAAAGTCTTGAATGTGGGAAAAATAAAAAGTACTTAAACAGCCTGAGGAATGAGGAAAATTTTCTCTTTCACATTAAAACTTTCTTTTTCATTATTTGAGTTTTACTAAAGATCCAAATTAATTCAAACATGGAAAACTAATTCACACATCAAAAATACAAAACAAAGGCAAAAGTTATGATCAACAGGTTGACTTATCTAAAGTCCTTTTTAATGTCTATGCCTTTTCATGCAATGATTTTGGAACAGAATGAAGAACTATGAGGTATAACAGTATCACAAATACATTGTGATAATAACTGCATTGAGTCTGGATCCAAAACCAAAACAGTAAGGGATCTGTGGTATAACTGTATATTCCATCTTTCCCACTGAAATTCCCTCAGTGGCACTCAGAATTTGTTACACAAACAATTTTGGAAACCTCTACACTGAAGGAATAGTTGAGAAAACCTTTTTGAAAGCTACCACACTATTTATATATGTATAAATTAGCACCCTGCACTAAGATAATTTTATTTGGTAATGAAAATCCATCAGATCGGAATTAGGACTGAGCATTGTGATGTTAACTTTGGTATGCACATTCCTCAGCATATCATTGCAAGTGAAATGCAATTCATCTTGTCCCACAGGCACATTGGTTCCTTGGAATGGGAAGATTCCTGCTCTGTGGATCTGTCGACTTGGCAAATAACATTAAGGAGGGGACTTTACTGAAATTTTTGTTTAAAGAACAAAAATGAACAAAACATTCCACATATTGCAAAGTATCTTTTAAAAGACTTTAGTGAGATGTGACTCCTAGGTTACTCAATAAAGGTTTAAGTATGTTTTCATACATGGAATGAATGTATGATGCGTTATGTAGATATTAGATATATATGTTTTATATATGTATAAATATGTATCTGAGGAAATTGAGTCAAAGAGTTATATTCCAATAAAACTTAAAGCCCAGTTTGGTAAGAGGTTTTAGGTAAACTCTTGATTTCTATGATTATAAACAAGTAATGGAATTTCCATGTTATAATGATAGCAATCCACCTAGACCTGATTCAACCTCTTCCAATTTTCAATTAAAATACCTGTAAAGATTCAAAGAAGAGAGAAGCCGAGAACCACAATTTGGGCTGAAGTTAGCAAAAGATCAAATCCCAAATATCCAGTAAATGATCCCTAAGTGCATCACTAAGTGTGCTATAATTTGCAATGCACTTTGGAATTGTATGTGTTCTGTAGTCTTAAATAGATAAACACTAGCTCTGAGAAAGGAAGTAAAAGCCTATGACTTACACAACTGCCTGAACCTGGCTTCAGGGCCTAGGAATGTGAGGAATGTAAAATCAAATAGTCAACCCCTACACCACAGCGTGGGGACAGAGAGGAATTGTACCCCTAATTTTCTCTACTCCCTATCTCCTCATGCTGACTCAAAACATTTTTTAATTACTTTAAAAAACAGTCATACTGACAGCACAAATACCAGCAGCACTAGAGACAGAAGTGGTGAGAGGTGGCACCTTGCACCATGAGGTAGACTGTGGCACTAGGAACAACACTGAAGTAGAGAAAAATAGGAAGTTAATATGGCACTGTGGCAAGAGCCCATCAATGAAAGAGAATCAAGTATATTCATAAATGATAAAGGTAGCATTTCAAATCAAGGGAAAAATTAGTGAGGAGTCAATACACATTGTTAAGCCATTCAGCTAACTGTCAGCAGACAGCCAGGGAAGGAAGGGAGAAGGGAGGGAGGGAAGGAGGAAAAAGGGATGGATGGAAGGAAAGAGAATGGATGGAGGAAAGGAGGGAAGAAGGGGTGAAGGAAAAGAGGGATGGAAGGAAGGGGGGATGGAACTAAGGGGGATGGAGGGAAGATGAGATGGAAGGAAGGTGAGATGGAAGGAAGGAGAGAAGGAGAGGAGAATAGAGAGAGGAAGGAAGAAAGAACAAATGAATGTCCTTAGATGTTAGGCTAAATTAAAGTCTAGATGATTTAAAATTTAAGCATAAAACAAAGGAAATATAGAAATAGAGGAAACTATATAGGCAATGAATAATACCTAAGATTGCTTGAATCTTACTTTGTGCCAGACTCTGTAGCAAATAATTTAAATATATTGTTTATTCCTTGTAAGCATTCAGGAGCATATTAAAGCAATAATACGTCATGACCTAGTGAAAGATTACATACAAAATAAAATAAAAGCTTAAAATCAGGAAATAGGCTAACATTATGCATCCTCTTAGTAGATCTTGGAAAAAAATCTCACAGTAATAGGTGTTAAAAATTTGGAATTTGGTAAAATTGAATAATATAAGTGATAAAATATATTTATTTCAAAGTCAAATCCAGCATTATGCAACATGGAAAAACACTAGAAGAATCTCTACTAAATTCAAGAACAAGACAGGATGACAATTACCACCACTAATATTTATCATTGATTGAGCTTCAAAACATCTAGAAGATGGCACTGGAAACTAACGGTGGATGCCTTATTTGTTATTTTGGATGGGGGATACATCTGCACAGATAAGGATAGGAGTGTGTAATAGATGTAATATTATTTGTAAATATTTGCTACTCCTCCCTGGAGTAGAATTATCCCTTCCTACCCTATTGACCTCAGGCTTCATCATAGGATTTGCTTTAGCCACTAAATTGTGATAGGAAGTGATAAGTTTCACTTCCAGGCAGAAAGTTTAAGCATCAATAATCATTAGTTTAGGAGTGATATTTCAAATCAGTGGGGGAAAAAAGACATTTTTTGAAGTAAGTGATGATGGAGTGACAAAACAGCTTTATAGAAAAAGATGATAATTGGATCCATTCTTCACACTAAAAATTACAAATGTATCAGAGATATGAGTGTAAAAACTGAAGTAATGTTAAGTATGTAAAATTGTCAATAGCTGAGCTGGAGAGAGCTGAGCTGCCATGTGTCAAGGTGATAAATAAGGACAAGTCAAAATGAAAGAAACAACAAAGCCTTTATTCATTCATAGAGACTTTGTAAGCATGAGGCAAAACAGGAAAAAAGCACTGGCTTTCCCCATGTTTTATTCTTCATCTAGCAACTATGGAGTGAGGATCAGATGTAAGCAGACAGGAGGAAATTTCTAGCATTTGTATGGACCTGGGAGCCATGGAGAGATTTGAAGAAGGGCTAGAAGTGGAATAATACTGAATATTAAGTGAGGGTGGAGAAAAACATCTTCAAGGTGCCTGGATACAGTGGTATACATAACAGAAGTACTTAAAAGAGGCTTGGGTAGGCCCTTCCTAAAAAACCAAGGAGGTCTCTAAATGGAGGCATTGGGGCTGTAAGTGCAGATACTTATGTATCTGCAATCCAAGAGTGTTGAAGGTGTGGGAGTGCTGAGTCCTTAACTGGGACTCCAGACTGTGGACCAAATCTGCTGTGAAGAGAGCAGCTTTCCCCTCATGACACCTGCCAGGTATAGGTTATACTTGCCTTTATCTGAGCCTAAATGATCACACATAACTGTTTGGCCTGGAGTTGGACTCCTCAAAAATCATGTGTAAATAAATTATTCTATATGCTGGAAGTGAGGAAATGTTTTCCAACCATATTGTAGAAGCAGTATGGAAAAAAAGACAGATACATTTGATTATATAAAAATAAAATAAAACTTTATACTATAAAATATATTGGCAAAATAAAAGGACAGATGGAAAATTGCAAAAAAGAGTTTGTAATTTATGTTAAGAAGGTTACTATCTACAGTACTTCTAAATGACAAAAATAGACACATAAAAAAACCATCAACCCCACAGAAAAATGAGTTAGAAATATGTAGACAGTTAAAAATGCAAATGACTCCTACCCATATGAAAAGATACTCAGTATCATTCATAATAAGAGAAATGCAAATTAAAATTACATTGAGATACCATTTCTCACATATCAAATTGGAAAATCAAATTTAACAACACAGTCTATTGGGGAGATTGTGTATAAATAGGCACTGGCATTATTTGCTGTTGGTGCTGCAAAATGATAAAATGCCTATGAAGGGGATATTGGATACATCCAGCAATATTACATATATATTTACCTTTTGAAGTAGCAATCTCACGTTCATGAGTCTACCTCAAAGTTATACTGACAAAAATACAAAAAGATGTAACCATAATGCCATTTATAATAGTACTACTTAATACCCGAAGACTGAAATGTATATATCAACAGGATTGGGGTGCCTGGGTGGCTCAGTCAGTTAAGCATTTGCCTTTGGCTCTGGTCATGATCTCAGGGCCCTGGGATGGAGCCCCATTGGACTCCCTGCTCAGTAGGAAGTCTGCTTCTCTCTTCCTCTGTCCCTCCCCCTACTTGTCTTTCTCTCTCTCAAATAAATAAATAAAATCTTTAAAATAAATAAATAAATAGATAAATAAATAAATAAATAAATAATAAAATCTTTTAAAAAAAGGGAATGGATTGAATAAACTCTGGTGTATGCATGCATTGGGGTACAATGCAACTTTAAAACAGAATGAGAAATATTTATATGTCTTAGTATGGGATGACATTCTGTACACTTTCTTAAATGAACACCTAAGAGAGGGTCTGGGAGAGAGCCCTCAGGTATCAGTCCCATCAGATTACAGAAGATAGCCACCTTGCCAAGGTGATATTTCTTTTCCAGGTGAAGTTGAACATAGAAAGGTCTGTCTTTCTTACTCCAATTCAGAGCATTTTTGAAGGGTCAATCCATCTTTATGTCCCCTGAAGATTAGCTGAGGCTTCAATTGAAACTGGATCCAGTTAATCTTCTTCCTCTGCAAAGTCCTACATCTTTCCTTTCCTCTCTAAACTTATAATAAACCACCTGCACACTAATCTCCATCACAGACTCTGCTTCTCTGGAAATCTAGTCTGTGAGCTTAGTGCCAGGAATCATTCAAGAGAGCCAAATTTGGATGGGAATTTGAGGCTGGATCACTCCCTACCACATGGCAAACTATGAATGGAAAATACATAGCCCCTGGCACAACCTGTAATGTAACTGTTAAGGTTATTGCTACTGTGGTACCCGGTTGCCATAGTGAAGGATGGGAGTGCATTAGCTGGTGCAGCATATAAACTATTTGAGAAATATGGGGGAAACCATGACTCTAAGAACACTATAACTGAGTGGCTTTTGCTAAACTTGATCAATCTAAATAAGATGATAAATAGCTAAGGTGACTAATCAGCAAATAAAAGCTAAATGTGAAAGACCAACTCTCTGGGGACTGAAAATTCTCAAATTCTTCTAGGCTTGCTCAGACTGCAGAAATGGTCCACATCTCTCTAAAAAAGGATAATAAGTCTCCCTTGCTTAAAAGAGATACAGAGGCTTCTTTCCCACAAAACATCCTTTGAAACCTGTCCTGACTGAGAACATCCTGTGCCTAGGGAGGAAAAGAAACTGTACCTCAAAAGAGCCACAGGACCTAGCCACCATGTGCCAGGAACCAGTGGGACTAGATTCTGTGGGGGTCCTATCAAGAGTGCCAGGCCATTAAGTTGGATAGGATGAAACTATCAATGTATCCTCTCCCAAGATGTAGAATATAACTCTCTGTCAAAGGCCTAAAGAGATATAAACATCTTATTAGGGTGACTCTCAGAAGCATGGAAAATGTAATGATTTATACTAAGTGAGGTGGAAATGCCTGAATTACTTTATCAGATAGTAGGAAAAGGTATTTAAAAACTAAAAAAAAAAAAAAACAAAACAAAAAACAAAACAAAACTAGTATAAGTAGGTTTGCTAAAGTGAATATTACATATAGGGCCAGAAAACCCACAATATTTACCGAAATTACAAGAAATAAATTAATGAGTGAGTCACCAGGAATATTTTAAAGTTTAGTGCAGTTCTCTACTGTAGGCTAGTGCTAATAAATAGAAGATGACATTAATAAACAGTGTCAAATAATAGCAAGGATTATGATAGGATCTCAAAACAATGGAGTCCAAGTATCAGGAAGGGACAGAAGCCAGATGGATGAATTTTGAGTGGTGAGATCAGAGAAACAACTAGGGAAGCCCGATAAGCAGAGACTTATGGAAGTGGTTAATACATAGCTTTCTTAGGGGCAAATTAGATGGACATGAAATAAGGATACTATGCAATCTTGAAAATCAAAAGGTTTTAAGGATAACTAGAATTCTGAGGATGGTTGCCCCAGTAAAGAATCACAGTCTCCTTGTTAGTTTTTGGAAGACAGAACTTAATGATTGAAAGTAAGGTGGGATCCTGAGTAGGAAAGACCCTGGAACACCATAACAAGCATAAATGGTTATAAATATCTCAATCTTGTCCTAAAGGAAATTATAGCCATTTAATTTTGTAACTATACACTGAAGAAAGGGGAATACTTGAAAATTTCAAAAACTATAGAACAATAGTCACCATGTCAAAGAATGAATGATCAGATATTTCACAGAAAGGAAACAGATGGCAAATAAGCACACAAAAGATGCTCAAAATCCTTAGTCATTACGGAAATGCAATGCAAATTTAAAACAAAATGAAATATCACTGTACATCTATCAGAGTAGCTAAAATAAAAAATAGTGACAACACCATATGCTGACAAGGATGTGGAGAAACTGGAATATAAAATGATACAACCACTCTAGAAAACATTTTGGCAGTTTTTCAAAAAACTAAACATACAACTGCCATATGACTCATCACTTGGGCTCAAGCATTTGCCACAAAGAAATTAAAGCTTATGCTCACACACACAAAAAATCTGTATAATTGCTCATGGCAGCTCTATTCATAATATACAAAATTTGGAAACAATTCAGATATCCTTCAACACACTTAAACTGTGGTATATCCTTACCATGGGATAGTGTTCAGCAATAAAAAAAAGAACAAACCAGTGATGCACATAACAATCTGAATGAACCTTCAGGGAATTAAAGACTGAAAAAAGCCAATACCAAATGGTTTCAATACTGTATATTTCCACTTATACATCACTATTAAAATGAAAAAAAAAATGGAAATGGAGAACAGATTAGAGGTTATCAGGACTCAAGGAAGAGATGGCCGTGGGATGAAAGTGGATGTGACTCTAGGATGGCAACATGAGAGACCCTTGTGTTGATGAAATGTTTGTATTCTGACAAAATGAATGTTAATACTCTGGTTGTTATATTTTTACCATAATTTTGCAAGAAGTTATCACTGAGGGGTGCCTGGATGGCTCGGTCAATTAAGTATCTGACTCTTGATTTCAGTGCAGGTCATGATCTTAGGGTCCTGAGATCAAGCCCCACGTCAGGCTCCAGTGTGGAGCCTGCTTGTTCCTCTCCCTCTGCTCCTCCCCTTGCTCTCTCTCCTCTCTGTCTCTCTCATAAATAAATAAAATCTTTTTTTAAAAAAAGTTAGCATTTAGAGAAACTGAGTAAAATGTACACAAAATCTCTCAGTATCATTTCTTATAACTGTATATGAATTATCCCAAAATAAATTTTATTTAAAAAAATGTTTCATAATGTGATGCCTCCTTACAGACCCTGTAAAATTCAAACCATCATCGATGGAAAAGACATAGTGTGGAGTTTATGACTGGATCCAGTGGGAGGCTCACCTCAGATCATGAGATTCCTAGAGCAAGAGAGTACTATATGAAGTAGAGAATTATAGACTTTTGGAAAAATACCTTGTGGTGTACTACTAGGATCTGGTAGGAAGTGCCTGATTATGGGACACTAATTGCCTATGCAGGCAATCTTGATATATCCATCCTAGGCAATGCTGTTTGGTAATTAAAAAAAAAAAATTCCCTGCATGCAATATGGATGAATCTTAAAACTTTATACTGACGGGCCCCTGGGTGGCTCAGTGATTGAGCATCTGCCTTTGGCTCAGGTCATGATCCTGAGGTCCTGGGATTGAGTCCTGCTTCAGGCTTCCGAAGGGAAGCCTGTTCTTCCCTCTGCCTATGTCTCTGCCTCTCTCTGTGTGTCTCTTATGAAAGAATAAATAAAATTTAAAAAAATAAAATCTTTATACTGAGTGAAAGAAGATAAACACAAAGGAGTACATACTGTAGAATTCCATTTATATGAATTTCTAGTACTAAAAAATGTATGTATAATGTTAAAAATGAGATTGATATTTGTTTGAGGTTGAAGGAGGAGCTAATGCAAAAGAAGGAGAAGAAAGTTTTCTGGAATGATAGAAATGTGCTACATATATCTTGATTTAATCCAAGCCCTACCAAGATACCAACAGCATTTTTTTATAGAACTAGAACAAATAATCTTGAAAAATGTATAGAACCACAAAAGACCTCAAACAGCAAAAGCAATTTTGAAAAAGAATAAAACTGGAGGTATCACAATCCCAGATTTCAAGATACACTACAAAGCTGTAGTGATCAAAACAGTATGGTACTGGCACAAAAGTAGATACATAAACACAAGACAGAGCCAATAGTCAATTAACCTATGACAAAGGAGGCTGGGATATGCAATGGGAAAAAGATGGTGTCTTCATCAAACGGTGTTGGGAAAACTAGACAGTTACTTGCAAAAGAGTGAAACTGGACCACTTTCATATACCATACACAGAAATAATTCAAAATGGATTAAGGACCTAAATGTGAGATCTGAAATTATAAAAACCTCAGAAGAAAGCATGGGACATAGCAACATTTTTCGAGATATGTTTCCTGAGGTAAAGGAAATAAAGGCAAAATAAACTATTGGAACTATATCAAAATTAAAAGATTCTGACACAGAAAGGTAAACAGCAAGAGAACAGAAAGACAACCTACTGAATGGGACAAGATATTTAAATGATATATCCAATAGGGGTTAGTATCTGAAATATATAAATAATATACAAATAATCCAATTAAAATGGACAGAAGACACAAACAGACATCTCTTCAAAGAAGACATACAGATGGTCAACAGACACATGAAAAGATGCTCAACATCACTCACCGTCAGAGAGATAAATGCAAACTCAAACCACAATGAGATACAACCTCACACCTGTCAGAATGGCTAACATCAAAAACCCAAGGAACAACATAGGTTGTGAAGATATGGAGAAAAAGGAATGCTTGTGCACTGCTGGTGGGAATGCAAACTGGTAGAGTCACTGTGGAAACAGGAGGTTCCTCAAAAATTTAAAAATAGGATTACCATATGATCCAGAACTTCTACTACTGTGTAGAAGAATACAAAACACTAATTTGACTAGATATATACACCCCCTATGTTTATGGCAGCGTTATTTACAATAGCTAAAATACAGAAGCAACCCATGTCCATCCACAGATGAATGAATAAAGCAGAAGTATATATATATTCATATATATCATATAATGGATATTACTCTGCTATAAAAAGTAATGAAATCTTGCCATTTGCAACAACATGGAAGGACCTAGAGAATATAATGCTAAGTGAAATAAGTGAGTCAGAGAAAGACAACTACTATACAATGTCACTCATATATGGAACTTAAGAAACAAAACAAAAGAACAAAGAAAAAAAGAGATAAAAAAAAAAAGCAGACTCTTAAATAGAGAGAAACTGGTAGTTACCAGAGGTGGGATGGAGGATGAGTAAAATAGATAAAGGGCTTGAGTACATTTATTGCGATGAGCACTAATGTATAGAATTGTTGAATCACTATATTGTACGCCCGAAACTAATGTGACACGTAAGTTGAAGAATAAATAAAAGAAAGAAATGTATATGAGGGGAAAATTAAAAAAAAAAAAAAAAAAAAGAACGCACTCTATGTTGCCTGGGGTAGTTGTTACCTGGATTTTTACCATTGTCCAAGTTCATCAAACTGAATAGGTAAAATATGAGCATAGGCCTGCATACAAATATATCTCACTAAGTGCGATTTTAAAAATCCTTTTCAAAAAAGACCTACTAACCAACGTGAACGAACTCCCCCTGGTGAGAGACAGGAGGAGCAGGAGATCCCCCGGACGGCAGAGGAGCCGGGGCTCCCTGGAAACCAGCTCCGTAGTTATCAAGTCGTTCTCAAACCCTGCAAAATCAACCGGAGGTCTGAGAACAGAATCGCTGCAATCCCACAGATGGAAAAGCGACCACTTTGGCAAGGCGGGAGGCTCGGAGATGTAAACCCCCCGGGACCCATCACAAGCCAACCCACGGGCGCGGGGCCCCTTGGCCGCAGCCGGAGGTGCCTCGAGCCGCAGAAGACACACCTGGAACTTGCGAGGGTTCACCTGACGGGCGGGCCGGGGTGAGGCAGGATCCCGGGATGTCACCAGGAGGCCGGGCGAGGGCGAGGGCGAGGGCGAGACCCCAGCCCAGGACAGGGGATGCTGGGCCAGCAGGGCCTGGCGCTGCTCCTGCCCGTCGGCTGCAAGCCCCTGCGCTGCGGGCAAGGCTGTCTGAGCAGGGCCCGCCTGAGCCTGCTCCCTACCCCGGGGGCAGGCGGGTGTGAGCCCCAGTCCGGGACCTTGGGAGTCTCCAATCCGAGTCGCGCGTCTGAGACAAAAGCTCCCGGGCACAGGCTAGGAGAAGGAGTCCGGGTGGGACCCGTGAGACAGGAGGGGTCCGCGCTTTTCTGCAAGGGCTCACTGAAGAGTGGGGCTTGGAACCTTTCAGCTCTGGGGCTGCATCTACTCTGGCTGAAATAAAAAAGGCTATTTCTGAAATGCAATCAACAACGGAGGCTCTAACGGCTAGGGTAAATGAAGCAGAAGACAGTGACATAGAAGACAAAATGATGGATAAATAAAGAAGTTGAGAAAAAGAGCGATAAGCAACTACTAGATCGTGAGGGGAGGACTCGAGAGATCAGAAACACCATAAAGCAAAACAATATTAGAACAACTGGGGTCCCAGAGGAAGAAGAAAGGGGGAACAGAAGGATTATTTGAACAAATTGTAGCTGAAAACTTCCTTGATCTGGGGAGGGAAACAGGCATTTAAGTCCAGGAAACACAAGAGAACCCCCCTTAGAATCAATAAAAATAGGCCAACATCTAGACAAATAATAGTGAAGCTTGCAAATTTCAGAGATAGAGAGAAAATCCTGAAAGCAGCTTGGGACAAGAGGCATTTAACCTACAACAGTAGAAATGTAAGGCTGAAGTAGCCCTGTCCACAGAGACCTGGCAGGCCAGAAACTACTGGCATGTCATATTCAAGCTGTTAAATAAGAAAAATATGCAGCCAAGAAAACCTGAATCCAGAAGGATTCAGAATATAAGGAGAGATACAAAGCTTCCAGGACAAACAGAAACTAAAAGAATTTGTGATCACTAGACCATCCCTGCAAGAAATATTAAAGCAGGGCAGCCCCGGTGGCGCCGCGGTTTAGCGCCGCCTGCAGCCTGGGGTGTGATCCTGGAGACCCGGGATCCAGTCCCACATCGGGCTCCCTGCATGGAGCCTGCTTCTCCCTCTGCCTGTGTCTCTGCCTCTCTGCCTGCCTCTCTGCCTGCCCCCCTCTCTCTCTGCCTCTGAATAAATTTAAAAAAAAAAAAAAAAGAAAGAAAAGAAATATTAAAGCAGATCCTTTAAGCAAAGAGAGATGTTGGCAAATCAAACTCCAATTAAAAAAATATATATACAAAAAAAAAAAAGAAAAAAATACAAAAAAAGAAAAAAGAAAAAAAAAAAAAAAAAAGAGAGCGAGAGAGAGCCCAAAAGTAACAAAGACCAGAAAGGAACAGAGACAATATAGACACAGGGACTGTACAGGTAATACAATGACACTAAATATTTTTCAATAATTTCTCTGAATGTAAATGGGGTAAATGCTCCAATCAAAGGACACAGAGTATCAGATTGGATAAAACAAAAACAAAAACAAAAACAAAAACAAAATAAGAGCCATCATAAGCTATCTGCAAGAGACTTACTTTAGACCCAAAGATACTTCCAGATTAAAAGTGAAGGGGTAGAGAAACATTTATCATGCTAATGGACATCAAAAGAAAGCTGAGATAACAATCCTCATATCAGACAAATTAGATTTTAAACAAAAGACTGCAATAAGAGATAAAGAGGAACACTATTACATAATAAAAGGGTCTATCCAACAAACCAATCTAACTATTGTAACTATTTATGCCCCTAACATAGGAGCAGTCAATTATATAAACCGATTAGTAACAAAATTAAAGAAACACATTGATAATAAAACAATAATAGTAAAATATGTTAACATTACACTAATAGCAATGAACAGATCATCTAAGCAGATAATCAATAAGGAAACAAGGGCTTTGAATGACACATTTTGACCAGATGGACTTCACAGGTATATTCAGATACCTCCTAAGCAACAGAATACACATTCTTCTCTAGTTCATATGGAACATTCTCCTGACTAGATCACAACATAGGGCCATAAATCAGGTCTTAATCAGTACCAAAATATTGGGATTATTCCCTGCCTATTCTCAGACCAGAGTGCTGTAAAACTTGAACTCAGTCACAAGAGAAAATTTAGAAGAAACACAATTTCATGGATGTTAAAGAGCATCCTATTAAAAAATTAATGGCTCAACCAGGAAATTAAAGAATTTAAAAAATTCATGGAAGCAAATGAGAATGAAAACATGAGTTCAAAACCTTTGAGATGCGGCAGAGGCGATCCTAGGAGGGAAGTACATAGCAATCCAAGTCTTTCTCAAGAAACAAGAAAAGTCTCAAAAACACAACCTAACTTTAAATCTAAAAGAGCTGGAGAATGAATAGCAAATAAAGCCTAAATCCAGCAGGAGAATCTTTATTATAATCCTAATAAAGATTAGGTCAGAAATCAATGAAAGAGAAACCAAACAACAGTAGAACAAGACCAACAAAACTAGGAGCTGGTTCTTTGAAAGAACTAATAAGATTGATAAACCCTTAGCCAGACTTATCAAAAAGAAAAGAGAAAGGACCCAAATAAATAAAATCATGAGTGAAAGGAGAAATCACAACCCATGCCAAAGAAATACAAATAATTATAAGAACATGTTATGAGCAACTATATGCCAACAAATTAGGCAATCTGGAAGAAATGGATGCATTCATAGAAACATATAAACTATCAAAACTGAAACATGAAAAAATAGAGAACCAAACAGACTCATAACCAGCAAGGAAATTAAAACAGTAATCACAAATTTCCCAACAAACAAGAGTCCAGGGCCTGATGGCTTCCCAGGGGAATTCTACCAAACATTTAAAGAGGAATTAATATTTATTCTTCTGAAGCTGTTTCAAGAAATGGAAAGAAAACTTCCAAATTCTTTCTACGAGGCCAGCATTATCTTGATAGACAAAGACCCCGTCAAAAAGGAGAATTACAGACCAATATCCCTAATGAACATGGATGCAAAAATTCTCACCAAGATACTAGTCAATAAGATCCAATAGTACATTAAGAGGATTATTCACCATGACCAAGTGTGATTTATTCCTGTGCTGCAAAGGTTGTTTCAACATCCACAAATTAATCAATGTGATAATTTACATTAATAAAAGAAAGGACAAGAACCATATGATCCTCTCAAGAGATGCAGAAGAAACATTTGACAAAATACAGCATCCTTTCTTGATTAACACTCTCCACAGTGAGGGATAGAGAGAACATACCTCAACATCATAAAATCCATATATGAAAAGCCCACGGCAAGTATCATTCTCAATGGGGAAAAACTGAGAGCTTTTCCCCTAGGGTCAGGAACATGACAGGGACATCCACTCTCACCCCTGTGATTCAAAAGAGTACTATAAGTACTAGCCTCAGCAAACAGACAACAAAAAGAAATAAAAGGTATCCAAATTGTCAAAGAAGTAGTCAAACTCTCACTCTTCACAGATGACACAATATTCTATGTGGAAAACCCAAAAGATTTCCACCTCAAAATTGCTAGAACTCATCTAGGAATTCAGCAACGTGACAGGATATAAAATCAATGCATGGATATCAGTTGCATTTCCATACACTAACAATGAGACAGAAGAAAGAGAATTTAAGGAATCAATCCCATTTACAATTGCACCAAAAGCCATAAGATACCTAGGAATAAATCTAACAAAAGTGGTAAAGAATCTGTACTCTGAAAACTATCCAACACTTAAGAAAGAAATTGAGGAAGACACAAAGAAATGGAAAAACATTCCATGCTCATAGACTGGAAAAAGAAAAATTGCTAAAATGTCTATGCTACATAGAGCAATCCATACATTCAATGCAATCCCTATCAAAATACCATCAACATTTTTCATATAGCTGGAACAAACAATCCTAAAATTTGTATGGAACCAGAAAAAACACCAAGTAGCCAGAGGAAAGCTGAAAAAGAAAACCAAAGCTGATGGCATCACAATTCTGGACCTCAGGCTATATTACAATGTTATAATCATCAAGTATAGTACTGGCACAAAAACAGACACATAGACCAATGGAACAGAATAAAGAACCCAGAATGGACCCTCAACTCTATGGTTAACTAATCTTTGACAGAGTAAGAAAGAATACCCAATGGAAAAAAGTATCTTCAACAAATGATGTTGGAAAAATTGGACAGTCACATGTAGAAGAATGAAACTGGACCATTTCCTTATACCATACACAAAAGTAAACTCAAAATGAATGAAAGACTTCAATATGAGACAGGAATCCATCAAAATCACAAGCAGGAATTTCTTTGACCTCGGCTACAGCAATTTCTTGCTAGACACATCTCCAAAGGCAAGGTAAACAAAAGCAAAAATGAACTATTTGGGCTTTATCAAGATAAAATCTTTTGTGGAATGCCTAGGTGGCTCAGCAGTTGAGTGTCTGCCTTTGGCTCAGGGCATGATCCTGGGACCTGGGATGGAGTCCCGCATCAGGCTCCTTACATGGAGACTGCTTCTCCCTCTGCCTAGGTCTCTGCCTCTCTCTCTCTTTCTCTCTCTTTCTCTTTCTGTGTCTCTCATAAATAAATAAATAAATAAATAAATAAATAAATAAATAAATAAATAAAATCTTTTTTAAAAAGATAAAATCTTTTACACAGCCAAGGAAATAGTCAACAAAACCAAAAGACAATCTACGGAATGGAAAAAGATATTTGCAAATGACATATAAGATAAAGGGCTAGTATCAAAAAAGAGCTTATCAAATTCAACACACAAAAAACAAGTAATCCAGTTAAGAAATGGGCAGAAAACATGAACAGGCATTCCTCCAAAGAAGACATCCAAATGGCCAACAGGTACATTAAAATATGCTCAACGTTGTTCATCATCAGGGAAATACAGATCAAACCCACAATGAGATACCACCTTACACCAGTCAGAATGGCTAAAATGAGCAAGTCAGGAAACAACAGATGTTGGCCAAGATGTGGAGAAAAGGGAACCCTCTTACACTGCTGGTGGGAATACAAGCTGGTACAGCCACTCTGGAAAACAGTATGGAGGTTCCTCAAAAAGTTAAAAATAGAGCTCCTCTATAACTGAGCAACTGCACTACTTGGTATTTTATTTACTCAAAGATACGAATACAGTGATCCAAAGAGATACCTGCACCCCAATGTTTACAGTAGCAGTGTTTACAATAGCCAAACTATGGAAAGAGCCTAGATGTCCACTGACAGATGGATGGAGAAAGATGTGGTACATATATATTCAACAGAATATTAATTAGTCATCAAATAAATGAAATCTTATTACTTGCAATGATGTTGATGAAAGTAGAGGGTATTATGCTAAGCAAAGTAAGTCAATCAGAGTAAGACAATTATTAATGATTTCACTCCTTTGTGGAACTTAAGAAACAAAACAGAAAATCACAGGGGAAGAGAGGGAAAAATAAAATAAGACAAAAATCAGAGAGGGAGACAAACCATAAGATACTTTTAACTCTAGGAAACTAAATGAATGTTGGTAGAGGGGAGACAAGTGGGGGGATGGGGTAACTGGCTGATGGATATTAAGGAGGGTGCATGATGTAATGAACACTAGGTTTTATATGCAACTGATGAATCACTGACCTTTACTTCTGAAACTCGTAATACACTCTATGTTAATTAATTGAATTTAAATAAAATAAAAATTTTCAAAAACATAGGAGGATTGGGCATCAGTATCCATCCTCAGGAAATTAAGCCCTCTGCACCTTTCACTCACTTGCCCTATAGTTTTAGGGGGAGGTCTTGACAAAGGCACACAGTGTGCCTGAAGTAGGATCCATTAAATTTGATTTCCTCTGGATATATCTACCGTATCAGTAGCTGAAATGAGAGCTGTGTTAAGCCTATACAATGCAAAGACAGTAAGAGTATTTTGTACATCATCAATGTATGCTAATATCATAACATTACACATAAAGTACTCTTCCCCAAATTTGAAACTGAATATGATAAAATCTTTAAATTGAGAACTAATGTCTAGGTATAATGATCAATTTTAGGGCATATTTGGCAACAGCCAACATGTTAAGTAACCCAGTGGGATATAATCACCAATTTCCAGTCTGATAACTTCCATAGACCAAATAATTAATTTCTTCAACAAGTAATTTTCTATGTGAAAGAGAGAGACTTATAATAGATAAACAAATATTAAGAGTCATCAACCAGTTGCAGTACATGCGTGGTAGGCAGCCACACAGTTCGCACTTCACTGAACTCCAATTGCAGAGAACAAATTGACTGACATCCTCAGCTCTGGGCTCTGGCATTTATCACTGCATCTGTCCTAAGCCTATGCCTCCCACAAGCTGTTCCCAGCCAGTGACTAACTGTGGCATAGATATTAAGGAAAGCTCATTCCTGGTAGACTTGGGACCCTTCAATGAACTACTTTGGCTTGGGAACCTCCATATATCTTGTCAAACTTCCTTTGAGCCACACTGCCATCTTGGACTCTTCTACACAATTTTCCCCACTTTTCTCTTTCCACCCACAATAGTCAGAAACGCATTGCAATCTGGTGGTGCTGTGAAACCATCCTGGTTTCTTTCCTAATTTCTCTCACTGACCTTTACTCTAATAAATCTCATGCATATCTGCTCTCAAGCCAATACAGCAGAGATCTTAATGCCAGTTCAAACAGCAAACTATACAGAAGTCAGCAAACTGTAACTGTAGCTCCTAAGTCAAATCGAGACTGTGATCTGTTTTTATAGTCTACAAGCTTAAAAAAGCTTTTACATTTTTAAGTGTTTATAACAGAAAAGAAAATAATGTATACAGTGAAAACTGTATGTGGCCAATAAACCCTGAAATGTTTATTTTCTAGTTCTTTATATGAAAAAGGACTGACTCCTTTGCTGACTCCTAAACTATAGAAAGGAAGGAAGGGAGGGAAGGATGGAGGAAATGGGGGAGGGGGAAGCATTTTTATAGGAGTCTGATGAAATTTTAATTGGCTACATAGTTGATATTTAGAAATTAATGTTTATTTTTAGGTATAATATTAGTATTGTGGCTATGTTTTTTAAAGTTATTTTTTAAAAACCCATTATCAGATGGAATAATATAATATCTGGAATTTACTTCAAAAATTCATATGACTAGAGAGGGCAGAAGTGTAGATATAACAAGATCGGCCATGAGTTGACAAGTCACAAGAACAAAAGGCACAGCATAAGGAATATAGCCAATGATATTAGAACAGGGTTATATGGTAACAGATGGTAGCTACACTTGTGGTAAGCATAGCATAATGTACAAACTTGTGGGATCACTATGCTGTACACCTGACACTAATGTGACATTTTGTTTCAACTACATTAAAAAAATTTTTTTAAAGATTGGTCATGAGTTGATAAATTATTGATAGTGGTGGTAATTACAGGGCAGTTCCTTATACTATTGTCTCTAGTTATGCATATATTTGAAATATTCTATGAGAAAAGGATTACAGATTTATTAAATAAATTGGAGGAGAAATCAAATAAAAATAAGGAAGACTTTTCAATACTTAAATACTACTCAAAACAGAATAAGAAAATATTTGACATTACTAATTGTTGTTGGTTAAATTGAAACTCAAGGAGAAAACTGCCATTTGTAAGTCAAAGAGAGAAACCTGGGACAGAGGCTTCCTCATGGGCCTCAGAAGGAACCAGCTCTGCTGATTTAGATTTCTAAACTACCAGAACTGTGAGACATGCAAATTTTGTTGTTTAAGCCACCCAATTTGTGCTACTTTGTAACGGCAGTCTTTGCAAACTGAGACAATGATGAAATGCACAATTTCCTAGAAAAAAAAAATTAAATGGCCAAAAGCAATTTTAAGAACAGAAAAGAGGGCATCCCTGGGTGGCTCAGTAGTTTAGCGCCTGCCTTTAGGGCCAGGGCATGATCCTGGGGTCTCAGGATCGAGTCCCACATCAGACTCCCTGCAGGGAGCCTGCTTCTCCCTCTGCCTGTGTCTCTGCCTCTCTCTCTCTGTGTCTCTCATAAATAAATAAATAAATAAATAAATAAATAAATAAATAAATAACAAGAAAAGAGTCAGATAGCAAAACAACTATGGGTAGAATTAAGGGGGGGGGGTGTCCTCTCCAAAAGAGTATAATTTTAGGGATAGTTTTCCTTGCATGTCCAAATTTCCACAGAACCACAATTCTCATTGCATACTAACTCTTCCAAGGTACATAAACATATAACTCTAAGGCATTTACTTACGAATGTAGATAATGTTAGGGATCCCTAGATCAGAGGACAAGTCCTCTTCTATGCCTATATTTAAGAAAATGTTAAGAGCAAATTAATCAAGAATTTATATTCTAAATGTTTTTCATACATGAATTCTTATCAACTTCTGAGGTACATACTAATTGCTGACATTTTTCAAAAGATTTTATTATTTCAAAGAGAGAAAGAATGAGCAGGGAGGAGGACAGAGGGAGAGCAGACTCTGCTGAGTCGGCAGCTCGACATGAGGCTCAATTCCAGGACCCTGAGATCATGACATGAGCTGAAGGCAGCCACTTAACAGACTGAGACTCACCCTCCCATTTTGTTGATGTGAAAACAGATACAGAGAATTAAGTAACATGTGCAAGACCACATATCTGAGCAGTGAAAGAACGAGGGTCGAATGCAAGTCTAGGCAATGTAGCTCTAAAGGCTAAATCCCTGAAGTGCATTTTTATACTGTCACCCTAATGGGAACATATTTTAATCGTAGCATTCAGATATAGAACAAAAGATAGAAAAGGGAATGTTAAGTGAGCAAATATCTCTTTATGTGATGGACTATTATGCAAGTTACCAACATGATTTTTAAACAATCCAGTGATAGGGGAAATGATCATGAGCAGGAAAAGCAGCATAGAAAGGTATTTTAAGATTGACTTTCTTTGCATTTGGATTTAATAAAACAGTGGAAGATAAATTCGATTAAGTATGTTAAAATGGGATGAAGCACAAATATTCAAAACAGAAAATATTAAAAAGTGGAGGGATTTTCAAAATTAAGCTGAGTAAAATTTTTATAAATAAAACCTTTTCCTCATTATCATTTTACTTTCCCTTGAAATGAAAAAAAGACACATGAGTAAATATTTTTAATCGTTCTACTTAGTAATAGTTCCTAAGTGACAAGACCTTCTACTGTAATGCAGCGTGGCATCTCTTACCTCCTTAATTCCCATTCTCACTCTGACCCCAAAGGCTTGAAGTACTATATAAAAACAATAGAATTCTTGGTGCTTTTAATTGTTTTTTTTTTAATAAATTTATTTTTAATTGGTGTTCAATTTACCAACATACAGAATAACACCCAGTGCTCATCCTGTCAAGTGCCCCCCTCAGTGCCCGTCACCCATTCACCCCCACCCCCTGCCCTCCTCCCCTTCCACCACCCCCAGTTCGTTTCCCAGAGTTAGGAGTCTTTATGTTCTGTCTCCCTTTCTGATATTTCCCACACATTTCTTCTCCCTTCCCTTATATTCCCTTTTACTATTATTTATATTATTTATATTAATGAGAACATATAATGTTTGTCTTTCTCCGATTGACTCATTTCACTCAGCATAATACCCTCCAGTTCCATCCACGTTGAAGCAAATGGTGGGTATTTGTCGTTTCTAACGGCTGAGTAATATTCCAGTGTATACGTAAACCACATCTTTATCCATTCATCCTTCGATGGACACCGAGGCTCCTTCCACAGTTTGGCTATTGTGGACATTGCTGCGAGAAACATCGGGGTGCAGGTGTCCCGGCGTTTCATTGCATCTATATCTTTGGGGTAAATCCCCAGCAGTGCAATTGCTGAGTCGTAGGGCAGGTCTATTTTTAAATCTTTGAGGAACCTCCACACAGTTTTCCAGAGTGGCTGCACCAGTTCACATTCCCACCAACAGTGCAGAGGGTTCCCTTTTCTCCGCATCCTCTCCAACATTTGTGGTTTCCTGCCTTGTTAATTTTCCCCATTCTCACTGGTGTGAGGTGGGATCTCTGTGGTTTTGATTTGTATTTCCCTGATGGCCAGTGATGCGGAGCATTTTCTCATGTGCGTGTTGGCCATGTCTATGTCTTCCTCTGTGAGATTTCTCTTCATGTCTTTGGCCCATTTCATGATTGGATTGTTTGTTTCTTTGGTGTTGAGTTTAGTAAGTTCTTTCTAGATCTTGGAAACTAGCCCTTTATCTGATATGTCATTTGCAAATATCTTCTCCCATTCTGTAGGTTGTCTTTTAGTTTTGTTGACTGAATCCTTTGCTGTGCAAAAGCTTCTTATCTTGATGAAGTCCCAATAGTTCATTTTTGCTTTTGTTTCTTTTGCCTTCGTGGATGTATCTTGCAAGAAGTTACTGTGGCTGAGTTCAAAAAGGGTGTTGCCTGTGTTCTCCTCTAGGATTTTGATGGAATCTTGTCTCACATTTAGATCTTTCATCCATTTTGAGTTTATCTTGTGTATGGTGAAAGAGAGTGGTCTAGTTTCATTCTTCTGCATGTGGATGTCCAATTTTCCCAGCACCATTTATTGAAGAGACTGTCTTTCTTCCAATGGATAGTCTTTCCTCCTTTATCGAATATTAGTTGAACATAAAGTTCAGGGTCCACTTCTGGGTTCTCTATTCTGTTCCACTGATCTATGTGTCTGTTTTTGTGCCAGTACCACACTGTCTTGATGACCACAGCTTTGTAGTACAACCTGAAATCTGGCATTGTGATGCCCCCAGATATGGTTTTCTTTTTTAAAATTCCCCTGGCTATTCGGGGTCTTTTCTGATTCCACACAAATCTTAAAATAATTTGTTCTAACTCTCTGAAGAAAGTCCATGGTATTTTGATAAGGATTGCATTAAACGTGTAAATTGCCCTGGGTAACATTGACATTTTCACAATATTAATTCTGCCAATCCATGAGCATGGAATATTTTTCCATCTCTTTGTGTCTTCCTCAATTTCTTTCAGAAGTGTTCTATAGTTTTTAGGGTATAGATCCTTCACCTCTTTGGTTAGGTTTATTCCTAGGTATCTTATGCTTTTGGGTGCAATTGTAAATGGGATTGACTCCTTAATTTCTCTTTCTTCAGTCTCATTGTTAGTGTATAGAAATGCCACTGACTTCTGGGCATTGATTTTGTATCCTGCCACACTACCAAATTGCTGTATGAGTTCTAGCAATCTTGGGGTGGAGGCTTTTGGGTTTTCTATGTAGAGTATCATGTCATCGGCAAAGAGGGACAGTTTGACTTCTTCTTTGCCAATTTGAATGCCTTTAATGTCTTTTTGTTGTCTGATTGCTGAGGCTAGGACTTCCAGTACTATGTTGAATAGCAGTGGTGAGAGTGGACATCCCTGTCTTGTTCCTGATCTTAGGGGAAAGGCTCCCAGTGCTTCCCCATTGAGAATGATATTTGCTGTGGGCTTTTCGTAGATGGCTTTTAAGATGTTGAGGAATGTTCCCTCTATCCCTACACTCTGAAGAGTTTTGATCAGGAATGGATGCTGTATTTTGTCAAATGCTTTCTCTGCATCTAATGAGAGGATTATATGGTTCTTGGTTTTTCTCTTGCTGATATGATGAATCACATTGATTGTTTTATGAGTGTTGAATCAGCCTTGTGTCCCGGGGATAAATCCTACTTGGTCATGGTGAATAATTTTCTTAATGTACTGTTGGATCCTATTGGCCAGTATCTTGTTGAGAATTTTTGCATCCATGTTCATCAGGGATATTGGTCTGTAATTCTCGTTTTTGGTGGGGTCTTTATCTGGTTTTGGAATTAAGGTGATGCTGGCCTCATAGAACGAATTTGGAAGTACTCCATCTCTTTCTATCTTTCCAAACAGCTTTAGTAGAATAGGTATAATTTCTTCTTTAAACGTTTGATAGAATTCCCCTGGGAAGCCATCTGGCCCTGGACTCTTGTGTCTTGGGAGGTTTTTGATGACTGCTTCAATTTCCTCCCTGGTTATTGGGCTGTTCAGGTTTTCTATTTCTTCCTGTTCCAGTTTTGGTAGTTTGTGGCTTTCCAGGAATGCGTCCATTTCTTCTAGATTGCCTAATTTATTGGCATATAGCTGTTCATAATATGTTTTTAAAATCGTTTGTATTTCCTTGGTGTTGGTAGTGATCTCTCCTTTCTCATTCATAATTTTATTAATTTGAGTCTTCTCTCTCTTCTTTTTAATAAGGCTGGCTAATGGTTTATCTATCTTATTAATTCTTTCAAAGAACCAACTCCTGTTTCTGTTGATCTGTTCCACAGTTCTTCTAGTCTTAATTTCGTTGAGTTCTGCTCGAATCTTTATTAACTCTCTTCTTCTGCTGGGTGTAGGATCTATTTGCTGTTTTTTTCTCTAGCTCCTTTATGTGTAAGGTTAGCTTTTGTATTTGAGTTCTTTCCAGGTTTTGAATGGATGCTTGTATTGCGATGTATTTCCCCCTTAGGACTGCTTTTGCTGCATCCCAAAGATTTTGAATGGTTGTATCTTCATTCTCATTAGTTTCCATGAATCTTTTTAATTCTTCCTTAATTTCCTGGTTGACCCTTTCATCTTTTAGCTGGATGGTCCTTAACCTCCACGTGTTTGAGGTCCTTCCAAACTTCTTGTGATTTAGCTCTAATTTCAAGGCATTATGGTCTGAGAATATGCAGGGGACGATCCCAATCTTTTGGTATCAGTTCAGACCCAATTTGTGACCCAGTATGTGGCCCTCCGAGCTGCTCCCGCCCTGCAGCCCCCTCCGCGGAGCCGCCCCCGAGCCCCCCCGAGCTGCTCCCGCCCCGCAGCCCCCTCCGCGGAGCCGCCCCCGAGCCCCCCAGAGCTGCTCCGGGTCCCGCCGTGCGCGCTGCAGCCCTTAGGGAGCTCGGCGCACTCTCCCGGGGCGCAGGTGTCTGTTAGTGTCCCCGGGAGCCCGAGGGCATCCCCGCCCTCCTGGGGTCCTGCTCCAAGTCCCCGCGAGCCCCTTTCCGCCCGGGAAGGTCGGTGCAGCTCCTGCTCCTCCGGGACGGGGCTCTCCTGTCCTGGGGACACTCGCCCCGGCCTCAGCCCGGCTCCTCGCGGGGCCCCTCCCCCTTGGAGGCCTTTTGTTTCCTTATTTCTTTTTCCCCCGTCTTCCTACCTTGATAGAAGCGCGAACTCTTCTCACTGTAGCGTTTCAGCTGTTCTCTCTTTAATTCTCAGGCCGAATTCGTAGATTTTCAGGGTGATTTGAAGGTCATCTAGGTAATTTGGTGGGGACAGGTGACTTGGGGACCCTACTCTTCTGCCATCTTGCCCCTCCTCCCCTGTGCTTATTAATTGTAAATATTGTCCTTTGCACTAAACCAATATTAGAGTAATAAAAGCTATATGAAGCAAAAGCTGAGATTAGCAATTTAATTAGTTTTTCTTCCTGGGACTTTATGCAACATAACAGAATATTAGCAGTTAAAAATGACACTCGCTACCAAATAACATGTATGCTCATGCTCAGTGTATACAGGGAAAAAATGTTCTCTTTTCTATAAAGGCTTAAATATAATTCATTCATTTTAAACAATTAAATTTATCCCTTTATTCTTAAGTTCTGTTACTGAAATACTAAGTCACTTATTATTCCTACAATTGAAAATAATGACATACTTCTAGGAATTTTCCTTCCAAAAATAAGAGAACACTTGGCTTTGAACAAATTCTTCTTCTAACTTACCAAGTCAACAATTAATTTCTTTAAAGTAGATGATTTTTTCAATGTACATGTAAGTTAAAATGAGCAACCTCTCTATAACTAACTAGTTTTGAAAATCAAACTATGGTTTGATTTTTTATATACCATTATCAACCTGGGAAAGAAGCACAGAAAAACTGAACTTGTGGTCTCAGGTGCTAAATACATGTGAAAGTTGGGATCCCTGGGTGGCGCAGCGGTTTGGTGCCTGCCTTTGGCCCAGGGCGCGATCCTGGAGACCCGGGATCGGATCCCACGTCGGGCTCCCGGTGCATGGAGCCTGCTTCTCCCTCTGCCTCTCTCTCTCTCTCTCTCTCTCTCTCTCTGTGACTATCATGAATAAATAAATAAAATCTTTAAAAAAAAAATAAAATAAATAAATACATGTGAAAGTAAATTAACTGGTAAATTGAATTTCCTTTGACAGAAAGAGTTGATGCTTATTTTCTAAGTCAGGAAAAGCATGCATCTGCAGAAGGCCCATTTTACATCTGTAACCATCTGGAGAGACTGAATAATGTGGGTGTCTCGATAAGGGACCAGACCTACCTTTTATAGGGCTATCCTTATATATATTATAAGGATATATATTTCTGAAGATCCTTGTCTGAGTTTGGACTGCCATAACAAAATGGGCAGCTTACAATAAAAATGTATTTTCCCACAGTTCTGGAGGCTAGAAGTTCCAGATCAAGGTACCAGCCAATTTGGTTCCTAGTGAAATCTTTCATCTTGGCTTGTAGAAGGTTGTCTTCTCTCTGTATCTGCACGTGGCAGAGGAAGAGAGAAAAGGAGAGATCCCTGAGTGAGTTCTCTTATCTCTTCTTATAAGGACACTAATGCCATCAGATCAGGATCCCACTCTTATGACTTCCTTTAACTCTAATTACTTCCAAAAAGACCCTAAGACAGTCTCATTAGAGCCTGGAGCTTCCACATAGAAGTCTAAGGAGGGCGTAAGCATTCATTCCATAGCAATCATCCTGGCTAGGATTCAGAAAGTCTTCAGTTTCCAAGTCTTCCAAACATCCACTTAGCTTTCTTGGCATGCAAAATATTTCCTTCTGTATCTATAGACACTATTGTTTCTTGATGTATCTCTTTGTGTTCTTATCTATTTATTTGAAGAGGAGAGATATAACAAATGACTTTGAGACAGGGAAACCAATTTCTTAAACCTGTGAGGAAATCTCATGTGAAACCATAAGTTTCTTGGAAACTGGATAATGTCATATTTTGTTAACGATTTTAAACTTCTTATGTTGTGACTTCCTTTAATTAGCCACCTAGAATGGTTACTTCCATATACCTTTTGGTGATTTTTGAGGGGAATTAAGGGAATGGTAATATAAAAACAGTGAAACCTTTTTAAAATTACCTTTCTGATGATTCACTGTCAAGAGGGATTATAGGCAAAGAGTAGCAATCTTTAGATTCAGAAGTTAAATATATGTTCTTGCCCTCTGTCTCAGCAATGCAAACTGAACACGATAATTTGTAGTAATATAATTCATAAAATCTAAATTAGTAAATACATAGTAATGCCATAATTAGGAGCAAGTGAACTACAGAAGAACATTTCAGAGTGAGCGCTGACAGGCCAGTGTCTCTCAGGCAGCGGTGCATGCCTTCCCATTCTTTCTGGTCACCAAGTATTGTACCAAGCGCGCGCACGCGCACACACACACACACACACACACACTTACACATATACACCATCAGAGGACATATTTCAATCTAATACTCAGAATCTAATACTCAGAATCCTATTAAAAAAGAGGAACCTTTTGTCATAATAATATAAGCTACTCTGAATACTCCATTCAGAGGGGAGAAATTGCTTACATTGTAATATAAATGGTGTCGGTACCTATTTAGTATATCCTCCTACTTCTAACCCATGCCTACATTTTTTTGTATGTGTAGGAAATGTGAAACTCACCACAGCTACCCTTTTAAGTAGTACAGCCATCAGTCTTTAATGGCCATTTTTGGCAATACTGGGTACTAGCAAAAGCTTAAAAATTGCTTTATCTTTTACAATAGGGCTAATACAATTCTTAGGTAAGGAATTCCCACACCATTTACTAAAGGTTAGAATAGAGCCTATACAAGGATATTCATATAAACTTCATGGACTAGGGAATGGGCACTAACTCATTCTGCCTGTAATAATACATATTTAGCAGTCCAACTTTATATTCTCAGTTGATTACGAGATCCTTGTAAGCGGAGAATATGTCTTATCCGAATATCTTGAGAGTATTTTTCATAGTAACCTGAAAGTGAGCATATTTTCTAAAATAGAAATTCTATTCTCACCATCTGATCAAAGAATTAGTTAATATTTATATAAAAGCCTTCCAAATTTGTAAAAATTATATTTTTGGTAATCAAATGCTCCCTTTTTTTTTTAACTGGTATATAAACATCATCTTAATATCACTTCAGTTGGGTATCGAGTTTAAATTAGGTAAGAAAGTGGAAGTAGTTAAAATAGCTTTCCTTAACTTGTACAATAGATTGATAGTAATAAAGTAAAACCCAGTTTCCTGACTAATGTGGTATGAAGAGTTTCAAATTATTCTCTGTGATAAAAGAGCACATTAATGCGGTCTGTGAGGTTTCTACAGCTGATCTATGAGTTTTTACAAACTATCAGGCTGATGCCTCTGTTTGTCAACCATTCATCCCTAACCCTTTCCAATTTGATTTTCTCCTACAACACTCCACTAAAACTGTTTTATCAGAAGTTATCAATGATCTTTCCCTGAGCCTATTTCTCTTGAATGCTCAGAAAGAGAAGATTGTATATTCCACTACCACCTTTTGAAACACCTGTCTTACCTATGACATTAGAATACCCTGGTAATTGCTTCCCCTTTTCCTTTTCCCCTCTCTCCTCCATAGGAACTTTCCCACTCTTTAATGCCACCAATTGTGGGTGGTCCATCCTTGACTTTATTCTTTTCTCTGTGCACACTAATCTCCTCTCTTCTCTGTTCATTATCTTTCCAAGTGACTCAGATCACTATGCAAATGAATCTCAAAAACATAGTTCTCACTCCTCTCCTATAATTTAATCCTAACATTACAAATGCCAGCTAAATATTACTACAGATGTTAGGATATAGTGATTGGGAGGGTAGGAAGTGAAAAGATGTAGATGTAGCCTTCTATATATAGGGACATAAGACATTTAGAAAAACATATGAAACTGGGCAGGAATTGAAGAGTTCCTTGGAAAAAGTTATGTATTTTCAAGAACGTTTTGCCATTAGGTTCTATGGCAAAAATTTACCGAATTGGATCCACACAAATAAGTTCCTCAGTTTAAAAGAAAAATATATATTAGTAAGATTTCAGATATATATGAAATATATTCTAAGGAAAAGAGAGTTTTGTTTTGTTACCCTTACAGAGTTGAAAGGTGCATAAGAGGTCAGAGAGTGAGATAATATGAGGAAAGTGTAAGCTGTTGGATAAAAAAAGAGTGTATACAACCTGGAAACATAGCACATCTTGAGTACTTCTCACGCTTATCATTTATCTGACTGCTATGGTGACAAATACATGTAATCTCAAGATATCTGTGTTACATCCATTGTCCTGTCTGTTGCCATTGCAACACAAAAGGGAAATCTAAAGGGAGTAGAATAGTGCCAATGACACTGTCTAATCTCCTTTACATTATTCCAACACCTTTCTATGCATATCCAGTCCGGGTTCTCCTCCTACCAATGGGACCATCATCACATATTAGGTCCTAACTGTGTCATGTTTGACATCTTCCTTATCCCCAATGCTGTGCATAAATAAGTCTTCAGACTCCTAACACAATTTTTTAAAAGACTTTATTTATTTATTCATGAGAGACACAGAGAGACAGAGAGGCAGAGACACAGGCAGAGGGAGAAGCAGGCTCCCTGCAAGGAGCCTGATGTGGGACTCAATTCCGGATCCTAAGATCACACCCTGAGCCAAAGGCAGATGCTTGACCACTAAGCCACCCAGGTGTCTATATATATATATATAGATATATAGCTAGCATGTCTTTTATTAACTAGCATGTCTTTTCCATCATCGCCATCCAGGTAGTGGTACCCTCAAAATTAGATTATTATAGAGTGTCTCTTCAATGGCCTCAGTCAGTCCATCCTATGTCCTGCTCCAAAGTAACTTTCAGAAAGCATTCCTCTGATCCTTTCAGTTTCCTGGGCCATTCTGGTTGAAATCCACCCTGGTGCAGCAGTAAGTGTAGGAAGTTAGAGTGTCCCACTGGAGTTTGAAGTGTGAACCCAGGATGCCTCACTGTCCACATTGTGTCACTATTTAGGTGGTTACTGAATGAAAATGACTGTCTCCTTTTAGATTAAATTTCAGTACTAAAGATCATTGCCCTAAGATGCAAACAACAGAAAGGTGCCTGAGTGGCTCAGGTGGTTGAGTGTCTGACTCTTGATTTCAGCTCAGGTCATGATTTCAGGATCATGAGATCGAGCCTGGCATTGGGCTCTGTGCTCAGCAGAGAGTCTGCTTGAGATTCTCTCTCTCCCTCTGCCCTCTCAATTATGATTGCATAATTTTTCTTCCTATTTGTGAAAGGAAGTCATCATGGAGATTTTCTTTTATTTTATTCTGACATCTTACATTTTCTTTTTCTAGACTGGTCAGTGTAATAACCAGCAGAAGTAAAGGGTCACTTTAAAATCACATTTCCTAATAGATGGTTAATGTAGCTAAAAAAAATGATTGGTATGTTCAGAATCTGAAGTATAGAGTGCTTAGAATCTTTTCTTAAAAACCTGCTCTTCTCCAATGTTATCTTAGTAACAGTCACACAATCTGACCATCTGCTCAAGCAAACAATCATCATCCTAGATATCTCCCTATCCCTCGACCTACATACATAACCCATCACCAAGTCTAGCTGGTTTTATCATTTGAATATTTTTCAAACTGCTCCATTTATTTCTCCCTCCATAGTTGTCACCCTGGTGCCAAGAATCATCCAAATTACAACAATAATCATATGAAATAATTAAAAGTATAAGCTTAGAAAGCAGTTAAGCCTGGTTCAATTCTCTCTCTGCCAGGTCTTAGCTATGGTCCATTGGGGTATGTTTTTTTAATTTTATTTTTATTTTTAAAGATTTTATTTAGAGATAATTGATATAATATCCTTAACACAGTTTTTAGCACATACTACAAGTTCCTGAGTGTTGATATTTGCTTTCACCGGATTAGCATGCCATATATGTCATGTTAATAGATCCATTATATTAATCAATGCATCCTTTACATCTGTCTTATCCAATATGATAGCCACTAGCCATGGGAGGCTATTGAGCACTTGAAATGTAGATAGCACAGGCTGAGATGGTCTTATAAATGTAAAATAACACAGATATTTAAATTTTGATATTAAAAATGTCAAATATGTCAATAGTAATTTTTATATTGATTATAAGTTAAATGGTAATATTTTATACATTGAATTAAAATGTTATTAAATTAATTTTATTTATTCTAATTTTTCTAAATAGCTACTGAAAAATTTTAAATTACACATGTGGTTCATATATATGGTTAGCATTCTATTTCCACTAGACCACTGATCTCGACTTTACCTATTTTCTCATATTTATATTTTATTCTAGAATGGCCAGTTACATTCTTGTAAGGCTTCAAATGATTTGAGCTATTGTTTAGAAATGCACTCAAATTATTCGAAATTTGTTAGAGAAGAAGATCTAAAAATTCCTGGCCAGGAGAGTGGGTGTGGAATTTTTATACTTTGCAATTTTGATCTTTTAAAACTATAAATCAGCTTCAAGTAAAGATATTTTTTTTCAAATACGATATTTATAGTTTATTATATTGTACCCATTCAATATACCCTTTTAGTAATTTTTTCCTTCAGTTTTATACCTTTATTTGACAATAAGTGGTTAGTTCTCATCCATATTAACTGCAGATTTTTGAAAGTGATGACAGGTACATAAGTAACCAACATAAAGAGTCTGTTTGGTGAATATCTTCATCTTCATTACATTTTTTTTGGATAACTGCACATAGATACTGGATGGAACATTCCTTATTGCTTTGGCCCAGACAGCTTTATTGAGCCTGGTGGTACACATCTGGAGTTCCCATCTCCTTCATGGCAAATTTCTGAATCTCTCTGGGTGCCTGAGGGAAATGCTCCTTGAAATCCTCTCCTTGGATGTGCCTTTGAATGTTGATGGTGTATTCTCTGGTCACTACCTCTGATAGCAGAACAGCCCTTCTTCTTGTCACCCTTGTTTGTGGGTGCCATTCTGCTAGGCCAAGGTTGGAAAGGACGAGCACAAGGTTTTGTCAGAGAGGGAAAGCAACATGTCAGGTACAACTAAGAGGTACAATTATTTTTAAATAATTCCTTCTGATTTGAAGATAAAAATCCTTCCTATAAACTCTCTCTCTCTCCCTTTTTTTTTTTTTTTCCTTGAGAGAGAGAAAGAGTGTAAGTAGTTGGTAGGGGCAGAAGAGGGGAGGAGGGAGAGAGAGATAATTTCAAACAGGCTCCAAGCCTTGCGTGAGATTGTGACCTGAGCCAAAATAAAAAATCTGACACTCACCCAACTGAGCCACCCAGGCACCTCTTTCTTTTAAACTCTTAATATTAGACATGGATATGTCTCCCTGAATACACGGTGATTGTGAGAAAGAAGTAGTAGTTGTTACACTAAAAGAATTTTGGTGAAGAAGTCTGGATTGAGTAAATTGAAACTTTGTAGAGCAGACAGAGAGATTAGGTAATTACTTCTCTTTCAGTCTTAATTTTGTAATGTAAAAGAGCTTGTTTCAAATTGTTCTAGCACATAATGCTGCAATGAATTTTCTTGTAAATGTATCCTTTTTATTTACAAAAGGAAATTTGAAAGGATTTAATTTTATTTAAAAATTGGGACAAATTTGAAAAAAATGATAACATTTGTCATTTCTGGGATAGTGGTCACATGGGTATGTATTATTTCTTCAGTGCTTAGGTTAACTTAATTTTCATATTAGTCTTAAAATTTTTTTTCATATTAATCTTAGTAATTTGTTTATAAATTCTCCTGGGCATTTCATGAAGATATTCATGTTTACCTTTTCTTCCTATTCTCTTTATCTCTTATTATTTTTCTAGTTTTAATGACTTTTGTAGGATCTCAAGTCTGTGTGAACTATAGTGGCAATAGCAGGCATCCTTGTCATGACACCTACCTGAAAGGAAACAAAACTAAAATAACTCCATTAAATGTGATGATTCCTCTAGATATACTGTAAATGCCCTCTGTTGTTGTTGTTCTTTTAAGGAAATGTCTTTTTCTGTCCTATTTGCTAAGAATTTTTATCTCAACTGTGTAGAAAATCACATTGAGTGCTTTTTCAGCATTGAAAGATTAATTTTTTGATCATTTAATGTGGTGGTTATTAATTGCATTAGTAGCTTTTCAAGCTGAACAATCCCTACATACCTTGCATTTTCTCTACTTGGCCACGAATTAGCTGATTTTAATGTACTGTTTAATATAATTAGCTAATATGAGGATCTTTGCATTTATGTTTATGAGTGAAATTGACCAACAGTTTTGTTCTCTTGTATCATTTACTGAGTTTGGGTACCCAGATTATGTTAACCTAATTAAATGAATCAGACAGCTTTCCTATTTTTCTATTTTTTTGAGGAAAGAGTTGTATGATACATGTTCCTTGAAAACATACAGAACTCGAAATCTAATAGCATCTGGTCTTGGCTTTTTCTGGGAGAAGGGATGCTGTGATCCTGATTCCCAGAAATATATCAATTTCATCAAAATTTTCAATTTTTGGTGTATATTGATCTATTATACACTTGTAGAATTTTACTTATATTTAGTTATTTCTTCTTTTGTATGCTGCTATTATTTATTTGCCTCTTCTCTCTTCTTTTTTACTTAACCAATACCAGTGTAAGTTTGTTTCACAGCCTTATTTTTAATTTTTTTGTCTTAACTTTATTTTATCTTTTTCTTTTGTGTTTGGATTTAGTTTGTTATTCTTTTCCTAGGTTATTCAGATTTTATTTATTATTATTATTTTTTAAGATTTTATTTTTATTTATTCATAGAGACACAGAGAGAGAGAGAGGCAGAGACACAGGCAGAGGGAGAAGCAGGCTCCATGCAGGGACCCCAACATGGGACTCGATCCCGGGTCTCCAGGATCACGCCCTGGGCTGAAGGTGGCACTAAACCACTGAGGCCACCGGGGCTGCCTGGTTATTCAGATTTTAATGAATTTTCCATCTTTCTTTTTTCCTTATCTTTCATATATTCTGCTTAATATTAGTTCATAATTTGGTACATCTTTCTCTACTTTTCAGCAGCAAATAGATTTCAACTTAGTGCTTTCATTATCATTCAAATGTAAAAATTTCACTTTTAGCGTATAATGTCAGCCTTAAACCAAAGGTGAAATGTTAGTTTTTAGAAATGGGGATTTTTTCCTAAATATTCTTGTTTGATTTCTAATTTTACTGCATTGTAGTTGTAGAATATAAAGCACATGTTGCTACTTATTTGAAATTTTTTGAAACTTCTTTTGGGGCCAGGTATATGACCATCACTGGTAAATGTTTCATGTGTGCTTGAAAATATGTATTTTATGTTCATTTGATATGAAGTTCTAGACATAGATCTAGTATATCTAACTTAGTAATGCCATTGAAATCGTCTCTACCTTTATAGTTTTCTGCATATGATATACTCATTTCCATGAAATGTGTGTTCGTTTACCGTCTTTCCATATCTGATATGTTATTGCTTCTTATACTAAGAGGCTATACCCTCAGCTGCATATTGATAATAAAAATCTACCCAGTTTACTTTTTTCATACATATTTAACATCTCTCTTTGATAATTTTCATTTTTATCTTTTCTCTTTCTCTCATATTAAAATTTCTAGTTGATATTGCCTTTATTATCAATTTTTCTGCATCTTATTATGTGTGTTTGTGTTTTGAATATCTTCTAGACACATTGCTATTTTTTATTTTTAATACAATCTGAAAGTCAGTCTTTTTATTATCGTTTTTCCTATTTTGATTAATAAGTTTTACCATAAATTAATTTGTTACTAGTGTATCAGATGTTTTCTACCTACTGCAATTAATATTATTTTGTTTCCCATTTCCCTGACCCTGACTTTAGATGTTTTTTTATGAATTAACTGTATGCATTCAATTTTGTTATTTCGGTGGTTATTAATTCATTAAGATTATTTCAACAAATTTTTTAACCATTGACTGTGTCCTGGTCAATGCTGTATGCAGGGGGATTAAACAGATTAATATTTTGTTTATGTTTCCTTATCAATGTCTCTAACTTTATGAATAAACATGTTTCCCTCTGAACAGGAAAAAATATTCATATCCCTGTCTCATATTTCTCTCTTCCCCTAGTAAGTTTTAGTTTTAGATTTTTGTGCTTATATTAATGATTAAATTATTACTTTTTCAGACACCAATAAATTTTACTTATGTTTTATGTGCAATTTCTTGCTTATGAAATAAATTCCTTCATTTCAAAAGTTAAACCTCTAAGAATTTTAAGAATTCTCTTAAAAAGATTTTTCATGTTGCTAGATGCTCTGAAAACTACTATATTTTTGGTCTAACATTGAAGTGATAGCTCAGCTGAATACAATATCAGATTCAAATTCTTTTCCTTATAAACTTTCTTGACAATCAGTGTTGCTATTGAAGAGGCTGATAGGTATTGGATTTTAGTTTCCTTCTGAAAGGCAAGTTTTCGTTTCCTCTGAAAATTATAAGTGGTTTCCTTTGTGGGCTTTTTAAAATTTGTTTTTGTTTTTTAAGAGAGTGCATGTGTGGCACAGGGAGGGGAAGAGGGAGAAGGAAAGAGAATCTTAAGCTTGATCTCACACCCCTCACACCTGAGATCATGACCTGAGCCAAAATCAAGAGTCGAACCTTAACGAACTGAGCCACTTAGGCACCCTTTTTTGTTTTTAATAATCATAATGTTACTATAATATATCTATATTAGAAAGGGTTTTTCCCACTTATATCTCCTATTCAGTTCTTTAAATGGAAGTCTTATGTCTTTCATTAATTTGAATAAATTATTAGTATTTTTTTCTTCAAATATTTTCTATATGTGTATCTTCTCTCTCCTTCTAGATGGGTATTGCTATTTCTATTATTAATCTCCATATCTTTTGACTTTTTTCCCCATTCATTCCATCTCTTTATTCCCTGCTAATACCTTCTGAAAGAGTTCTTCAATCTTATCTGTCAGCTCAGTAAATCATCCTTCAAATATATTCAACAGGTTCTCTTCACTGGCAATAAGTAACTAGAAAATGAAATGGAAAGTAGATGCTATTTGTGATAACAATGAAAACTATCAATTGCCTGGGAAATAATCTAGCAAAGACTGCCTGAGAGCTTTATAGAGATTTTAAAAAATTCTATTAAAAGATGTCAAGTAGATCTGAATGGAGAGATATACTCATGCATACAATGAATAAAAATTTTAAATATTTTAATTGTCATCAAGTAAATCTATAAATTCATCACTATTCAATTGAACACCACATCTAAATTTTGGAAGAAACTTGACAAATTTATTCCAAAATTTATACAGAAAGATAATTTTCCGTGAATTGCTAAAGCAGTTTTCAAAAAGTACAAAGATGGGAAATTCACACTATTAGGTAGTAATACAGATTACAGCACCAAATGTTAAAACCATCAGTGTGGTACAGTGTGGTACTAGTGCAGGGACATACTGATTGCAGGAATAAAACAAAAAACAAAAAACAAAAAACAATGATTTAGGCAAATCACTTGTTATATGATAGAGGATAGATTACATAACTATGAAGAAATGATGGACATTTTTGTAAATGAAACTAGAAACTTAATTTGCTATTTAAAGAAAAATAAAATTAGAGTTCTAGCACATACCTTTACAGAAATAAATAAGTAAATAATAAAATAACTCCAAATGGGTAAAAGATCTACATATGAAATTGAAATAATCAAATGAACCACAGATTATGTTTATCAGAGCAAGATATAAATGCCCAAATCACAGAGAAAAGCCAATATATTTTGACTAATATGAGAACTGGGCAACGCAAAGTAAGAATTTCTATGAATAAATGTCACTCACAGGTTGTGTCACTGGGAAGGAGACCATAAGAGCAGATTTATTATAGATGATCCTTGAGGTGAACCCTATGAAAGGAAGAGAAGGAAACAAAGTAGGATTGGGTCAGAGGGAAAAGTAGTGCTCTGATGGGGTATCAGTGAAAGCTTTTTCTCTGAAACAAGAGAGATCTGGGCCCAAACATCCCTATATTAACCAGTTCCTGGATGCAGGTTACCCTTGCATTCACAAGTTCCTAGGATGGGAGTGTGACTTTGGGTGAGACAATTTTCTCTAGCCAAGCCAGTTCTCAATGATTATTATGGAATTTCTGGAAGTTATCTCTTTTCATTACTGGGAGAATAAATCCTCTGGTCTTGAACCAGGATCTGAGTGATATATCACAGATTCCATTTCAGTCAAAAGATTGAGATTAAAGTGGTAGCTGGGAATTACATATTATAATGAATAAATAATGAGAATTAGTATATAACATATCCAGTGACTTCCATAGAACCTAGCAAAAAAAAAAAAAAAAAAAAATCAAAGGAAAAAACAATAGAATTAAAAACTTAAATGATTAATATATAAAGTTACCCTAATCTCATTAATGAGAAGAATGAAGAGATATGTATTAGACATGTTGACCATAGCATCGTTTGTTCTAGTAAATAACTGGAGTAACTTAGCTATTGATTGCTAATGAAATTAGTTGATAACATATAGCACATGCATTATAATAGAGTGATGTACATGAGGTAAAAGAAACAAACCAATTAGCTGTACTTAAAAAGAGAATAGATTTTAAAATATATATAATGTTGACTGTGGAAAGTAAGAAACAAGATTTTAACGCTGAAAACATCTTATAAATTTAACAAAACATGTAAAATATCTATATTCTTGTACTTGACAATAGTATATCTAAAGTAAGATATGTAATGTGTTTTGGAAGCTATGATGGATTAGTTGGTATCAGATTTATCCTATTATCCCTAAAGACCTATAAATGCTGATTAACATATATAAAGCAATTGTCTGCAGGCATTGGGCAGAACCAATCCAGGCCTACAATCTTTAAAAGAAGAAAAGCATATGAAGTGAGTCCTCTATTCTCCCCTGTTTTCTGCCTGAAGATATTTTTCAATCCACAGCAAAGGGAAATAGAGTACAGACAGTGGAAGTCTAACTGAGCAGGAAACACAAATTTGAATGTAAGGCTGCTGAAGTGGCTGAGACTGAAGTAGAGGGAATCGCAGGAAACACCACTCTCTAAATCTGCATAATTATTCATGTTCTTGACCAATTTCTAAGTTATCTATGCACAGAATGAGACTCGGAGAGGTAGTATTTATTGCTTTCTTTTTGGATTTTTTTAAAAAGATTTTATTTATTCATGAGAAACACAGAGAAAGAGAGAGAGAGGCAGAGACATAGGCAGAGGGAGAAGCAGGCTCCATGCAGGGAGCCCGATGCGGGACTTGATCCCAGGACCCAGGGATCACGCCTGGGCTGAAGGCAGTGCTAAACTGCTGAACCACCAGGGCTGCCCATCTTTTGGGATTTTTTAAAATATTAATAATTGATTTTTAGTTTTACCTTACTGGGATTAGAAAAGAAATCTTTTAAAATTCTTTTTTAAGATTTGTTTGAGAGAGAGGGAGAGTGATGGGGGAAGGGCGGGGCGGGGTGGGGGGGAGAGAATCTCAAGCAGTCTTCCTGCTGAGTCTGATGTGGGGCTTGATCTCATGCCCCTGAGATCATGCCCTGAGCTGAAACCAAGAGTCAGATGCTAATTGACTGAGACCCAGGTGCCCCAAGAAAATGGTCTTAATTAGATTACCCTTTCCTTCTTCCCCAAGAGGAAAAGCACAAGGCTAATCAATCAGAGTTTCTCAGGATGGTTGCCAGATTCAAGCACCAAAACTATTTAAAGTAAGAGGGTTAGTGAAACTAGCAAAAGTGCTAGTGCTGCAACTAGCCCTGAGGCCATAGTTGATATATATCCATCAACTTTTTCCTCCACTTCTCATTTTACATTTTTTTTTCACTGTTGGCCATCTTTTTGGCTATTCTGAGGGGTGTGCTCGGCAGGGAAGCTCAAAACTTGACTCTTTAGGGGTAAGCCTTTTGTTTTCTTTTGTGTGTGTGTATATGTGTGTTAACTATCTGACAACATAGAGCCACAGTGACCCACATTTCCTACTAATTAAGCTCTAGTGTAGTGTCCTCATGCATTACATTATGACTGTTGCTGTGTTACCAATAGAATATGGCATGACTTCCACGACTAGGTCATAAAAGGTGTTGTATCTTCTGCCTTGATCTCTTAGGCACTCATTCTTAGAGCTTTCAGCCACCATGGAAGAAATCAAACTAGCTTGAGGATAATATGCTAGAGAGAGGCTTTGAAACACATAAGTCCCCAAAAGTACACAGGGAGAGATGCATGGGCAGTCCCCAAATGTTCCAATCCCTATATATTCAAGTCATCCCAAGACCCCAGAGAATTCATCTGGCAGAGATAAGATGTCCCTGGTGAGCTCTGTCCAAATTATAAATTCACAAACAAAATGACATGTTGTTTTTATTTTAAGCCACCAAAATTTTACACAAAAATAGATATCCAAATGCTTATCTAGACACGGTTGCTGCAGTTATCCATTTACAGTTATCATGGGTTTAAAGGTCATAAAATCAATGGATTATAGACAATATCCTCTGTACCTTAATATCTAATTACTTTGGTAATTAGAGTTGGTTACCATAATATGCTAACCCCCTTTTTTTTTTCCCTACCAGTATAAGTCTTTATACTGGCCCACCGGTATAAGGACTAAAATCAGTCCTGTTCAGTTTAGCATTAGCATATCACACCAGTCTAGATTTGCTTTGCTTCAGCCTAGATTCCTTTCTTCTGTGTTAGTTGATTGTTGGGAATACCCCTTAAGGCTAAAGATGTTAAGTTGAGATAGAAGTATCAGTCGGTGGAAGTCTGGCTACCTGTTTGTGTGATTTACTAGTACATTGTGGATATGCTCAGGATGAAATCTAAATGCCGTTTCTGCACCTGCCCAACGTTATGAAATTATGAGAAAGGCGAAGAGACCCCAGGGGCATCGTCATTTAGTATCCCATGGTCAGGTTATCAGTTTCTAGTAAGATCCAAGATAATGGCAAGAATTCTTGTTAAAATTGAGCCTAGTTCTCTTACAGAAAAGGCATGATCTCCCTCTGAATCCGAGAGTTTGTGCAAAAAAAACCCCCTTTCTCTTCACAGATATGTCCACCTCTGTTAAATCTGCCCATGTAGCTAAACATCTTGGGGGGGGGGGTGGATCTTCTGCAGAATCCTCTCTTCCTCTTGATGAGGACAATCATCCAAAATGGATAGCTTCCAAGTCACCAAATACATGGGTCAGAGCAGTATTTTCAATTTCAGTATATGCTTCCTTCAAAATCAGAAGAGACCTATCAAACACTGTACCTCTAGCAAAGGACCTGTCAGGTACAGAGTGTGGAAATTTGCCTTTAGTCTTAGAAGGAATGTTACGGCATATTACAGACCACTATGCCTTCAAAACTCTGGTAGTATCTTGAATCTTCATGGGGCTTATCTCCACCTTCTTGATATGATGTGTCTTATTAGCATATCTGGCATACTTTCCACTTCCTGCTCACCAAGTCTGATTACCATGATGCCATCAGTATACTGGGCTAGTGTTATGTTCTATAGCTTGTTAAGATGATCAAGTTACCTGAATTCTCTGTCACTATGACACTGGACTAGGGAATAAATGTGAACTTCAGTTCTTACCATGTGAATAAAAGCCAAACCTGATCCTCCTTAGTGAAGGTAATTGGAAAAAAAATATTATTTGCAAGATCAGTAGCCCTGTAACAAGTGCCAAAGCCTGTGTTAATTTATTAGCACTTAACCAAGTGGTAGCCCCAATAGCAGCTACTATGGCAGATGGTAGAGTGTAGCAGCTGTGATTGGGGCTGCCGCTTGGATAAATTTATAATAACATATATATCTGCCATGATTCATTTCATTTTTTTGCAGGATACATATAGTTGAATTAGATGAAGATATTAATGTAAACCATTACCTCTATATTTGATACTGGTATTAATCTCAGCGATTCTTCCCATTATGTAGTATTACTTCTGATTATAATTTTCCTCAGGATAGGAGTATGATTTCTGGGGCTTCTGCTTGGCTCTTGATGACCCAGTGGCTCTTATTCCATAGATCATAATAGCAGTTGTTAAATATTTCTCTCACAATAATGTACACTTGGACCAGGAAAAAACAGGTTAGGACCAAAGATATTTGAATACACTGTGAAATGGACTTGAGCCAAATTCCATCTGGCTTCTAGAAGCTCCTATTTATCCAAAGAATCATGGTGTTGTTTCAGATCCCATGCCATCACTGTCAGCTCAGACCTTAATCCTAGAAATATCTGGATTTTCCAATTTCCTCAATGTCAGTTGCCCAAGGAATGATTCCAGGTTCCTTTGGAAAATAATCAAGGGCATGTTTACTGTTTAAATTTAATGTGGCCTTGTAGGCTTCATTCACAAGGGAACCATGTTCTTCAGTCAATGAGTTCTGAATTTGAGACCTGACTTAGATCTGGAAATTGAGTGAGAAGCCACATTTTCCCATTTTAGCAGCTGATGACAGTCTTCTGCCTATCATCTTTTTTTTTTTTTCTTTTTAATTTGTCATAGGTATCTGCCCATCTCTCTCATGTCTAAGAGCACTATGACCTATTAGCTATTACCACGGATTCCTGAAGGTCAAGGCAACTTGATGACAAGCTGGCAATACCATGCCTCTGATGATTTAGTATTATGCACTGGCCTCGTTGCCTTTGATACTAGAGTCCACTTCGATAGCAACAATCTACACTGTCAATCACAGCCTGCATAGTGCAGCTACCACCAACCAGGCTTCTTAAAGATGTTAGTGTCCCCTCTGTAGCACATTCCTATAGGATGTCTTCTAAGCCCATCAAGGAATCTTAATCATGTCACAGGTGATCAAGCCTTACATAGAAATCTTTTCCAATATTCCATCTCCTTGAGTCTTTTCACCCCTTCTGCAATATCAAAACTTGCAGATTTTTTATCCTATTTTCTTTATTCAAGCTTCAAGAAGTTGTCCTAGCAAAATCTGGGGGGGATAAACTTCAGTGTTGTTTCCAGATCAATTCTGAGACATGAGGGAGTGAGTGCTTCCATTCAATAAATTCTCTCATATCCAGCATTATGATTCACCCCTTAAGGAATAACTCTCTCAAGCTCTGCTTCTCAAGTTTCCACCAGCACTTACTTTTCAGGTGTGTCAGTTCCTTTGGTGCCAAATTTATTTACATTTTAGAGATTAACTGTACCTCCCAGCTCAGATTGTATTCAGGCTTAACCCTAACTATTGACCAAGGCAATGAAATAAAGTGGATAGACTATTAAGGAATACACTATCTTCAGAGGTACCTGCCTCAGAAGATATCATTACATTTGCTCCTGTGGCTAGGGAAATAGGGCTTTCTTCTGCTGGTCTAGATGGTTCAAGAGAATTTAGAAGTTAGTCTTTCAGGTTTGTCTACCCAAATGATCCTTTTTTGTCTCAATATCCCATTTCTTTCCTAATCCACTAACTTTAGCATAGAGATCTTGAAGCTATGCATTGTGGGAGTACTGAAACTTTAATTAGATTCTGAACCTAATTCTAAGCACATTCTGTTCTGATGCAATGGATGGGAGTCTTCTGAAAACTGCTGGAAGCCCTCTGGATTTCACATTACTTATGTTGATGCTTGGTTGACCTGAACTTAGTATTTTACTTTTCCATCATCTATAATGCCATTAAGAAAAGCTGGCTTGCACAATCCTAATAATTATTGCTGACCCCCTACTTTTAAGATACCATAGCCATCACATATTCCAATGCTTCTCATTTTACCTAGGTTTTATTCCAAAGCAGCAAAGGTGAAAGCCTTAGAAATCATGTTCCACAGCTAGTCACAAATTTTCAGTCTCCTACCACCACTAATGCTAGAATCCTCCAACTGCAGCCCCAGCTTTGCCTATTGTGGGCAGGGTTTGGTCTTTGTGTTGTTGGTAGGCCAGTTGGGAGTCACCTTGGGCTTCAGTTGAGTCAGATGAGGCACTGGACAGAGAGCCTATAGCACTGAACTACAGGGTACTCTCCCACCATCGTGCCCTAAAAGGCTTTTATTGGTGGGTGGGGCCTACAGTCAGACCAGATGTCTGCCCTCAGCCCATTGCTGGGGCTGCAGTTGGATTGGTATGTGTGGTTATCTTCCACTCTCCCCAGGGCAGGAATCACTTTGGAGTGGTGCTGGCCCCTGTCAGGGTTGCTTACACATTGACAGACTTGTGGCACCCCTTTGGATAAACTCCTGCCAAGGGCATAACTGGAAGTGGCTGGTCCGCAGGGGAATGAGCGGTTGGACACATGGTTCAGCAGGTTCATGTTGGTCCACTGTTGGAGTTGATCTGCAGCCGCTGAGGAAAACTCCTGATGAACTGTTGGGTTAGAGAGGCGGGTCCACAGAAGAGTGCTGGGTGTGGTATACTCTTTGCAAGCTCAGTGGAGAGTTGGTGCTGTGCTGGTTCCCACAGGTGTCCATATATATAGGCTAGGGGGCAGAGGAGGGAAATGGTGTCTCACAGACCTTTTGTTCTTGGAGAAGTCTCCCAAAGAATCCTGCCCCTCCAGCACATGCCCTGACACTAGGAAATAAATCTCCTTCCCATATACCCTGATTTTTCACACTTGCTGCTTCTATGCTGTATATCACTGTTTTTTTGTTGTTGTTGTTGTTTGTTTTGTTTTGTTTTTTGCTGTCTCTTAAGAGCAGGGACTCCATCTTCTTGGCTCTCCCAGAGCTGAGTGCACTGTTTTTTAAAGTTCCAGGTATTAATCCCAACTGAATGTTAGACTCCTTTGTTTTTCAAAGCCAACTGTTATGGAGATTCTTCTTTCCAGTGTGGGGCCCCCATGTTTCCGGTGCCTATTGTGGATCTGGTCCTGTTCCCCAACTGTGGCCACCATATCCCTCCCTCCTATGGGCAGTTCTGTAGGTCTACTTGGCTCCCAACTGCATCTCTGCCCTTCCTAACCTCTTTAATGTGGTTTCTTCTTTACATTTAGCTGTGGAGAGTCTGTTCTGCCATTCTTTGGGTCATTTTCTGAGTTATTAACACTGATTACTCTTTATTTATATTGCTTTGCTGGGAACTGAATTTTTTGAGGGTTTGAGAGCTATAGGTACTTAGAGGGTAATAAAGTCTAAGGCAGTAATGTTGTGAGTTATCATTGAAAGTAAAGTATATTGTGGTAAATGGACAGCAGTTTAAATTTGTTGTTAGCAAAATCCCTGCATCTCTTGCACTAGAGATGGGTAGTGGGTGTGAATTGCAACCTTGCTCAGCCTTCTTCTTAGGTACTGCTCACACTTGAGGGGCAAAGTATATGATGGACTCCAGTGGCTTCTCAGTCTACCAGTGTCCAGACCCTGGGAAACAGTTGTTTTCATCTTTTTTTTTTCAAGATATTCTGACTTAGTAACTTAAACTTCTGTCATGCTCATGGAAAGTTGAGAAATGTTATTTCTAGGGTAGTTTAAGTGGTAAATAGTTTAAGCCATTTTTATTCTTAGCACAAACAGCATCTGCATCAATAATGATTTTGACCAAGGACGTGTATTTTTAAAGCTTAATTTACTAATCAGTGAAATGGTTGTATTACTTTCCCCCCAACTTAAAGATCTCTGAATTTTTTAAAGATTTATTTATTTATTTATTCATGATAGACAGAGAGAGAGAGAGAGAAGCAGAGACACAGGCAGAGGGAGAAGCAGGCTCCACGCCGGGAGCCTGATGCGGGACTTGATTCCGGGACTCCAGGACCGCGCCCTGGGCCAAAGGTAGGAGCCAAACCGCTGAGCCACCCAGGGATCCCAGATCTCTGAATTTTTTATATCATGAGTTGTAAGAAATATATGTATTTGGTCTTCATTCATGGTTCTTGGCTCACAGCTCCCAAAATCCATGGAACTTTTTAGCAATAGAGCAATAGAGCAATAGGAGTATCTTTTGTTATAATATTTGGTTTCTTGTCCTCAGCTCCTGAAATGGATTCAGAGACATCAAAATGAAATGGCTGTACTGTTATTCATAACAGGCTCCTTTCCACAACCGGGCTTATGAGGTAACTTTTGGAAAGCAATTGAGAACTAAGAATACAGGGTTGGAACTTTCAGCCCTACCCCACTTCCCCACCCTGACTTCTAGGGAGGAGAAGAGGGCTGGAGGTTGAAAAATTTGTCAGTGGCTAATGATTTAATCAGTGATGCCTATGTAATAAAGCCTCCATAAAATCTCAAATGACCATTCAGAGAACTTCTGGGTAGGTGAACGTGTAGAGATGCAGGGAGAGTGGTGCATCAGAGAGGGCATGGAAACTTGAAGTCCTTTCCCCGTACCTTGACCTACACACCTTTTTTGTCTTGTGTTCTTGAGTTATATCCTCTTATAACGAATGGTAATGTAGTAACCTATTTGCCTGAATTCTTTGAGCTTCCCTATCAAATTATTTGAATCTTGGGGGGGGGCATGTCACTGGAACCTTATCTATAGCTAGTTGGAATCTGAAGGAGGCTGGGCAGTCTTGTGAAACTAAACTTTTAAATTGTGGAATCTGATGCTGTCTCTGGGTAAATAGTGTTAGGATTGGGTTGAGTTTTAGAATACCTACTGGGTATCCAATAATTGCTTGTTGGTGTGCACAACTCCTCCTCCCCACGCCATAGGAACTGGACGCAGAATCCTTTATAATTGTTCTCAATACTCAGTGTGGCTAAATGACAGTAAGAGAAGTCTGAGTCAGATCAAAGAAATGTCTCTTTGATGGGATACTTTACCATCAGTTACAGTAAATGGGAGGAAGTTTATAGCAATAGACACCTACTTAAAAGGAAAAATCTCAAATAACCTAGCTTTATACATCAAGAAACTAGAAAAAGAAGAACAAGCTAAGGCCAGAGTTAGTAGAAGGCAAACAATAACAAAGAGCAGAAATAGAGACTAAACAGAAAATAGAAAAGATCAATGAAGCTAAAACGTGTTTCTTTTTTAAAAAAATAGATCAAACTTTAGCTAGATTCACCAAGAAAAAAAGAGAGGCCTCAAATAACTAAAATCAGAAATGAAAGATGATATATTAAAACAGATACCACAGAAATATAAAGGATCAAAGAGAGTAGCATGAACATTTATAAGCCAACAGATTGAACAACATATAAGATATGGATAAATTCCTAGAAATACACAGCCTACCTAGACTGAATAATGAAGAAATAAAACATCTCAACATCAGACTAATTTTCAAAGAGGCTGACTGAATCAGTAGTCAAAAACCTCCCAAAAACCCATCCACAGCAGATGGCTTCATTGAATTTTCCAGAAGTTTTTTTGCTTTTTTCCTACCAAAGATTTAAAGAATAATAATACTAATCTTTCTTAAACTCTTCAAAAAAAAATATCAGAGGAGGGAACATTTTCAAACTCATTTCATTACGCTGGCATTATCCTGATACCAAAATCAGACAAGGACACCACAAATAAACTTTACAGGCTAATATCATGGATTAATATAGATACAAAAATCCTCAATGAAATATTAGCAAACTGAATTCAAAAATACATTGAAAGGATCATATGCCATATCAAGTGGGATTTATTCCAGGGATGCAAAGATGGTTCAACATCCACAATTCAATGTGATACACCATGTCAATGAAATGATTAAAATCACACAATTACCTCAATAGATACAGAAAAAAGCATTAGACAAAAATTCAGCATTCATTTATGATACAAACCTCAAGAAAGTAGGTATACAAACAAGTAAATGGGTCAAAACACACACACACACACACACACTCACAAACCTCCAATGATAAATCGAAGATAAATAAATCATTAGATCATTTTTAACGGGTTGTATAAGGATTTATTCCCGAAGGCAATGGGTATTGAATGCAGAGGCTTAAAGAATGAGTCAGAAGGGGGCATCTGAATTAGTCGTTTAATTGTCCGACTCATGTTTTTGGCTCAAGTCATGATCTCAGGATCATGAGATGGAGCCCTACATTGGGCTCTGCGCTCAGTGTGGAGTCTGCTTGAAAATCTGTCTTCCTCTGCCTCTGCCCCTTTTCTTGCTCAAAAAATAAATAAAATCTAAAAAAAAAAAAGAGAGAAAAGAATGAGTTAGAGGTAACTAGCATTGAGTGCCTCATAAAATAAATAATGGTTCCTTCAGGCTCCCTGAGTATATGTGCATACACACGCACAAACACACACACACACACACACCTGCGTGTGGGCACACATACAATAATACGCTTAGAAAATAACAGGATTCACTCTAACAATGAATAACAATGTTTAAATGTATTTAATAGTTTGATGGCCGAAAGACTGAGAGATCAATTTCAAAATCACAATGGATTAAAAATCTATTTTTCTGAGATTTAACTGAGAGTTAGGTATCTGTTAATCTTTAAAATGGATACTTTTGCCAATTATATAAATTTATGAACTGTGATGTATTGAAATGCAGGAAACAGAAGCCCATCTCTGTGGATTAAACTTGTAACAGCATTTTATTTTCCTTCCACAACAAGTCAAAGGCAAGGGAGTGCAGGCCCATTCTAGCACTTTGTTCCATTATCCTCACAGTGAAGCTTTTATCTTCAGACTTGTCTAATCATAGAGGCATGATGGCTTCTCCCTCTTCAGTTGTGTTGTAGGCTGGAGAAAGAGAAAAGGACAAAAAGAGTGTCTGTATTAATTACAAAACAAAAGTAATACCAAAAATCTCTAACAGAAATACACTTGTATCTCATTGCCTACACTCTTGTTACCTTGCAACCCTTGGCTGCAACAGAAACTGAGGAGGTGAGTATTTTATCTGGGAACATTGCCAGCCTGAACAAAAAGAGGTCCTGTCAGCAAGGGAGTAGCAGAGAAGAGCTCTTAGGTAGGAAATTAGAACTGTCAAAGGATTCACTGAATTCAGAATGCTATATAATTACAACCAGTAATGTTAAGCAGTCTCAATTTTCAAAGTAATACTAAATATTAATAACTATTCATTTATGCTATAATTGGGGTTTTTTTTTATGAATAATCAAGGTAAATAATGAAATAATATAAATACACATTTTATAAACTTTATTACCTACATCATAGTAGTAAGAATGACATCACATAGCTTTTATTCTAATGCCAGAATTTTTTTTAATACACCTCATTAAATGGTAGATTTAGGGTCCAATACTAATCTCCTTTGATAACACCTAAATTCTGAATCATAGGACCTAAATCCAAATTCTAAAGATTTTCTAAGTTAATTACCAATATCAGTTTCAAATAACATTTCTTTAATGCCCAAGTTCTAAATGAATTCTTTAAGCTAAATGTGGAACATTTATTCAAGAAACTCTTGTGTTCTGTGTATCTTTTCTAGCCTTAATACCTAAAATTCAGCATTTAGGTTAGTGTTTAGGTATTAAAATTGTTACCTCTTGAGAGACGTTGTTTTCAATACATAAAAATACTTCTTACTGTATTCTATCTCTGACTAAAATGTAATTCTTAATTTCTCCGGATTTCTCAAAACTAATCTTTAATATTGATAATCAGGTTGGACAGAGTTTTCAATAAAATTTAGGTGGCAGGGGAAGAAGAGAAAATAAAGATCAGATATCTGTTCTAATGTTCTATCTAAATGGTTCTCAGAAGTGAACATAGTACATTTTTCTGAATGCAAATCAAATACTAATTCATACTTAATGTAATACAATATTACAGATTTACATCTAATTTCAAATCCTCTGTGAATTCAATTAGAATTAATTCTATCTCATCTTACACATCTTATTGAATACATTTTTTTAAATCTAATTCTGATCCTGTGATTTGAGATTATTTGCACTTTATAAACATTCACATGCAAATATGATGGGGTGTCATATATCATGGGCACATGGTGTTTAGATAAAATATTTTCTCCAATTATAAAAAAAAACATAGAATATTGTATATAAAAACTTGACCCTTCTTTGCTTATAGCTAAAGAATTTAGGTAGAGAGAATATACAGAAATGTAATTAAGGGAATAATCAAGTAAGAATTTCTAAAAAAACAATAAACTTTGCAAAAGGCAACGTGTTCCATATGATACATGCACATATAAAGATAAATGTGTATGTTTTGACATAGGATACATGGATATATAAATCTATGATGCTATTCTGAAGGAACAGAATTGCCAAATGAAATCATTAAGTAACTTTTTGTCTCATAATATCTATTAAAGTGTGCTCCATAGGGTAATTCTTTTCCTTCCCCTGGATAAAATCTTGGTTGGTGTCCCACAGCTGTCTTAAATAATAAAAATCCCACTGGTACTCTAGTTACTTAAACTATTTCAATTCTGAAAGTGATAGGTACAGCCAGAGTATAATAAAAACTACAAGCTTCATTTAAAATTAAAGCTTCTGCACTCACCTAATCAGTCATGCAACAGAAGGCAGGCCTGCAGTATACAGTATGGCTTGGATAGATATTCCTCTATTTTCCCAACTTGTCTTTCTTTGTATCAATTGTTAACTTGCACTGATTCTGATCACAACAGGGTTCAAGATGGTGGAGAGGTGAGGGTGTAGGAAAACTCCTGCCTGCTGGTACTTTTATTGGTCACCATCATTGCTGTCTAGTTTGACAGGTATCAAAGCTGGGGCTTTGTTTGTTTGTTTGTTTTTTCCCTTGCACAGTGTTTCAGTTCCTTGTAGGATTCCTCAGACTATTTACTTCTCTCTCCATTTATTGGTAGCCATCTCTCACCTACAGTTCACTGTGATTTGATTCTCAGCAGGTTCATGTCTTCATAGACTCTCTTTTGGAATCCCATTGCTTATTAGGCAGTCCTTTTGAATAGAGTTCATTTAAGATGACTTCAGGCACCCTTATGTTTATTACAGCATTATTTACAATAGCCAAGATATAGAAGCAACCCAAGTGTCCATTCATAATGAACGGATAAATATAATGTGGAAGAACATAAAAATAAGCGAGATCTCACCATCTGCAACAACATGGATGGACCTAGAGGATACAATGCTAAGTGAAATAAATCAGAGGAAGACAAATACCATGTGATTTCACTCATATGTAGAATTTAAGAAACAAAGCAAATGAACAAAGAAAAAAGAAGAGACCTCCCCCCAAAAAAGAAAGCCAGACTCTTAAATATAGGAAAAAACTGGTAGTTACAGAGGTGGGTTGGGAATGGGTGAAATAAAGTACATTTATTGTGATGAGCACTAAGTAGTGTATAAAATTATTGAATCACAAACAAATAAAAAAAAGACAAACAAAAAACCAAACTCTTAAATACAAGAACAAACTAGTGGTTACTAGAGGGGAGGTAGAGAAGGGGAATGGGTGAAATAGATGAGAGGGATTAAGAGTACATTTATCATGATAAGCACTGAGTAATGTACAGAATTGCTGAATCATCATATAGTACATCTGAAATGAATGTAACACTGTATGTTAATTCTACTTCAATAAGAATGTGTAATGGCTACAACTGTTTTACAAGAGAAAGAAATAAAAAAAAAAATAACTCCAGGCCAACTTTTACCCCTGTATGTGGCCCCCACCTTTGCAATATGTCTATGGTCAACTGTCAGTTACAAATTACTTTCAAAACAAAGCTTTCTATTCTCTTGTCACAACTGGTATTTTCATATGTATACAAATGTGTTTTAAATTATGAAATTGAAACTAAGTTCAAAGCATCACTGAGCCATAGTTGTTTTGCAATAATGAATATAGAACAGAGAAACTATTATGTGTGGTGAATGTTATTTATTGCTTATTAAAAACATGGAGATCACTAAGAGAGGCCAACATCCTTCTTTTACAGATCAAGAAGCAAAGAATCAATTTAGCAAAAGTTGTTTTTGGGCAGGGGCAGTGAAAAGCTTTATGTGATGCCCTCAAGAGAATACAGGGTCTAGAGTCAAACATATGTGGCTTGATCCAAGCACTAGTATTAGTTACAAGAAGTTGACCAAGTTTAATGAAGTATGTAATCTCAGTTTCTTCTTCCAGAAAATGGGGGAATGGCAGCTTTAGCAAATATATTGTTTGATAATTAAATAAGATGCAATACACATGGTGTATATCACATAACTCCTTAATAATTGTTAATTAATTTTTCCTTCTAACACTGGTCAAAACATTTTTTAAATTATAGTTGTAGCTTCTTCAGGTCTTCACTTTTTTTTTTTTTTTTAACTCAGTGGGGCTTGAACTCAGTGACCTTGAGGTCAAGACCCAAGCTGAGCTCAAGAGTCAGACACTTAACCAACTGAGCTACCCAGGTGCCCCTTAGGTATTCACTTTTAAAAAATGATTTCTGAAGCTAACATATATTACACAAATATATATGTATGTATTTACATTATTTTCAGGTCATTAATTCATTACAATGCAATGTTTAGTAAGTGCATATATGCAGTATTAAAATGAGACTCTTTGTTTTACTATACTAGAGAAAACAAATTTCAACCTGCCAAATTATATTTTTTACATTTTATTTTTCTAGATAAAGCAAAGGAACCAGTAAAGAAAAATCATGGGCTTCTGAATTAATCTTTGGGATTAGTAAAACAAGGAGAGAGGCTTTGGTTTTCAAACTAGTAGGAGAGACACAGACCATTGGATAAAAGTTCTCCAAGACATGGTGGGAGAAAATTCTGTTAGAATATGTAGTCCTAGCACTATTATGATGCAAATCCTAATGTTTAGATGTTCACAACTCCTCCTCTTCATCTCTGAACAAGTTATTCATGTTGGTAGTCAAGCTACTGCTAAGTGGAATGGCTAGTATTGTATCTGTATTTATCCAAAGAGAAAACACAAGTATTTTTCCCAAGTAGGTAGTGCATTATGTCAGTGTCTCACTGTACCACTTCCTTGTTTGTTTATATTCCTCTCATAAATATGCATTCATTTCAAGATTCTGGGTGTAATGTATGCTTAATATGCTTTCTCTATGTGGTTAACAATGTTTGAAGGATTAAGACAAGTTTTTGCCCCATGATCTCTTTTTCTATTCTAACACAGATCCAGAACAACACTGCAAGAGTCTACTGTATAACATCTAGATCACAATTCTGAAAATGCCTCCCTCTCCCTCTGATATCTAAGATTCTAATATACATTATGTTTAAATATCAATGAAACATATTTCAGTGGACTTTGTATGAGATCAATATTATTACTTTCCAGGCCCATTTTATATAGGTAACAAATACTGTTCTTTCAAAAATGCTAGTATTTTGGGGTGCCTGGATGGCTCAGTTGGTTAAGCATCCACCTTCAGCTCAGGTCATGATCCTGGGGTCTTGGTATTGAGACCTGAGTCAGGCTCCCTGTTCAGCGGGCAGTCTGCTTCTCCCTCTCTCTGCCCTTTCCCCTAGTTGTGCCTTCTTGCTCTCTCTCTCTCTCTCTCTCTCTCTGTCTCAAATAAGTAAGATCTTTTAAAAAAATCTCCCAAATGCTAGTGTTTTGTTCATGTTAAGCCAATGATTTCTCTCTTCTGATAAAAAGTAAAGGGACTTGTGATGTTAATTGGAAGTATCAATTTGAAATAATTTTTTAATATATGTGTTGTTAATATATATAAATATACTTGAAATGCCTTTATATACATTTCTTAGTTCTGCCCACTGAAAGGGCTTAGAAATAATGACCCACAAATGACGATAATTAAGCCAAAATTTCATATCTTGGTTTCTAAATATGATTCTCCACTAAAAGGAATAGGGTTCCCTGGGGGGGGGGGGGAGGCAAATTCTAGAACTGAGGAAGAGAAAGAGCAAGATAAAATTGTAATATTTTGTTATATAAGGAAGCAAAAAAGTATTCAAATAATCAAAGGCATGTTTCAAAAGGATAAGCAAACCATCTTGAAGGAGCCCCTACAGGGCAAAGCAAATCATTTGAGCATCAAAACAAAGAACATTAGTAGTAGATTCTATCCCATTAGATGAAATAAGAATCTAGGAGCATGTATTGATATAAACTTTAAAGACAAATAAATAAGAGGACTGATATTAAAGGCTTATGTATTTATTCATTAGCTTGGATCATTCAATAAATTTGCATCACACATTTGTATCCCTAATGACATCAAGGAGAACCAACAGGGTGGAAGCATCTTCCTGATTAGGATAAAGCCTAGAACACAGGCCAATCACTCAGACACCTCTGGAGACACTGAGCACGTGCCAGTATACTTGAAATTTCCTGGGGCAGGGGAAGCGCTAAGTCATGTATTTCCAATTCTGCATGGTTACTTTAATGCTATACCCTCTGTCATCTCTTCAAGTTTGGTGCTGCCAAAATGTCCATATTCTCCTCCCACTTTTTCGCCACATCCTCCATAATTTCTCTTCCCAGGTTCTCATCCAGCTATTCTACTTCTGCCAGGCGTTTAAGAATTGGAAAAGCCCTCAGTTTCCAAGTTAAGAAAGAACATTGAGTTCTGGTAAATAAAATGTAATGAAGATCTCAAATATAACTGTACTACTCTAAATTAAAAAGAAACAAGCCAGGACGCCTGGGTGGCTCCATGGTTGAGCATGTCTCTGGCTCAGGGCAGGATCCCGGGTCCGGGATCGAGTCCCGCATCAGGTTCCTCGCAGGGAGCCTGCTTCTCTCTCTGCTTATGTTTTTACGTCTCTCGCTCTCTTGTCTCTCGTGAATGAATAAAATCCTTAAAAAAATTAAGTAAACATAAAAAACAAACCACGTAAAACATGCTATTAAATCATGATTTTCATTAAATACTACCTAGTTCTCAATGCCAACATTTTTTAGAGTAGGCTCAAAATCTATTACAAATATGCTAAACAAAAAACTGAATTGAAAACTGTATGCCAGAAATTAATCTTTTCAGAATATTTCCATGAGTGTTGTTTGCATTAAATAGAAACTCTATTTAACATCTTTTTGCTTTGAAATGAAATGATAAACATCCTAGTGGCTACAGAATATAGTGAAGAGTTAGTTTATAGCTATTAATTATCATAAGTATGTCATGGAAACTGTTCTGAAGACAATTATCATATTAAGTTAAACAACAAAAAAGATATCCCACTGATTTGTTTAACAACAACTTATTGAGTGTCTGCTATATACTACTAATATTATATACTATATTACCACTACAATGGCCAACCATATGTAGTAGGGATGAATTATAACAATGTCTCTGTCCTAAAGAAACCCACTAGTGATAAAAGCAGACATGTAAATCAATAAATGCAAAGCTGTGTCTCAAATGCACAAGTCAAGTTACTTGAGTAACTATGGATGGTGGGCAAAAGAGAATGAGAGGAAGCTTCTTAAAAAAGGGAGTGCTTGAAATGCAATTTAGGAGATGAGTCAGTTTATCAGCCAAGAACAAATGAATGAGAGGCTATTTAACAAAAGAAACAGCCTATACAAAGTCACAGAGGCACCGACTAGCATGGAGCATGATGAGAAAGATCAGGCGAGAATTAAATTTCAAGCAGGGTCTAATTTGTGGAAGCCCTTATATAGACTAACCTAAGAGTAGTAAAATCAAATGCATAAAATAATGTAAATGAAAATTACCTAGTCTCTGACAAGTCACGTTCCTTACTACTTCAGGTCCTAAATACTTCTTTTCTCTCTGTCTGAAAATTCCTTCCCACAGATTTTTTCATAAGTGGGTGTTATACCTCATTTAAGGCCTTGCCTAAAATGTACCTTCTAGGAGGAGGGGTGCCTGTGTGGCTCAGTTAATTGTCTGACTCTTGGTTTCAGCTCAGGTCAAGATCTCAGGGTCTTGAGATCACTCAGTGGGGAGTCTACTTGAGATTTTCTTCTTCTGCCGCCCGCCCCGCGCCCCCCCCCTCCCGTGCACACATGAGCTCTGTATCTCTGTATCAAATAAAATTAATTTTTTAAAGAAAAAAATAAATAAAAATTATCTCCTAGGAAACACCTTTCTATATTATCCACATAAATTATTGCCACCTTACCACACCACCTATGAACCTGCCATTTCCTTCGTTTTTTAATCAATATAGAGATTAGAAACATAGAATAAATACCACTTTCACAACTTCATGTAACATATGCACCTGCCCTTGATTTCTAATGTCTTTATTAGTAAACTAGACTGAGAAAATTGTGGAAATTGCTAAGCAACATTTAATGTAGCACAGACTCTAGGGATTTGTTGGCTGGCAATCTTCCTTTTATCCTGTACCATATAAACACATTTTGTTCACTAGTAGCCATATGAATATGACTAAAGTAGAAGAAAGCCTTTCAGAGATATTTGTATTTTATTATCTCAAAAAGAATAAATCTCTAATGCAAAATCATCAAGCAGTATGACAAAACATACTGAATCACTTTGGAGAGAGCAGAAAAGGTATTTCTAGCCTTTAGAATTATATGCAAATCTTCCTACCCTTGAGGAGAGACCTACATTTGTCTCCAGAGAAAAGGGCTAGAAAGTAAATCTCCATTAGTATTGGGAAAATTTAAAACTTCTTTTATTTAGCTTCTTGCTAAAGTGGGAGCTCCAGGGAATGTTTCAATATAAACTGACATCTTTTAAAATATTTTAGGGCCTTCAAGAGGAAAATGCAATGTTTATTCTTCTTGTGGTAAGACATGAGTCCCTGAACTCTTGCAGTCACCCAATCAAATTACCAAGTGCAGAAGACCCTTTACCTCTTCAATTCTGATTTAGAAAAAAAAAAAAAAAACCCTCACTCATTTTCCCTCCTTTCCCCTGTAGTGGGAAAAATTAGAGAGGGAGACAAAACATGAGAGACTCCCAACTCTGGGAAACGAACAATAGGTAGTGGAAGGGGAGGTGGGCGGGCGGGGGGATGGGGTGACTGGGTGACGGGCACTGAGGAGGGCACTTGATGAGTTGAGCACTGGGTATCATACTATATGCCTGCAAATCGAACTTCAATAAAAAAAATATTTAAAAAAAGCCAAAAAAAAAAAAAATCCCCAAGGTATTGCTACTAAATGAAAGAATTACTTCTTTATTTCTAGTTCTCCTATCAAGACACTGTTGACAATAGAAATAAAAATTTAAATATGGCCTAAAGTAGGAAGCATAATTATATTGTAATAAAAACATGTTCTCAAAATTTTGAAATTTTATTAAAATGGCAGTCATTACTGGGGTACCTGGGTGGCTCAGTTGGTTAAGTATTTGCCTTCAGCTCAGGTCATGATCTCAGGGTCCTGGGACTGATCCCCCTCTTTGCATCAGGTTCCCTGCTCAGGTTTGCTTCTTCTCCCTCTGCTCCCCACATCATGCTCCTGCTCTCCCTCTCAAATAAATAAAATCTTTAAAAGAAATAAAATGGCACTCATTATACTCTAAAAGACTTTAGTGTATGCAAATTCTTTCATTAAGTCTCAAAACTGGGAGGGATTCATTTAAATACAGACCAAATATAACTAATTGACCAGTATCACAATATTAACTGTAGGTAAAATATTCATAATTGTTTTTAAATAACACAGTCTGAAATCTATTAAACATTTTTGTAAAATTTTAAAATGCATGGTTTTCATATTTGCTTTTTCATAGTATAGTTTTTTTACACAAAGTATATTTTGCATTGAACAGATATTTTACATTTATACATTTATAATCTTAAAATTGTGACAGTGGTCTTAAAATACCTGACATCTTTAGAGTCAGTGAATTACTTAAGAAAAGGCTTAGAAGATGTTTTGAAAAAGGATCAGGAGTGATCCCACAAAATTAAAATGAGGCAACAATGGGAGCAGTTGACCGAATGAGCATATGAGATATTGAAAGTGCTTATGAGAGTTAAGTAATAGGCCTGTTATGTGCAGTCCTGGTAAAGCCAGATGTGGAGAATGCGCTAACAGAGCATTTGCAAACTGAAGTCACTTGAAGATATTACACTGATGATGGAGACCTGAGTATTCATTGCCGATATTAGAAAAGAGGTGATGGCATTAATGCTTAATGATTTAGCTAAAATGGACCCACAACAAGCAAGTCATGCTTTATCAACAAAAATGTGCGTTTGGCTTGTTCTTTATGAAGCCATGCTAGCTAGCTTCATGTTACCACTTCTTTCTCTTCTTGTCCTAATTTTTGTGGTCTATAGTTTGTGGAATACATTCTTTTGAAAGCAAATGATAGCTTTGCTTTTTATCCATCTTCTAGTGACTCCTCTGAAGTCCACCTCTCTTCAGAGTTTACAGAGAATGGCTTGCCAAACCTCTGAATTGCCCTATAATTTAATTGAGGTAAGTTGGAAGATTAAGATGGTCTAAGGGAATTAAATGATTTCAAATTACTCTATGACCCATCTTAAACTACAATTTTCTCTTAAAGAACCTTAGAGTCCTTCTTTTACAAAGCTTCTCAATAGCCAAAATGGGAGACAACTGTCTCAAAACATTAACAGCTTCTTAAACCTCTGGCTGCCTTGATCTTTTGAAATACATTTTTAAATTTTGGGCTTACTTTAGTAGCATCGGTTAATTCTGGGCTTAATATAATAGATACATTTTCATAGTAAATTATATGTATGTTATGTGTTTCTTTTTTCTCTAGCACTGTGTTCTCCTTTATTCATTCAACCTCTGTCAGGAATACAAAAATTAGCCATGCTCTCAAAGAAGTTATAGCTTAGATGTGAGGCTGAGATAAATCTAATGTTATAATAAAAGGCAGAAAGAAATGTCATGAAAAGGATTATGTAGCATTTCATAGGAGTTCAGTAGACAAGATTACTTTCAGCTGATTATACTTAAATAAAAAACTACAGAAGAGATTTATTTAGGCTGGAATTTTCTTTTTCTTAAAGATTTTATTTATTTGACAGTGAGGGAGAAGAGTGAGAGAGAGCGCATAAGCAGGGCAAGTGGCAGGGAGAGGGAGAAGCAGACTTCCCACAGAGCAGGGAGCCAGAAGTGGGGCTCTACCCTAGGTCCTGGGATCATGACCTGAGCCGAAGGCAAACGCTTTGCCAAATGAATCCCCCAGGCACCCTACACTGGACTTCCAAAGAATTCCATATCCAAGCAAATGACTGGGCTTCAGCAAATTTATAAATTACATGAAGTGATATGTAATATTTGGAAGATTGCATGTATATGTGCATCTATGGAAGGACAGAAGGACAGGATAAAATCACTAGCATTCATCATATTCTGAAAAGCATACATGACATTCAGAATGGTTAAAAGCAAACTACACTACACGAAAGTGTTTGGAGAGGCTTCAAAATTATTAAAATTAGGGACGCCTGGGTGGCTCAGTGGTTGAGCGTCTGCCTTAGGCTCAGGGCTTGACCTCGGTCCGGGGATCGAGCCTGCTTCTCCCTCTGTGTCTCTGCCTCTCTCTGTCTCTCATGAATAAATAAATAAAATCTTGAAAAAAACCCCAAAATTATTAATATCAGTATGATTATAATTATATTCTCATTGCCTCCAATAGTTCATCAGCATTTTTGTTTCTCAGCAATCTGGCGGAGGAAACATAATGAAGTTTTCTTTGAATAAATGTGCTTTTCCAAAGACTAGAAAACACATCTGACTGTTCCGTACTATCTCAAAATAGAATATGTTGACTTTCTTTCCTAATTTTCTTTATGCCTAAAGATTGTTCACTACTGATAAAATCGAGTCCATGATAATGCTATCCCTTTGTGCTTATTCCTTGTAATGGAAATTATTGTCAGTTTAAATTAACAACAAAAATGATTAAAAATAGGCAAGATTAGAATATGGGCAGTAGATATCATATTAAAAATACATGTAGGGTATTTTATTCTAAAATTTATGATGTGAATTGATGAGAAACTGAAGATCTATTATGAAAAAAAGGATAAATTTAGATGTGCATTTGGGAAAGAGAAAGGATAATAATATGAGAGAAAAGCAACTAGAAAGTAAGAGATTATTTTATAGAGTTTTCTATAAGGATGAATGAATGAAAAAAATGGCAAGATGGTTTTAAAAGATTTAGAATTACAAAGTATAAAGTGACAGCAATTGAACTACTCACTCAAATAAGAAAAAGAAGGCACCACATATAGCTACTTGATGGCATGAAATTGAAGTACCTGAATTTCTGAAGAGTTTTAAAAAAGTCTGGTAAGAAGGGCCTAAAAGTATAAAAGGTATGAAAATAACTTTTTTGAGTTTAGTAGAATGTGAACTGGTGATAAAAGTTTGACAGGCACAGAATTAAGTAAGAAGCAAAACAATAAAAAGAAAGATAAATTCAGATACTGACATTTAAGAAGTATACCTGATAGCACTCTGCATAAAAAGGTATAGGTTTCCAGATCCAAATACAGTATTACCTGTTGTGTGTTGTGCATATGTTGAATAAGTAGCAAAAGTATCAAGCTTGAGTTTTCACTAAAGTACCCATTGTCATTTACCAAAGAATAGTGCCATGACATTAAAGTCACAGAACGACAACAAAAAAAATTATCACGTTTTCTTTTATTGAGCCAGTTGAATTGCTCCACACATTGTGAACTCTGTTTAAGGTGAAGCAATTATTTAAATTTTTTTGCGGTTCTCTTTCACCACTTCATATATCATGTATAGTCCAGGCACTTCACACAAAATGGTGCTTAATAAGGACCAAAGTCACATCATTCAGAACTTTCTAGCAATTAAAATGATCTAATACCCTCACAGACTTAAGTAGTCACATTTTACCCATTTCCAGATCTTTTGCACAGGGCTTGGTGACTAATTCCTAGTGTCATTTGAGAGAAATTCCCTGAGATGTGGAGACTCTGAACCATATACTACATCCCAATATTATATCCGATACTAAAACATAATAATATGGTTCTAAGAAATGCAGAAGCACAATCATAAACAGTAAATCTAGACTTACATGAAACAGTTCTGGCCCTCCTCTGTAAATTTAATTGATATAAACCTAAAACTTACAGTTATCAAAATATTTGAGGTTTTCAGGTGAGGAGAATCAGCACTATAATGCAAGTTGGTAAGACACAAATGAAATATGCAATTCTGTACAAGTGCTTGGCGGCATCTCAGCCCCTGAACCTTCCCTTCGTTAACTTCAAAAAGACTGATTTCTCAACATTCAATCCTGTCCTTGCAATATAATCTTTTTTCACTGATCTTTCCTCTCTTCTCTGCCCTCTAAAAGATTTTGTAAACTGGAGTTCAGGGTTTCTCTCTTTTTATGTTCAGCACAGTGCTGGGTAAGGCTAAAGAGCCAAGGTTTCAAAGTGTCCCCACATCTATCTTTCTAGCCCAAATTCTCTCTCCAGGACTTGGGCTTATATATCCAGTCATTGTATTTAAGCTATAGGGACCCACGGAGTCACTAGGCTGGGCCAAGAAACCAGCAGAGAAACACAGTAAATCCTCCTGGAACATCTTATAGGTAAAGTGTGGGGGAAAATCATATTTTATAGCCATATAAATATGAACTGACTTCAGAATAGAAAATTCATATGAATTTTTAGATAAAAACTAAAGATTTCAAATAAGATTACTCAAAAAATAAGATTACTCTTGGCTGGGGGTGTGGGTGAGTATATCATCGTTAAGATATTTTGATAGAAAAGTCTGAGAAGCTTGGTATCATTATTATTTTTTTAAGATTTATGTATTTATTCATGATACACAGAGAGAGAGAGAGAGAGAGAGGCAGAGACACAGACAGGGGGAGAAACAGGCTCCATGGAGGGAGCCCAATGTGGGACTCGATCCCTGGACTTGGGGATCATGCCCTGAGCGAAAGGCAGCCGCTCAACCACTGAGCCACCCAGGCGTCTCATTGGTATTATGCTAAATAAATCTACCTTATAAGTATGGGTTAGCACTTTTGTGTGTGAATAATGAAGCAGAAGTGAAAGGGGGTTTAATAATAGGAATGGCCACAGACAAATTATGGAGTGGGTCAAGTTTATCCTCCGTTACCACTATCATCACCAGTAAAACCTCTCAGACCTTGGCCTACGCTCATGAAGAGTCTGACTTCTTTCTTAACCTCCGTCCTCACTAAGATCATTCTGTCTTTTCTTCATCAATATGCTCTTCTGCATTCAATGTCCTTAAGACATTACTATGTGTGTAAAGAGACAATCGTTTAGTACTGAAGATAAAAATCAAATTAAGGTGGTAGCCATATAATGTAATTTTATGCAACATCACTTTGGACATATCTGTCATTAGGTGAATCCTTCTCAGCATTTACCCTGTACCAGAGAATGTGCAAAGTGATGAGAATGCTTTTCTTTCTATCAGTCCTATCAGTTTTTAAGATTCCTAAACTATTTTTAATAGCATGCAAAATCTAGTGCCATATTCTGCACAGAGTGCTCAGCAGTGACATGGTTCTTTCTCGACACAGGCATCAAACTCAGAAAGGGTAAAGGAGACAAGAAGAGATGAAGCAAAATGTGAAGGATACCAGAATAGGAAGTAATCAAATTAGTCTGAATCTAGCATTTCAAAATTACTGTAATTTCAGTCATATTTTTCATAGTGCTGGAAACCTGAACAACTTGGGAGTCGCTACTATGTGCTTTCATCCTGAAAAGTTAGCAAAGTCACCCAGCAACCAATAACATATTTATCTGATGGCAATATATCTAACAGAAAATGCTGTGTCTTCACTCCCAGGAAACAACCTAACAAGTCCTCAGAACACATGTGAGTTTTCTTCTTAAAGAAAATATCCCCATCTTCTTTCCTGCTACCACAGTTAAGTGAATTTAAAATGCATTCACATTCTACATGATGCTAACACAACCTTGTCATATGTATCATCGCCTTCTTTCTACAGATGAGGGGACAAGTTCTGAGAGGTTAAGTGAGTCAGTGTTGTATAGCTATCGGCAGGATCCCGATTCCCAAGTCCCTAGATGGCTTTTCAGGATTCCTCTACGCCTAGGCAGTCAAGATCCAAGCAGGAGACAGAAATAACACAATAACTGAAACAAGGAAAAGCTGATATGAGGAATTATTAGCTGGTGAAAAGGGAGTGACTACTAGGAGAGGAGACCACCAACAAACACAGTAGTGGTGCAGGGGGCCACCAGAACCTCCGGGCCGTGACAAAGTACCCCACAGTTCAGGGAGTAAACTAGAAGAACCCTTCTCCCCATTCCTCTCCTCTATGCTACCAAGCCAGTGAGTCAGACCGTATTGGAGATAATGTGGCTGTGGCCCAACTAATGGTAAACGAAATCCATTGAAGCGTCACAGATTGGGTTGGTGAGGAAACCACCAGCTGAGGTGTCAGTGAAACTTGCTAGGAATCCACCCACTGGGACGCCAGCAAGGCTTACTGGGAAGCCACACACTGGGGAACTAGCCAAACTTCCTGAAAGTAGTGAAAACACTGGTCTCTTGCACACCACTGGCCAGAAAGCCCCTCACTGAGCAGGCCACAAGAGGAAAAGCACTGGTACCAAGAAGAGGCCTCTCTCTTTTTATGCAATGTCCCTCCAGCACCTTCTACTGACACGTCCCGACATTGGGCCAACTGAGAACAAAGCAATGTTTATAGGTTCCAGTTCTAAATATCACAATTCAGGGCAGAGAAGATGAATAAGGAACTGAGAGGCACTGAATTGTTGGCCTGTACCTCAGTGACTCTCCTCAGCTGTTGAGAGGGAAATGCTTTTATGCCAAACTCCCACTCCATTTTCCCCCTTAATTACTCTTACAATAAACTGCAGACCCTTCCTCTGGGGACACTATGGACTGATCACTGGTATGACACATGGTAAGTGCATGAGGAGAGCACAATGCAGTCAATGAGATGACGTCTGAAGCCAAAACACTTGGGTGTTAATATTAGCTTCAGCACTGACTAAATCTGAGGTCTTGCAAAAGTTAATCTCTGTATGCCTCAGTCTCCTTATCTGTAAAAGGGGATGATTAATAATATCTACTTTATTAGGATGTTGGGAGAAACAAATGTAAAGCCTATAGTACGACATTTGGCACATGGTTAGAACTTGATAAATATTAGTATTTACCCATACGTGCCAGTTTGCGATTGGTGTTTGAAAATACATATTCAGTCTCCATTTTTAATTTCCATGTAGGTCTGTATCTCATAATGCTAAACCCCAACTTGTCTGGGTGAGACTGGGCTATGTTCCCCAAAGTCTTGCCCCTTCCTGGGCATTGCCTTCAGCTCTGATTTCAGATCCTGACACTGCCCCTGGCTCGCTGAATAATCCTCATCAGCAGGAGCCAACTCACTGTGGATCCATCTTCCCAAGGCGGGGAAAAAGACACAGGTTTAAATAATTCATCTTTCTTTAAAGTCTTTTCCAGTTACCACTAAATTCAATACCCGTCTTCCCCAAATAGTGAGTTATACTTGAGAGAAAAAGAGGAAGGAAATCACTATTTTGGGTGCCTTCCCACCTGTGCCAGGCAGCACTTTGTGTGCATTACCTGATTGATTCTCATCGCAGTCCTATCAGCTTAGTACTTTTAATCCTATTTAACAAACAAGGAAACTGAGGCTCAGAAAGGTCAAGCAGTCAGGTCAAGATCACACTCTAGTTACCCAGCAAAGCCTGAATCCAAATCTGGTCTGTTTGGGTGGACTGCACGCACGTTCTCAACTGCACTTGCCTCCCACTCTCCTCATCCCAGACATCAAAAACCTGAACTGCTCGGTGCTTTTCAAGCTTTGCTCTAAAGAGAAGAGTGGGCGTGCAACTTTTTTTTCCTTTTCTTTCTCAAACGTATCATTTTGAAATAAAGCAAATGAAATTCATTTACCAGTTCCTGGAATTTTAAAACTCACTAACATCCTATTTAAGATGAGTGAAAATGAGCATCACCTTGGCGCCCTGGTCCTCGCCTCTCCGCCGGCTGCAGACGCGGTGGGGCCGGGGCCGGTGGGGCCGGAGCGGGTGGGCCCGGGGCCCCGGCGGTGCGGAGCTCGCGCAGAGCCCCTGGTGCCCGGGGCCGACCCGCGGGGGCCTCCTCCTGCGGCAGCGGCCCGAGCCCACGAGCCCCCCCCCCGCCCCCCCCACCCCGGGATGCGCTGCCCCGACCCCCGCCCCGGGAGTCCGGCTAGGAGTGCGGCGGGGGGGGGGGGGGGCGGAGGCGACGCCGGCCCAGCCCGTCCCGGGCGCGCCCCGCCCGCCTGCGCGGCCCTCCCCGGGGCACCTCGCGGGTCGGGGCGTCCGGGCGCCCGCGCAGCCCCGCGGCCTCCCCGCGGCCTCCCGGCGGCCGGTCCCCTCCCCGCGCCGCCTCCTCCCGTAGGCTGCCCGCGGCCCAGCCTGCCTCTCTCTCCGCCTTCACTACCGGGTCAAGCTGCGGAGGGAGGGAGCGAGCCCGGCGAGCCCCCCCGCGGCCCCACTAGTGCACACTCACTCACACTCGCGCGCACACGCACACGCGCCCCGGACCTCGCCGCGGCCACTGCGGCTGCCGCGGGCCCCGGCCCCCCCCCTCCCCGCCCCGCCGCGCGCAGGAGCGGCCCCGGCCCCGCGCCCCCCCGCCCCCGCCCCCCGCCCGCCGCGCGGCTCCCGCTCGCCCAGCCCGCCGCCGCCGCCGCCGCCGCGCTCCTCCGCTGCGGGGCCACAGCCCCGAGTGTCATTCCAGGGACAGCAGCCCCGGCCGAGCCGCCCCCCCGCCCCCGCCCCCGCCCCCGCCCGGCCCGCCGTCCCCGCCTCCTCCCCCCGCAGCATCCACGCTCCGTCCCGAGACGAGGGGACGCGCCGGGCAGAGGGGCAGGAAGGCAAAGTCTGATCCCTCGCCGCGCGGCGCCCCGGCTCCCCGGGCTCCCCGCCCGCCTCCCCCTGCCCCGCAGCAGCCCCTCGGGAGCCGAGGCCGCCCACCCCACTGCCATGTCCAAAAGCTTGAAAAAGAAAAGCCACTGGACGAGCAAAGTCCATGAGAGTGTCATTGGCAGGAACCCGGAGGGCCAGCTGGGCTTCGAGCTGAAGGGGGGCGCCGAGAACGGGCAGTTCCCCTACCTGGGGGAGGTGAAGCCCGGCAAGGTGGCCTACGAGAGCGGCAGCAAGCTGGCGTCGGAGGAGCTGCTGCTGGAGGTGAACGAGACCCCCGTGGCGGGGCTCACCATCCGGGACGTGCTGGCCGTCATCAAGCACTGCAAGGACCCCCTCCGCCTCAAGTGTGTCAAGCAAGGTGAGCGCGGCCGCCCGAGCGCGCGGGGGGCGGGGAGGGGGCGACGGCGGGGCCGGCGGGGGGCGCCCCGGGGCGGGGAGGGGGCGACGGCGGGGCCGGCGGGGGAGCCCCGGGGCGGGGAGGGGGCGACGGCGGGGCCGGCGGGGGGCGCCCCGGGGCGGGAGGGGGGCGACGGCGGGGCCCGCGGGGGGCGCTCCCGGGGCGGTGGGGGTGCGACGGCGGGGCCGGCGGGGGGCGCCCCGGGGCGGGAGGGGGGCGACGGCGGGGCCGGCGGGGGGGGGCTCCCGGGGCGGTGGGGGTGCGATGGCGGGGCCGGCGGGGGGCGCCCCGGGGCGGGAGGGGCGACGGCGGGGCCGGCGGGGGCGCCCCGGGGCGCCGGGGGCGCACGGGCAGCCGCGCTGTGCAAGGTGCTCGGCCTGCGGGACCCCGGCGGCGCCCGCGAGCTCGGGGGGCGCCTGGCTGCGCGTCGGGGCTCGGCCCGCGGTGCACGGGAGCCTCGGGGCGGGCGCAGGCGCTGCCCCGGGCGCCCTCGGGGCGGCTGGGCGACGGCCAGGGCAGGGACGCGGCGCGCGGGGGCTCGCCCGGCTCTCGGCGAACTTTTCCCGGTCGGCCCGTGTCCCCCCGCCCCCCCGCGCATCATGTGGGCACCGCGCGTCACGTGCGCCCTGACTAACGGGCGCTCCCGGGCCGGCGGCCGCAGAAGGCTCGAGAAGGCGGGCGCCCCGGAGAGGAGCGGGGGGCGGGGGCCGGCGCCCCGGCCTGGGTCCCCGGGCCTCCCCGGAGCCGTGCCGGGCCGCGGCCGCCGCAGCTTGCAGGGCTCGGATGGGCTCCGATGGGCTCGGCTCTGCCGAAGGGGAAGTAGGTCCCGGCGGAGGGCGGCCCCGGGCCCGGCGAGGCCCCCGCCCCGAGCCCGCACGTGCGCCCCGTCCGGCCGCCCCCGCCCGCGCCCGCGCCCGCGCCCCCGCCCCCGCCCCCGGGCCTGCGCGCAGCCCGCCCCGACCCGGCGACCGCCCCAGGACACCCTCCTGGGGGACCGTCCGCTCCATGACGTCCGCTTAAAAAGTCAGCGAGGGAAAGAGAAGTCTCGGGCAAAATTTCTAAAGTACAAATTGCCGCACAGGACAGCGTCCTCACTGGGCTGCCGGGGCTGCCGGCCGCCCGCTCTAGGCCCCCGGAGCTCACAGCTGCGCGCCCCGAGCATCCAGGAGTTTGGTAGGAAGGCAGGCTCCTCTCTTGCTACTGTGCTGAGGCTCAACCAGAGGGATGCGTGTGAACGTATTTGATGCCATGATACTGTCTTAGGGCGGTAGTTCCCAGGGTAGAGTCCTTCCTGCCCGCGCCTTGCCTGGCAGCAGCTCAGCATTTGGAGGGGTCGGTGGCAGCGGCAGGCGGTGCGCTGTGAGATCCCACTAATGACAGCATCCTAATGAGGTGACGGTCCCACTGTCATTGGCGGCGGTGGCCACATTTTAGTGTTGTCTTCTTTCTGAGCACCGCATGGTGAGGAGGACCCCGGCAAACTGACTCTAGCAGCAGCAAGACTGTGTCCAAAAAAAGAAAGAGGCAGGTCAATCGGTATCATAGATCTATTCCATAAAATCCAATAGGAAGGCTTGGAAAAGTGAGGGCATGAAAGCTATCATTATATATGGAAAGGCTATCAAATAAGAAAAGGAATTTTGACTATCCGGTGATAACTTCCTCAGGGCAAAAGTAAGATAAATTCATAGAAAATTGTAAAGCATGAAACAAACGTCTTTGTTTACATGAAAAAGATGAGCTTTCTAAAAAAAAAGAGAAAGATGAAGAATAAGATGAGCTTTCTAACGTAATTTGCCAAAAATCTTGGGCTATATTGTGAATTCATGAGCTCCCTGTCATTTGGGGTCTTTATGAAGAGGCCAACATGACCAGATGCCATGAGTCCAATGTAGGATGGGGCCTGGACTAGATGTTATTTAAATCTTGCAGTGATTTGATCCAAGGTACTCTCTGATCACTCAACTTCTATATAATATTTTATTTGAAAGATCATCGCTTTTAGAACTCACGGAACATACAAATATAAAGTGATATATATATATATAAATATATAAAGTTTTCTAAGGGAAAAATCTCTCTCCTTTCTGTATTCACTCTCAGTTCTGGGCTTCACTTGGTCATTGATGATTGATGCTTGTCATGATATTCAGAGTCCCCGGGAACCTGATTCACGTCCTGAGTCATTATTGATCAAAAAAGAAAAAAAAAGTGCTTCCCTTAACTTTTGTGGAAAAATATAATCTTCTTGTATATTCTTCTAAATATGATGATTCATATATGCTATTCCTTTATTGAAATCATTCTTTTCCTTGCCAAACAACATATAGGTTTATTTTATGGATCATAGTAAGCAAAGTAAAATTTCCATACTGTTAGATAATGGTGCCTGTATCTCTTGGGTTTTACCTCAGATTTCACTTCCTACTTAGACAATTTAGAAGCTCTTGATTCAGTATTTTTATTTATAATGAGTCAATAAACTAGCTGTCATATAGCTGGAAAACTTAAACAGGGTCTGTGAAGAAGTTGTAGTTTTAAAATATGAATGGGATAATTGATTTCTGAATACTCATTTAAACATTGTGAATTATGCAAAAGCTACATTCATAATCAGGTAAACTAAGGCAGATTTTCCAAAGAAAGGGAAACGTTTAAATAACAAGAATATTGATAAGAAGTGTACCAGATAAAATTGCACCATTTACCCTATTTTTATTTACTTGTTTGGCTAATTTGACATTATAGTTAAAATTATTTTATTTCATTTTTACTTTTATTTATTTTTTCTATCAGCACCGTGTTTTTTTATTTTTGAAGATTTTATTAAGTTTTGTATTTTAATTCTCGTACAGTTAAATCTTTTTTTTTTTAATTTTTATTTATTTATGATAGTCACACAGAGAGAGAGAGAGAGAGAGGCAGAGACATAGGCAGAGGGAGAAGCAGGCTCCATGCTCCGGGAGCCCGACGTGGGATTCGATCCCGGGTCTCCAAGATCGCGCCCTGGGCCAAAGGCAGGCGCCAAACCGCTGTGCCACCCAGGGATCCCTCTCGTACAGTTAATACACGGTGTTATATTAGTTTCAGGTATACAATATAGTGATTTAACAATTCTATTATTTTATTCTATTAACAATTCTATTTATTATTATTAAATTTTCATAGTTTTAAATTATCACGATTTTAAAGGAAGCGAACTAGTAGAATTTTAAGATCTACTAGACAAAGTAGATGTATCATAATTTTCCTACATCATTTAAATGTCCTTAAAACCATTTTAAAAACCATTTGAATAAATTCAAGGGATTCCGTTTTTAATTTAAGCTGCTTTTAATCCACACAGTGATGAGTAATATATGAAAAATACCATTTATTGTCACATCCAATTATTTTTTATAAACTCTGGCTTTTTAGTTTATAATGCTCTTCTCACCAAAGCATTTAATTCTAAATTAGCAGTTCTGTTCCACGATCTCATTAATGCAGCAGAACCAGTTGAAGGAAGTGTCTTGAAGTGATTTTGAGATCTGTGCTGAAGTGGTAAAGGTTTCTTTTCTTTTCTTTTCTTTTCTTTTCTTTTCTTTTCTTTTCTTTTCTTTTCTTTTCTTTTCTTTTCTTTTCTTTTCCTTTCCTTTCCTTTCCTTTCCTTTTCTTTTCTTTTCTTTTCTTTCTTTTCTTTTCCTTCCTTCCTTTCTTCTTTCCTTCTTTCTTCTTTCTTCTTTCTTCTTTCCTTCTTTTTTCAATTTTGCCACTAAAGTTCACAGCAGCCAGTTACATAGACCATTGTGTCCTACATTTCTTGCGCTGTGGCTGCTACTGCATCTAATCCTACATGGAGACCTACATAGCCTGGACTTATTTTCCCATTTAGGATCTTACAATGGAAAGTAAAAGGCAAAAAGTTTTCTAATTCTTCCCATGTGGAAGAAGGGCCAAATAAGGCCTTTGAAATTCAGTTCTAGAGATGTACATTGCTTTCCCTCCTATTGCTCCTTTCAAAGCTGTTTTCAAAGGAAAGTAGATCCACATTTATTAAGAGTCATGCTTTCTTCTTGACTGACTTCAGGCTAGTATCATACAGTTAAACCTCTATGCTGCTTTTTATTTGGAAAGGTAAAAGCAAATTATGTCAAATTTTCTCCAATAAAGATTGACTTTCCTCCGTAAAAATTTAAGGTATGTGGATTTTATTGACCAATAAACAATCAAATTGTTAGAACAATTTGATTAGTTGGTTATTTTAGAATAAAGTATCTTTAATGTTTTAGAACCAGGTTAATGAGACAGTTGTTATCTTTGGGCATAATTTATGGCTGGTGCTACTATAGTTTTTGGTGTATGTACATAATTTAAATGGTATGACCTTGAATGTTAAATATGACTGCTTTTTTATGTGTGTCTTTCGAATGAGAGTAATCTCAGGATGAAATCACAGCTGAGGTATTTAAGTGCCACAGCCTCAGCTCTTAACATTTATACTGTGTGATCTTTTGGCATATTTATTATGCTCGCTTTCCTTTTTAGTTTCTTGAAACTCACACATTCACTCTCATAATTAGCAAAAAGTTTTCACATTTGACAACCCCAACTGCTTATAGTTTAAACGGTGGCTTTCAAACGCATAGCAGACCTTGCTTAAATCATTTCCCGCAAGAGGTAGGATAGAATAGTGGGTGTTTAACCTCTGCCTGGGTTTGAATCTTGAGTATGCCACTTAGCATGGGCTATTTACACAAGTTATCTAGACTGACGTAGCACCGGTACCTTGAAAATATTAAGTAAATAATGTATTTATATAAGATAGTGCCTGGCTGATAATAGACCTTAGGTAAGTATTGTTCCAAATAATTGTTATTCCAGACATATTGGTCATTTTGAGCTGGTGACATATGAAATGTTTTTAACTTTAAAGGTATTTTACTCTTTATTGAAGACTAACTGAAATATATGCAATGATTGCCTAATTTTCATGTACTATTCTTGAAAGAGAAAAGTAGTAACGAGTAAAGTTTCTATTCTTGAACGCCGTTAAGTGGAATGGAACATATTTTTACCTTTTAAAATGAACTCCAACTGATGCCGCCTTTATGTGTAAAGATCAGTGTTTTATATTTATTTTATATTTTAGCCATTGTTTGTTTTCATTCAGTAGTTTATGTTGTATGAATCCTTCACTTTAGGCTTGACAAACTTTGAAATCCTATTAGAATTCACAAATTTAAGTTTAGGAATTTATTTATACGTTTTACATGTGACTGTTTTAGACACAAGAATCCTGTTTTAAGGGTGAACTTTTACTTCTCAGCTAGAAATCAAGTACCTCATAAAGCAAAACATATAATTCATAAGTGTTCACAGTCCACCATATATAATAAAAATGCAAAAAAATTCAGCATGGAGTTTACTTTGCACTTACGAGAATGTCAGTAGTCCAATGTAAGTAATTCTCTATATTACACTTTTAAAAATGAAGCAACCAATAATATATTTACCATCAGCCCCGCAATGATTTTAGAATTTTAGTTGAATTAATCCTATCCTTGATTTCAATAGAAACTTCTACCTTGAAGCTCCAGTGTCTAATATTAAATTAAAAAATATTTCTTAGCTACAATCTATTTACGTGACAAAAACATGGAACAGGGTCTTACAAATTTTTTAGTAGTGTGACCTTTTAAAAATGATTTGTTTCATATCATTCCCAACTCTCTTCCATCTCCAGTAAGGACTGATGTGCTATTTCTTTTAATAAAAGTAAACTTTAATTAACATTATATAGATAAATTAATAATAGGTTCATAATTACTGAATCCAATTAGTAAAAGACATGCATCTGCTATAACGTGTTGTAAAATGTTCACATCATCAGAGAATTAATAATTCCATTATTGCATTTCATTGACACATTATCACCTCTTTTAAAAAATTTCCAGATATAAATTTTTTAAAAAACTTTAAAAATTAGTATTAAATGTAGTACATAATGTTGATTGTTTTGGATAGTCTGGAAGAAACCGAAAATATTTTTTTCTTTGACAGCTGATTGAATATTCACTCGAATGCATCCAGTGTCTTAATTTTCAATAATGAGTAGATATTTTATTTATTTTATTTATTTATTTAATTTTTTATTTTTATTTTATGATAGTCACAGAGAGAGAGAGAGAGAGAGACAGAGGCAGAGACATAGGCAGAGGGAGAAGCAGGCTCCATGCACTGGGAGCCCGAAGTGGGATTCGATCCCGCGTCTCCAGGATCGCGCCCTGGGCCAAAGGCAGGCGCCAAACCGCTGCGCCACCCAGGGATCCCGGGAATGAGTAGATATTTTAAATAAATGATTGGGTTTTTTCTAAAATTTATAATTATATGGCTGCTCTATCTTGGAATACATTACTATTTGTAATTGTCATATGAATCTATATAAGGTTTTATGTCATTTTCAGTTATTTTGACCCACTTAAAAAAAATCACTGTCAAAAACATGGAAGTTATTATATATCTAGTAATAGCCAAAAACAAATATGCGACAGAAAGAAATAAAGTTTTCTAGTTTCAAATAAAGGATATTCTATATATATTAATCTTTTTAAAATAATATTTTATTTATTCATGAGAGACACGCAGAGAGAGCCAGAGACACAGGCAGAGGGAGAAGCAGGCTCCCTGCAGGGATCCAGATGTGGGACTCGGTCCCGGGACTCCAGGATCACGCCCTGGGCTGAAGGCAGACGCTCAACCACTGAGCCACCCAGGCATCCCCAGATACTCATTTTTCTAATGACAAATTTTTGAAGAATTTTTTCGAACCTTTTAACTGCCTACAGTGAAATTTGTGCATATGAAATCAGATTTTTCCTTAAATAACCATAGATTTTATTAAATGACTCTGTGAAATAAGCAGGAAGAAGCAAACTTGTTTAATTTTAAGAAGTATATTTTATTCATCTTTTATCACATTACATTGTGTTTTAAGAAATTTCGTAAAACATGAGTTTCCCAAATATCATAGATTTGGAGTAGCATAAAAGTGGTTTTCACTTTAATTTCTGAGTAAAAATGTTGTAAAAAATATTTTTTTAGCATTTATTTTTCATTTTATGGGTGAGCAGTGTTGCTTATCCCAGTGATTTCTATTGCTGTGTATAGGAAGTTTTATACTTAGCTAGAATGTACCTCAATACAAGGATAACAAGTGCTGTAGAAATCCACAGAATATCTAGCAATATAACCTAAACTTGGTCAAAATTTGATTAGCTGGATTGCAAGCATGAGCAGGTTGTAGGTATATGAAATGTCCAGGGTTACATCTCTGAAGCCTTCTGATTAGTCAACAGCTGATCCCAGTTTGCCTTACTTTGCACTCTATGTTGTAAGGATGTTACAGCAACTCTTTACTAGTTAAAATTTCTTTAAAAAGTAACCAGCATTTAGGCTTTTTAAAGGGTCCTAAACCTGTCAAAAGTCTTGGCTTATCTCCAAAAGCATCTTGACCAGGAATAACTGTAATCTTGCCTTTCTAGCAAGTTAGGTGCCTAGGGGTTGGATTATTTTGTTGGTGGTAGGATTGGAGCCTCAATAGAAAGAAGTTGATCCCTCTCTGGAAGAGCAAGAATGTTATCAAGATGCTCCCACCTATCTGCAGTTAAAGCACTAAAACCTTCTTTCTTACTGTGTTTCTTACTGAAACATCTGTACTGGAATCTCCTTTGCCTCTGGTTGAAAGTGCCCATGTTTTTTTTCTTCAGTTCAGTGTGGGAGATTACTCTAGAGAACAGCAGATTTATTTTGCTTCTTTATATACATGGGAATTACACAAATTTGGGGGCACATACACATTTTTCAAACACTAAGGTTTAATGACAGTTTTAAAATCAATAGTCCCAGAAAGATATTTATGCATGTAAGGATATAGTCTTTTTTTTTTAGGAAAAGAGTTACATAAAATTATGCTGTGTGTGACAAATTTAGCCGAAAAGCTTGTATACCCACTTATTAATCTTCAATTGTGACTAATATTTTAAACCCTTCTTAGCTCTGAGAGTGGGAGACCATAAAGACATAATGGAATCAAGTACCCAGATGATTTCTATGTTTCATATATTAGTCCTTAAAAAGTAATAATGAGAAGCCAGATTTTAATAGTTTGGAATTTGATTATTTTTATTTGCATGGCCAAGTGGCTGATGGACTACATAATGCCTGGGATAATGCTCTAATGTTAAGGTAACAAAAGATGAGGCAGGGACAATGGGCATGCTTATTCATCATCCTAATAAGATATTTACAAAGTGGTTTTAATTTTTATTGATTTAGATGTCTCAGAGTAAGATGTTGGATCCAACATGCTATGGTTATAAGGTATATTACAATTCTAAAGAAGTAATCATTTAAAAATAAGTTAAATGATACTTAATTTATGACTATTTAGCTAAAATACAGGTACTGGTATTGCTTTAAATTAAAAATAACAAGAAAAAACTAAGTTTAGTTAGTGAGAATCCTAAGAGATTTTGTTATGAAATGTATAATATAGTATTTTGAATTACATTAATGTGTTAAATTTAAAGCCGTTTTTCTCATGTCAAATTAATCCACTGTGGAGTGATACTGTATATGAATTTATAAGTCTATAAAGTGCACATATTACCATAAAAAATCTAAGAAAAACTATGTATTAATGATATTGTTGATAGCTCAAACAATATGCTAAACTGCTACTATGAATCAAGAAAATTCTTTTTTCTTAAAGATTTTATTTATTTATTCATGAGAGACACAGAGAGAGAGAGGCAGAGACACAGGCAGACGGAGAAGCAGGCTCCATGCCGGGAGCCCGATGTGGGACTCAATCTCGGGACTCAATCCCGGGACTCCAGGATCACACCCTGGGCCGAAGGCAGGTGCTAAACTGCTGAACCACCCAGGGATCCCCTGGGAAATGCTTTTTTTAAAAATATTTTCATCCCACCTCTCCTTTTAAAAATAATTGGAAAGTTTTCATTGTATAGTGTGAAGAGCTTCATGACATCCTTTAAGCTCAGGGAAATTGACTCTTAGCATTAATTAAGGAGATGCTTTGCTTCAGTTGAATATGCTTTCAGATTTTAGAAAGTCAGAAAGTTATTAGGGAGACACTGATGATTGTCTACTGGAATGCATTGCTTCTCCTCCTGCCTCCTTCCTTACTAACAGAATGACAGTTTTGTTCAAGTATCCACATTTTGATGTGCTCCTATGCCATGTGTTTTGTATTAGGTTGGCCTCATCCCAAGGGGATGAACTTAGACTAGTGTAAACCAAGCATGGTAATTTCATATCTTTGCCAGTGATTGTTTTAGGAAATGGCTTATAACCTAGTTCTTAGTAATGTAAAGTAAGGTGAATCCCCTTGGGGACGTTCTGAGAAATTTCTTAGTTCTTAAAATAAGATCCAGGACAGAGCTATTCACTTTTTTGTATGTGAAAGTTGCTGAACATGGAGATAATACCTGGAGCAACTGTAGCCATCTTGTGTTCATGAGGAGAGCTACCAAAAAAAAAAAAAAGGTGGAGATTGGCCGAACAGAGTGATTAAAAAGCTACAGCTCCTTGATCAACTGCTGAAATAATGAACCCAGAACCAGGCCTATCTTAGAACTTCTGGTTATTGAGTGAGAGTACACAAGATATTTTAAGCCATTTAGATTGGGTTTTCTGTTATATTGCAACCAAAATCTTCTTACTGATATAACTGTAAAATGACATAAAATAGATATTTAATTCCTATGTTATTGTTTTGGGGAACAAAGATAAAGATCTTCCTGAAAGAGAAATCTATTTGAAGAATAAACCAAGATGTATTTTCCTGTTAGGTAAGCTCCATCAAATTCTAGTATGTATGCATCCATTACCTCATTCAATTTTGCTCTGGTTGGACTCTGTTTTAAATTCCAGAAAATTTTAACCTAAAATATGTAGGAGCACAAATTCATTTTAACATTATCCAAAATAGAGCATAATCAAGAAAGCAAATCAGCTGCAAAAATATACTCACAATGCATGCCAAAGCCAACTTGAAATATTTTTTGAATTATGGAGTGTTTACAAATGTCTGTGCCACTGATCCAGGGGTGTATATAATTATAAACTGACTCACCAGAAATGTTCCAACTCCATTTTTCCAGGACTAGAATTCATTTACTTATTATTCAACACACATCTATTGGTAACCTATTCTCTAGCAGACACTGAACTAGAAACTGGTGATAAAAAGATGAATAACCCTTCACGAAGACATCATCCATACTTTCAAGTAGTAACATCCTATTGTATACCTGTGAGACCTGAATTAAGAGGGTTTTTTAAATCTTTTAAATATACTTTCCGTGATATAAACAGAATAAAAGATGAAAAAACAAAACATTATGGAAAAGAAACATGGATTAGGAGTTCCCTAATATTCTATCATGGATTACAGTTCAAGGTGTTAAATGAACTCTGTATGTGCATATTTTTAATGTTAGGTTCTGGGCACTCTGCTACATAATGACCATAGAAAGGTGTGTAAGTCTTGTTTCCACTTCAGTGATTTCACCAATTTCACCGTGCAGTGTAATAGTTAAGATCATGGAGCTTTAAGGAGATAAACAGAGGTGGATTCCAGTCACAGATTTGCCTCATACTAGATATAAATTGAACAAATTGTTTTACATTTTTATAAATCAGCTCCATCCTTTGTAAAATAGGTGTCATTACAGAACCTATTTCATAAAGATGTTATGAGGAATAAATGTTATAATACATATAATATGCATAGCCCAGGGCCTGGAGTATAATGTAGCCTCAAATTATATATATAATAGTATATATGTAGTAAATCAGGCAAGGAAGATAGGAAAACTCTTTTAGAGAAAAAGCAAGGAGGCAATGATATTAAGAGTTTCAAGGAGTATGATAAAGAGGTTCTAAGCACCAAAGTCTGGAACATAATATAGACAAATGTAATGAGTGACTTTGGGGGATTAGATGTGGGCCAAACCATAGTATAGAACTGAATGTTGAGTCACTGAGTATTATCATTATTGATACCAAACATCTGTGCAGTGTTTACTATATGTCAGGAAGAGTTTTAAACAAACTTTAAATACTATTGAATTTAATCCTCATATTATTCTACAAGATAGGTGCTATCATTAAACCCATTTGGAGATAAGAAAACCAGAGCCTGGAGTGATTAAGAAACTCACACCAAGGCCACATCATAATTAGCGGAGCTGAGATTCAAATGCAGTCAATGCTGTTAATCACTATGCTAAATTGCTTCTCCATATTTCAAGTTTTAAGAACAGGATTGACAAAGTCATATTCGCTCATTGTTTTCCCAATGAGGAGAAATGTAGGCAATATTTGTGGACCACATGGAGGCAGTGAAGAGACCTAATTATAGATGGTTGAAGATACAGGCAGAAAGACTTGTTTAGGATGCTATAGAGTTATTCAGAGGAGAGGTATAAGGTCTTGAATCATAACAATGAGGGCATAACAACTAAGTCAAGAAATATACATAGATGGCAAAGTGTCAGTATATCTGATTGGATAGGGATAAAGAATGAGGAATTTTACTTGATTTTCTGGTTTCTGTCAAGTGGCGTCAATCACTTAGAGGCAAAGAGTAGATGTGGGTAGAGGTAATTCCATTTGGGATCTGTTTAACATGATGTACCTGGAAAGAATAGGCATCTGATTATTACAGCCTTAAATTCGGGAGAGTGCTTGGGGTTAAATGTGTAGATTAGGGCACATGAGATTATCCAGCAAAAGAATGTAAAGACAAAAAGACAAAAGAAATGCTGAGGCATCTTTGTTTTAGAAGTCAAGCGATCCCAGGAAAGAACCTAAGACTTATTAGGGCTGCCTTAACTTTGACTGGAGTGCTGAGCCCTGCCAGACGCAACAGAAATGATTAAATGATGATGCCTGTAATGGTTCCATTGTATTTGGCAAAAATGGAGGTCACTTTTGTTTAGTATCATTCGGTAGAGTGGATGGTGCCTGAGAGCCCAATGTCATAGGGTTGAAGAATGAATTGGAAGTGAGAAAATGGAAATAGCCTGTGCATTCTACTCTTCAGAAAGCTCGCATAGTAGTAAAAAAAAAAGTTAAAAAAAAATTAAAAAAGTAGTAAAAAAAAAAGTGAGAAAACGGAAATAGCCTGTGCATTCTACTCTTCAGAAAGCTCGCATAGTAGTAAAAAAAAAAAAGTAAAAAAAGTAAAAAAAAAAAAAAAGTAAAAGTAAAAAAAAAAAAAGTAAAAAAGTAGTAAAAAAAAAGTAAAAGTGGCATGCATGATTAAGAGGAGTAGGGGTATGTGTGTGTTTTATGGTGACATTTCTTTTTTTTTTTTTTTTTTTTTTTTTTTTTTATGGTGACATTTCTGAATTTGTCACATAAATATTCCATCATTATAAAAATACCCCAGCAAATTAACATCCTTTAACTTATTAACTGAATAAATAATAATAATAAATAATAATAAATAATTCATCGTATTTTTGTTTTATGTCATGCTAAAGCTAGATCCTGGCATTAAAATAATAGGGGTTAGACCCTACCCTCCAAGAATATGGAATAAAAAATACAAAGCTAACCTTAAAATGCTGAGTTTCAGTGGAATGGTACAGAAATAAACATACTGCTCTTAGAGCACTTAAGAGGGCAAAGAAGAAGCAGGGTGGATCTGGAGTCCAGGGACTGAATTGGATTCCAGTCCTAAATTCATTATCACTTCTTCATGGAGGGTTAAGTTCCCATAAGACTCAGCCTCATCATATGTTACATAGGGTTGTTAGAATCAAAGAAGATCATGGGGCATCTGGGTAGCTCCTTTGGTTGAGTGTCTGCCTTTGGCTCAGGTCATGATCCCAGGGTGGGATCGAGCCCTCCTTAGGGTTCCCTGCTCAGCACAGAGTCTGCTTCTCTCTCTCTGCCCCTCTCCCTTCCCACCCCCTTCCTTGCTTTCTCTAATGCTATCAAATAAATAAATAAAATCATCTTTAAAAAAAAGGAGGTAATGCATGAGGAAATATTTTATAAAACTTTTAATGCAGTTAAGTTGGAAGTGTTATTATTTAGTGATACAAGATGGCTGGGAGTAGGGGTAGGCACGCTTCACAGCATAAGGGATTTTTGAGAGTGGCTCTAAAATACGAGTGGGAGTTCAGGAGGGAAGGTGTGGCAAGCAGAGAAGAGCATGGCGAAAGGTAAGAGAGGTAGAAATGATCCTCCCGTGCAGAGCATAAAATACAGATCAACAAAGCCAAAGACACGGGCACCTGAGAACCCCAAGTGGCAACTGAAAATTTTTCCAGGAAGGAAACAGTATTGTATCAGGAAAGGCCTCAAACCTGAACCTATAGAATTTAGATATTATTCCCTAGGTGAGTAAAGCCACTGAAGGTATTTGAACAAGGGAGAAGCATAATCAAAGTGTTTGTTTTTTGTTCATTTGTTTTTTCCGGGGTGGGGCATGGAGGAACTTTGATTTGAGTAAGTATTGGGTGGAGAAGAAATGGATAGCAAAGTCTAAGGTCTGGTATCAGTAGTGGAAATGAAGGGACATGAACTTGAGACATATTTTAGAGGCAGAACGAATCGGAATTTATATCCAGTTGAATGGGAGATAGTGGTGAGGGGAGGTAGTAGTCACAAAGATAATTCTGAGGTTTCTTACTTGGGATAGTTGTGTGAAGTAGATGCAGATGCCATTAACTACAGAGATTAAAATTTAATCTGCAGGGGAAATGGCTTCAGGCTGTTCTAGAAATTAAAAATTGCTCTCTTTGACAAGTGCAGAAGAAGCAGCATGCTACTTTCAGTATATTTTGGCTCTTAGTGAAGAAGTAATATGATTATATTCATGAGATATATATCACTGATATTTTACTTAAGACAATTTAGACTAGGCATCGGAGTTAGAGATAGTGAGTTAACAGAATTAAATTATAAAATGGCCTATTTTTAATTTTTAGATTTTGTTTTGTTTTTTATTTTATTTTGCTCCAATTGACATTATGTAAATAACAGAATGAGTGGAAAAAAATGAGCGCCTTGGAATATAATGTGTTTGAGGTGCCTGGCGGGCAGATGGCATGCTTGTGGTGGTTAGGTTGTTGGTCACATATGTCTAGAGCTCACAGAATTGTTGGAACTGCAGATTGGACAATTGAGTGACACTGTTCTTACAGTGGTACCAGGGGCCCTTCAAGGAGCTATTGTGCCCTTAGAAGAAGAGCCTTGAGTGAGAAGGGGCCAAGAATAGGAATTTGAGGAATGCCTGTATTTCACAGGCCTGCACATAGAGTCTTCTTTACTTAGTACTTCTACTTTGAGGGGGGGAGCATAAATCTTTAATAATATACAAACCATTCCTCTTACATTGGTTTCTTCATAATATGACTCATATTGGAGATAATTATCATATACAGATTTTTAATGTTACTGTATCACTGCTAAGCACTAAAGATAACGTTTCTCTTTCATTAGAAAGCCAAATACAAGCAATTATAGTGAGAACTCTGCCTTCAGCAGTTCTGCTTTTATCTGCTGTATATTTTTCGTCTTAATTCAGAGGTTGCAGAAACTAAACAGTACCTCACTTTTTTATTCTGTGGTACTATTTTGAGATTAAGCTCTATGACCATTGCTGTGACATCTAGACTATATGTGGAGTAAATCCTGAAAATACAAACTCTTCTCTAAATTTTACAAGGAATTCTTCATTCAAACTGTGTTTATAATGAATTACCTTCCTCTGCCATGTAAAATTATTCAAATGTTCCCATATGGCACTGGTTGGAATATGTATCTTTTTGAAGCCTAAAAATTTTATCTTCCTTCTTGTAAGTAGCTTCTTTAGAAATAGGGTCCCAGAAATGAAGTATGAAATACTTTGAACTGTGTATAATTGTAGAACTGTGTATCTGTTATATAGTTTTGTTAATTAAAAGAATGGTGTGTGTGTGTGTGTATGTATATATATATATATACATACACACACACACACATCCCAACATCCCAAAGTTCATTTATTTTATCCAGAGTTGGTATGTGAAAATTAGATCCAGGTTTTTCTAATTCTTTTTTTTTTCAGAGAAATATTCTTCCTTAATATTTTTATTATCAATATTTTAAAATATCAAATCAAATTAATATCCACTACAGTTTTCCAAAGAATTTCTTATCTGCACAAAGCATTCATTTTTCCAGCTCAAAATATAAAATTACATGTACTCAAAATAACTGTGTTAATATTATTTGATATATGTACAAACAAAAGTTAAATGTGGAAAAATTAAAATAAATATTTGTAAGGAGATATAGAAGAATAGTCTTCAATTTTTGGAATTATAATGCCAATTGCATGATAAATTTTTTAATAAATTTATTTTTTATTGTGTTCAATTTACCAACATACAGAATAACACCCAGTGCTCATCCTGTCAAGTGCCCCCATCAGTGCCCACCACCCATTCACCCCTACCCCCTGCCCTCCTCCCCTTCCACCACCCCTAGTTCGTTTCGCAGAGTTAGAGGAGTCTTTATGTTCTGTCTCCCTTTCTGATATTTCCCACACATTTCTTCTCCCTTCCCTTATATTCCTTTTCACTATTATTTATATTCGCCAAATGAATGAGAACATATAATGTTTGTCCTTCTCCGATTGACTTACTTCACTCAGCATAATACCCTCCAGTTCCATCCACGTTGAAGCAAATGGTGGGTATTTGTCGTTTCTAATGGCTGAGTAATATCCCATTGTATACATAAACCACATCTTCTTTATCCATTCATCTTTCGATGGACACTGAGGCTCCTTCCACAGTTTGGCTATTGTGGACATTGCTGCTAGAAACATTGGGGTGCAGGTGTCCCAGGTTTCATTGCATCTGTATCTTTGGGGTAAATCCCCAACAGTGCAATTGCTGGGTCATAGGGCAGGTCTATTTTTAACTCTTTGAAGAACCTCCACACAGTTTTCCAGAGTGGCTGCACCAGTTCACATTCCCACCAACAGTGTAAGAGGGTTCCCTTTTCTCCGCATCCTCTCCAACATTTGTGGTTTCCTGCCTTGTTAATTTTCCCCATTCTCACTGGAGGGGCAAGATGGCGGAAGAGTAGGGTTTTTCTAATTCTTAATGTCATAATAAGATGTTTACTGATTTTCATTTTTTATAATGATTTTCTATTAAGTCAAATATGTTACTTGCACTAAACCTGGAATTCATCAAAGGTAGGGATAGTATTTAATTAATATTTATTTCCTTAGTACCTGGAATGATGTCTGAAAATATGCAGAATGTTTAGGAAACATTTGTTGAATGAATGAATGATAAAGATCTTCTTTCCCCTTAATACTTATTTATTTGAAACATATTGTATTAAGGTTCTCCAGAGTAATAGAACTAATAAGATATATACGTATATCTATAGAGAGAGATCGATTGCTTGATTATAAGGAATTGGCTTGTGATTATGAAAACTGACAATTCCCAATATATTCAGAGTAAGTCAGCTATCTGATGACCCAGGAGAGCTGATAGTGTAGTTCCAGTCTGAAGGCCAGCAGGCCTCAGACCCAAGAGCAAAGTTTCTGTTGAAATTCAAAGGCAGGGAAAATCTGATGTGCCATTTCATAGGCAACTGAGGGGACGTCTTGGGTGGCTCGATGGTTGAGCAACTGCCTTCAGCTTAGGGCATGATCGAGTCCCATTCGGGCTCCCTGCAGGGTTCCCTTTTGCCTGTGTCTGTCTGTCTGTCTGTCTGTCTCTCTGTGTCTCTTGTGAATAAATAAAATCTTAAAAAAAAAAACAAAAAACAAAAAAACAAAGACAATTGGGCAGGAAGGATACTTCCTTACCTGGGAGAGGGTCAGCCTTTTTGCTCTGTTCAGACCTTCAACTGATTGCATGAAACCCACTTGCATTAGGGAGGGCAATATGCTTCATTCATTCTAGTGATTTGAATATTTTTTAAAAGATTTTTTTTATTAACTTATTCATAAGAGACACCGAGAGAGAGAAAGGCAGAGACACAGGCAGAGGGAGAAGCAGGCTCCATGCAGGGAGCCCGATGCGGAACTCGATCCTGGGTCTCCAGGATCACACCCTGGGCCGAAGGCGGCGCTAAACCACTGGGCCACTGAGGCTGCCCAAGGGATTTGAATATTAATCTTATCCAAAAATACCCTCACAGATGCAGCCAGAATAACATTTGACCAAATATCTGGGCACCCTGTGGCCCAGTCAAGTTGACATGTAAATTTATCATGCACATTAGGAAATCTACCCATGATTAGCAAACATTGTTAAGTACAACCATTTTAGCTTACAGCTATATCCTTGAAAAATATTTTAAAACATTTTAAATAATTTCTTTTTTGAATATACTTACAGCGCTCTGTATTATGTTGTGGCAGGTTTTTGGCAGTGTGATCATTACCTACCTCATCCATTATGAGACTCCTTTTGCTGAAAGTGTTATTTTTTTCCCAAAATATACCCTATTTTGTTCTGAAATACATTCTCACTCATAATTAATCTAAATTATGAAATGTTCCTAGTTTATTGAGTAACATTTCATTCTTACACTGAAACTTGTGAAAGGAATCTGTTTTTGTTTAATTTAAAAGTTATATGTTCAGTAGTTGGGCGGTGTGTAACCTATGCTTGCTTGGTTCAAAATAGTATGAGCTCTGCAGAAAGCCAGGTTGCTGAGTCCCTCACCGATCAATATCTAAGAGAGTTTAGCTGCTAATGATTGAGGCAGAATGACATTGCCACAGACCTCCAGTATCAAAAGGCAGCTTAGAAGTTTAGTTAGAATAAGAGATTTTCTTTATTGGGAGAATTAAATTGCCTCTTTTGCTCCAGATGGGAGGTTTTCATCTAGGATGAGAATTGTTTCAGGCTGTTTTATGAGAGAAAATTACTCTATTTGAGAACTAAGGAAAAATGTAGAGGTGTTAGATTAAGTAGTTCATAGTAAATTAGTCATAAAGTGATATTCATATGCCATCACTTTAAAATATTTTTAAATTGTCTGAATAATCAAGTAAAGAGCTCATTCAGTCAAAAAAAAACAGTACACATTTTTTGTACAAAGAATATTTGTTTTTTCCCTTTTTTGTTCTACTTGATATTTTGATGTATTTGGTTGATAGGCAAATCAATTAATTTTCTTATTTTTAAAATTTGAGTATTTGGCATTTCCTGAAGTTATTAATGTCTAACTTAAAAACTCATGTCTGACTTAGCCCAGCAATGTACACATTGCTGAATTTAATAAAAAACATTCAGTATTAATAATAGAAGAAGCTAGGTTGTGTTGACTGCTTAGAACCACAGTCATGTGCACCATGTCATGTGACTGGTTATTTAAACAGCTTGGGCTAGACAGGTACAAACAAGAAATAATTTTTTCTTACTGACCCCTGCGTTACTGTGGACCTCACTGCCCCACCTCATGATTGTGGTTTTCTTTTTTTTTTTTTACTTTAATGTATCAGAGTAGTCTTATTTTCAGATATAAAGCAAATGTAGTCTCTTCACAGTACACATTGCAAACGTTGCATCTAGTTAAAAGGTTTTTCTATATTTTGAGCTCAGTCTTGATCAGGAACTCTGAAAACCAATAATGCAAGATGTTAGTGTGGTCCATTTCGTTGTTTTGTCTGGTTTTGTTTTTTCCTCCAGCTCTCTCCATGCCCACCTACTCTGTCTCCTCAGAGGGCAGGGCAAGGGAGGAGGAACATGAATGAAGGAACAAAGACCTATTTCTTTAGTTCTTTCAAATCTGCCCATATGTGCCCTCTGTTATGTCAGGCATCCAGATGGTGGCTTTCTGTTATGGATAACATTTGTATGTTTTTCAAACATACTCTTGTTTCCTCATCCCTTGTTGCCTACCCCATCGTATTGATTGCAGCATGTCCCGACAGAGGCAGTAGGCTCTAAACCTGACCACTTATGATTCTGCTGTCAGCTCCTGCCCACTGCATTACACCTCCAATTTCTTTCTGTTGCCATCCCCTTGACCCAGCAGGCAGCCCTCCTTTCTAGAGAAGTTTCACTGGCTTTCTGCTAACGTGCCTAATTGGCCATGGAGAACTTCATTCATCCTTGACCCATCATGTTGCAGAAATGCAACCACTTCTCTTTTTGTTAAAATATCCTAAGCGGCTCCACCCAAGCTCCCACCTTCAGAATTCTCTGACAAGAGGTAGGCATAAATCCCTATCTTTATGAATGCCCTCAGGCTCAGGGAAAACTTTAAAAGTTGTTCCAAGAACTCTCTCAGACTTGACTTCTAGGTAGTACCTTGGGGAAACTGTGACTGATTTGAGAATTCATCCAGTAACCAGCCTGGGAGTGATCCTTGTGAGTGACCACCTTTTTTTTGCAGGCAGAACAGTTTAAGAGGGAATTGAGATGACACTTCATTGTCCATTAAGTTTCCCTTCAAGGATTCCTTTTTTGTGGATCTCTTTTCAAATATTCAGTCTTCTCTCATCTAGGCTTTTGGGAGTGATGGTGTTTGGACTGGTTTTACATTAGATATGACTGATAACTTATTTTCCATTGTCCTGAGCTCTGAAGATTTAGCTACATTCCAGGAAAACAAGAAAAATCCCACTTTACATTTAATTATATTCATTTAAGGCTCACATTAACTCTATGAGGAAAAATGATATTTATCATCCCAGTTAAACATGAGGAAACTGAAGCATAGTTTCATTACTTCCCCAAGGTCACGCAGCCTGTTCACGGTCGCTCAGTCCTAAGTGGCTGCCTAACTTTTATCCACTTTACTAAATTGCTAAAATGGAGTAGGACAGAGTCTAGAGGATTAATGAACCAGTCCCCTAGATAGTGTCCCAAACTGCAGAGCAGACAGTTATAATACCCAAATGTGTCATTTTCTAGTTCTGTTTCCCTTTCCAAAGCCTCAAAATTTTTGGTAGAAATGGCATTCATTTCTTTTCCTTTTTCCCATCTTAGAATGATTCAAACACTTCAAAGTTAATTGCTAATTTTCATGCTGAAATCATAAGCATCTTAGAAATGTTGTAATATTTCTTATTTGGCTGTCTCAGTATTGCATAGCATACACCATTGGCAACCATAAAAATACTACAATAGGACTGTGTTAAAAGACAAGGATAATAAAATTCTACAATTGACAAAGAATTAAAAATTCCCTGAACGGTGTTTTTATGCTTTCTGAATTTTTAAAACAAATATTATTTTTGCAAACTTGAAGGTTTATTACATTATCACTTTATGGGAATATTTTTTCTCAGAAATCAAACATTTCTTATTTGTCTACTTTCTTCCCCCTAGGAAATTGTTAGTCTTACTGCTATAGTGACATAAATCTGCTATTTGTTTACACTCAGTACCATCCAGATGCATTATAAATATTGCATTTCTAAAATGTATCTACTTGTAAAATGTAAACTTGGGGATTTGGCTCCAAAGAACTGTCTTATCTCAGGTGTTTCGTTCTATTATGCTCATGTGGAGCTTATATTTAGTATTACTTGAGTTGCAGATTTATTTCATCTTGCCTAGCAGCATCAGCTATTTCCTTCTGCTGGTTCCAATTATTATGATTATTTCCAGCCTGAGTGAAGTTTGGCAAAAGCAAATATAGAAAGGGAAAGAAAAGAATAGGCTATTCCCTCAAGCTAACATTCAAGCTTATCAGTCTTTATTTAACTGCAGAAACCATTTATTAAATATTTGGAGTTAGCAATTTAATATTGATTTTGGTCTTCCTTGGTGTTGCAGACATAAGCCCAAGTATATGCAGCACACAGTTTAACACTATGACATAGTATGGAAGATGCCATTTCCTTGCCTCTGATAGATTGGACCATTGTCCTTTTCTATTAGCAAAGCTAGAGTAAGATGGACTTGTATTTGTTGCGTTCTGTGATATTCATTTCATATGTAGTACATAAACAAGTAGGGGTCATAAGCACATATGTATCACTACATACAGTATAAACAGTATTTATTGTTAGATGCCCAATTACATACTTGGATGAGTTTGGAGACTTGGTATTTTCTTGTCATTCATGCCTGGGGCCCTAGAAAGTTGTATGTTGAGACTGTGGAACTGACAATTGGGTAGGAGTCAAAAAACTTGTTCACATAGTTGCTTTTTTCTCCATGTTTCTTTAGTAACTTTATGGCACACACACACACACACACACACACACACATTTTTTCCTTTATTCTCAAGGGCACAAAAGTATTTAATAAGAACCTCTAAGAATTTGAGTAAAAATCTCATTAAAATAAATTTGCTCTGAAGCTTTTCTATAAATTTGAGAATTCAGCAGGAGGGGAGAATAAAAGTCAATTAAATGGCATGAAATTAGATGTTGAATTTGTGCAGTTGATTCATTGTCATTTGTTTCCATATAGTAGTGATTGCTAAGGCTAACTGAAAATTCTACAAAGCCTTATTTTACCAATATAAAGTAGAGAAATGACTAAATGTGGAAGACTGAATTATTGATGTACATTTAAACATTTTAAATACAATATTTAAGAAATTAAACCTAAAATTGCCTTGCAAATAAGAATTTATGTCAAGCACATGTGCAATCTTTGCAATAAATACCATGTTTACTTCTTTAGAAAATTATTTTTTTTCTCTTCTTAATTCATTTAGTTTAAAAAACACATTTAAAAAATTTTCTGAAGTGTTCATTGATAGAAACATTGTTTTATTGTCTAACAATAAATAATATTTCAAGTGGATGGCTTTTTTTAAAGTTATAACACCTATTTAAAAAAAAACAATAAACTTGAAGGAAACAAAACACAAAGCAAAATAAAGTCATTAAATTTGAAAATAGCCATTAAAGCCAACTGCTGGATCATCTTCATTTGGTGAAGTTTCGACTCTGTACTCAATAAAATTATTTTATTGTTGCTATTATTAGGGAAAAATCAATTCTAATATATAGAATTCTAACCCTATGTGAAAAATATAAGATTCTCATAAACTTATGCAGCAAGTTTTTTAAATTTATATTTTGCCTTTGTTGCTAACTTCCAAAAAACAACACAAAACTCTATAGAAGATAGGGAGCAGAATTTTTTTTTAATCAGCATTGTAAATTCTGCAAAGAAATACAGAGAAATCAAAATATTGCTTTTTTATTTATTGACTTGTCAATGAGGCTTATAGAACAATATTTATATTCAAGATTTATTATATATTGAAACAATTTGATTTAACTCAAACAAAATGAAATAGATTGAAAACTGTTCTGTTGAGTAACATTTTTTTTTTTTTTCATAAAAGGTGGGGAAGCACTTTGGTGAATGGAAAAATACATCCTTAATTTATGAAGCATTGCAGCTGTGGATTTCGTGTTGGGGATATTTACATAGACTTGTAGAGTATATAAAGAACTTATTAAAAAAGAACTTATAAACAGGTCATTTCTCTTATATGGCCACACATAGTCTACTTTTATTATTGTTTTCATAATTGATAAGCAAGGCATGCTTATAAAGGCTTTATATAAAGTATAGACCAAATGCTATCTAAATATTTAACTATTGGAAAATACAGAGAACTGGATGTTTCTGTGCCCTTAAAAGTAAGCTTTTCAAGGGTTATGCCTAAGGCAAATGGAAGCAATGGCAATTCTACATTTTCAGTGGGATATTACTAGATTTGTCATCAAATATAATTCAACAAAAAGATGCAGTACAGATATATTTTCAGTTACATTTTCATTTTGCTTAGCACTCAACTTCTGAAGATTTTACTGATTATTCTTCAATGAACAAGAAACAAGAAGGTGGTGATGATTATAATAATTTTGAATTTTAAAATTTGACACTCAGTGATAATCTAGGCATTCCTTACCCTCCTCTATATTTATAACCTATCAAAAATAAGGATAGGCTAGGCTGTTAATAAATAATGATATTCTAAATCATTTGATCTACCAAATAAATATGACTATGGCAAGAAGGTCATTTTTGGTGGTGGTCATGGAGAGTACAATCTATTGCTATAAGACTGTAATATATTTAAAGTGGAATGTCTTCAAGATGGAATGGTTTATTTATTTCACTTTAATCTTCACTCTCTATTTCTACAGATATCCAAATTATTATATTTTCCTCTGAAGAAATGATTTCTTCATGAATAATACAGGCAGACTTATCTGCCTATTTTTGTTTAGTGAATTTATATAGTTATGTTCAGAACTGATTTTCAATAAAGTCTAGTCTTTCTGACTAGACCAAGTTCCATGTTTTCTAGTTGCCTTCTGTATCTTTCCACATGTATGTTCTGCTTCTTTCTTTATAAATCTAAGAGTCAACTTAATTTCCATTTTAGTAAGCTATGCCTTCTGATTTTCCAGGTTTTTCTTTTTTTTTTTTTTAATTTTTATTTATTTATGATAGGCACACAGTGAGAGAGAGAGAGAGGCAGAGACACAGGCAGAGGGAGAAGCAGGCTCCATGCACCGGGAGCCCGACGTGGGATTCGATCCCGGGTCTCCAGGACCGCGCCCTGGGCCAAAGGCAGGCGCCAAACCGCTGCACCACCCAGGGATCCCTGATTTTCCAGGTTTTTCTAATGGTGCCATTGATCTCTAGTTCATCTGAACTGGAAACTTGGAAATCTGTGGCATCCCTTTTCTTTTTTCAGACTCCTTAATTTATTTAATTCTGTCAGTTAGGTCTTGGAAATATTTCTTATCCTTGTTCTTGCTTTCTTTTTCTTCTGTTAAGACTCTATACGTGTCCCTTTATTTCTAATGTCTGTATGTAATACAATAGCTTCTAAACTGGTTTCCTGCTGAAAGTTTTTGCCATTGCCTTACCCATCCAGCAAGTGACTACAGAATTAATCAGCCTAAATAGCACTCAGCATTGTATTCCTCTTTTTCACTCTTCCCCTCCCCCCATTGAATAAACTGCTTCACCTAACATTCCAAATTCCTCACCTGACAACTTTCTACATGTATTTGATACCATCACACTATGTACACACTGCATCTCAGGCGTCTGAACTAGCTCAATTTTATCTTCATCCTTTTGTTCTTTCCTCAGTCAAGAGTATTGTTCTGTCAGCTCCGCCTCCTGAAATTCTGCCTGGCTCTAATGTCACCCCCTTCTTGTATGATTCTTTGATTGCTCTAATTAGAAGTAGTGTTATATACATTCTTAGTTACCTCAATCTTAAGGGACTTATAAACTACCTTGCAAAATCATTTTTTTAAAGATGTTATTTATTTATTCATGAGACACACACACAGAGAGAGAGAGAGAGAGAGAGAGGCGGAGGGAGAAGCAGGCTCCATTCAGGGAACCTGACATGGGACTGGATCCCAGGTCCCCAGGATCAGGCCTTGGGCTGAAGGCGGCGCTAAACCACCGAGCCACCCGGGGTGCCCGCAAAATCATTTTTATGCATACCACCTACCTACCATTCCATAGAATTCTTAGGTTTGGAGATTCAAGCTTAAATATTTTTATAGTCCCATTCATTATTGACCTTTCAGAGTAGATGCTCGATATTTTTTGAATGAAAAAATTATCTGTTTTCAAGACAAGAATGAATTTTTGCATCCTTAGACTGCTAATTTAGGTTCTATATTGTATGCAAAGCATTTCTGTCAGATAACAAACTATATCAATGTTTTATTTTTAAATGTTTCCATAAAAAAACCTTCCAATGAGAAGATAGTGAAGTTTGGTGAGAGTAAAGCATTTCTTTTTCTTTTTTGTGGTATTAAAACTAACTGCAGGGGGGATCCCTGGGTGGCGCAGTGGTTTGGCGCCTGCCTTTGGCCCAGGGCGCGATCCTGGAGACCCGGGATCGAATCCCACGTCGGGCTCCCGGTGCATGGAGCCTGCTTCTCCCTCTGCCTGTGTCTCTGCCTCTCTCTCTCTCTCTCTCTGTGTTACTATCATAAATAAATAAAGAAAAAGATATTTAAAATAAATAAATAAATAAATAAAACTAACTGCAGGTATTCAGACTGAAGTGACCTAATTTTCAAAAATGCTAAAGGACATAATTATATAATCTGAGTAGTGGAGAAGACGGAGGGAGGGCAGTTCTAATCAAGGTAGAGGGGATAATGGACTTATTGCATTTGCAACCTAAGATATCATTAACAGAGACTGGGAGTTCCCATAATGTCTGAGTCAGTAGTTCAATAATAATTTCTTTCCAAAGAGTAAATTCTAAGGGGAACTGGTTTCAAAACCAAAGAGTTCAGCTCGGACATTGTACATCCCTGGTTAGTTTGACAAATTTATGGAGATAGAATATAAATGCCCAGTTTTCTTGGACAATCCTAGTTATATATGTAGTAATTTTTCAAAATGATACATTTTAACAGACAAATAACTAGTGTCTTCCATTGAACTCAAGAGGGAAGAGTTGGAAGCTGTGGGAAAATGAGAACCTTCCTAGTGTCATAATTTCTGAGAGACAGAAAATCATTTTTTATCTTTGCTTTAGCTCATGGTTATATATTACAGTGACAATCTTTTATGTAGGTCTGAGAATTTCTTTCATGAAGATGCCAAGGAGAAGAGTGAGGAGGAAAACGGGAGGAGGGAGAAGAGAGGTGGAAGATCGGAAGGAGAGTTTGATTTAGTCCAGAACATGAGTTTTTGATCTAATGATCTGTGTGTTCATCTTTGGAAAGTGTTCAGTCAATGGAATTGTTAGAATAATAGTTTTATCTAATAATTCCCATATTGGAGTTCTGTGATTGTGAGTTTAGAGTATACCTAACAGGAGTTGAGCGGGCGACTCCATACAAAAACCAAGACACTGGTTCACAGGAATCCATGAATCCATTCTCAGCTTGGGGTCAAGACAAAGGTGCATAATGTTTTCAGAAAAACACTCAGTTAGATTCTGTTAAACACAATAGATTAAATGATTATTTGTGTGATTCTTTGAAAAGATTCTTTCTTTAAAACAATACAGTATCCTTTATTCAAGTCCAAATACTGAGTGTCCTGGTGCAGCTTTTTGTTGTTAAATAAGCTACACAATGGTTTATAGTGCAGAGATGCAAATGGTCATTGGAGCCTTTATCCAAGGGCTTCAGTGTTTTTTCTCTCTCTTACTCATGTCTATGTATATGATTTGTCAATATGTTCCCAAGCAGATATCACAGGACACAGGATTATAGCAAATATTATTTCTAATTTCTAGTCATATAAATATTATTCAAATATTATTTCTAATTTCTAGTCATATAAATCAGACAAGATGAGACTCCATGATAGTTATGTAATCAAAACAAAACATATGTACTCATATTTTCTATAATACTATTTTGACTACACTTATAAATGTTATATATACTATATGTGCTATTTATATATATACTATTATACCATATATAATAGTATTTTACATATATATATATATGTAAGATATATATATATCTTTAGGACTGTGGTCTGTTTGTGTGAGAGTACCAGAGACACCAATAATTTTGACTTAGGTTGATATCTCTTGCACACAGCCTTTCAGGGCTGATATAGAAACATAATAGTTATCTAGAACACAGAAAACTCCAATTCTTGGTTCTTCTATCCCCATGAGTGGTTCTAATCCTAGTGACTCAGCCACCATGTGCACATTTGAAATAGCAGGAGAGATGAGAAACAGAAGGGGTGCATTTTGGCCGTATTTTAGTGAAAATCCAAAAGGGAGAATGAGACTCTTATGTTTATATCCTATTGGTCAGAACTTAGTCTAGTTGCAAATATTGCTTTATTATAGATTTAAAAAAATCAAGAATTCCAGAAGGCATGAATAGAAATAAGTATTTAAGTGTGGTATTATTATATTGACTTTATATAAGACTGTGGCATGAGGAATGAAACCATTTGCATGATCCAACCCAGATTTTGAAGCATTATTTAAAAAGTTCTTTCTCTGAGATACCTGGGTGGCTCAGTAGTTGAGCTGAGCGTCTGGCTTTGGCTCAGGGCATGATCCCGGAGTTCTGGGATCGAGTTCTACATTGGGCTCAGTGCATGGAGCCTGCTTCTCCCTCTGCCTGTGTCTCTTCCTCTCTCTGTGTCTCTCATGAATAAATAAATAAAATCTTTAAAAAAATGAAATAAAAAGTTCTTTCTCAGATAATTCTAGACTATTTGATTCTAACATTATTTCTGTTCTGGGAGATGAGAGTCCATATTTCTACTGTACATTGGGCCTAGTTACGTGACCTCAGATTTTCTGAGTAGCAAAACAAATCATTAGGTTAGGTAATTTTAATATTCTGTAATTTATTGATTGTCTCTAATATGCAAACCCAGTAACTTCTTAAGGAAGAGTGATATTTTATGTTGGTATTTCCAATGCCTTGAACATGGTTTGTTGGGGTTGAAGAACTTTAGTTAAATGAATATGCATAGTGAAAATAATTACTTGATCTAAATAGACACCTCTCCTACCTCCTAATTCTATACTGTTACTTTCTTTGCACCTTAATACAGTGGCATGCATTAGTTATGATATTTTCAAGCTCAAGTTACTGAAATCCAAATCAAGCAGTCATAAACTATAAGGATATTTATGATTTTACCCAACAGGAAATCTAAACATAGGGTAGACACCAGGATTGGTTGACTGAGTGACTAAAAATATATCTTCTTTCCATTTCTCTGCTATGTCATCTAATGTGATGGCCTTATCCAAAATAGATAATGAAAGAAATAGTATCAAGTATATGACGTGTATCATAAATATCTAAGTATATATATATGTTTAATGTTTCTAATTATTTCTTAAAAGTCTGTTCTCCCCGCAAAAGCTGTTCTAAGGTTATATCCATACTTAATTTATACCCTTCACTCACTACACATAACAGATTTAGTACTACACCTTGGAATTATTTCTGATCAGGTAAAATTTATCAAGTATATTTCATTACAGTTAATTTTTTGAAATTAAAAGAAAAATTTGAAATCAGATAGATCTAAGTTTGGATGTTGGGCAACTTACTGGTTCTAAGTGACTGTGTCCTCATCTCTAAAACAGAGATTTCAATACTTAATTCCTAGTGGTGTTGAAAATTGAATGTGACAATCTTTTAAAATAATATAATTTCTTGTTGGTCATGTACAACAATTTCAAAACACTCTGAGGACACTTACTAAAATGTGCAAATACATATATTTATGTATGTCTTCATATTTGGTTCCAAGAGAGTACTATGTTGGAATAGTTATAACCAAAAAAATTATTTGATATCAGTATAACACATTTTTGTGAATTTATTTACCTGTCTTTTTTTCCTTCTTTATTTTACATCTTTCAAACATTTTTTTTTACTTATTACAGTAGCTCAAATTTTTAAGTTTCACTGATATACAAGAAGTTGGCTCTGATAGGGGAGAAAATAATTCTGTGTGCCAAGAACACCCTACCTCTTGTTTTACCATTATACAGGTTTCTCTATCTACCACGGCATTCTGTATTTATTGCCATTGGGTAGTTCCAAGTTTAGTTTCTTATTGAGTCTTTGCAGAGTCAGGCTGTATTTTTGCTCACTGGGAATCTGGCCTTACTCCCTTGAACAAAACCTGTAGTAGAAAAACCTGCCTAAATAAGCTCAAGCAAGCCAAAACAAAACAAAACAAAAACCCAAAAAAACAAAAACAAAAACAACTTTATTGATTTATATCTTACTGTTTGAAATTGTACAAATCCGTGAATCCAACTGAGCTTCACTTTATTTTGTTACGTCAGTGTGAAATGCTTACGATGGTTTGAGTTTATTACTATTATTTTTTTTTATTCTCTGAGAAATGAATGTGTATTTCTGTCATTTTGCATGTTTGTTTATGATTTTTTTTACTGTGTTTGGTATTATAATTAAACTATATAAAATATCTGAATGGGAGGGGAATAGCATATAAAGTATTTTGTAGTTCAACCTATATCTGATATATATGAGTACCTTAAAGCATACCTCATGATTTGGTCTTGGATTAGGACACCCAAACCATAAAAAAAAAACAAAAAACAAAAATAAAAACAGACAAACACACAAACAAAAAGACACCCAAACAAAGCAAAAAAAAAAAAAAAAAAAATCCTACTGTGATAAGCACAGAGGAAATTATTTAGGAAAGGACAAAGAGTGCTAATTAGGGTTATGCAGTTGAGCTGGATGTGTGGAATATGGGTTTAAATAATTCTGCTCCACTGCCTAAGGGGTCATGTTGTATTTATTAGCATATCGTAACCAACTAATATTGTGGTTATGTTACTGTTTCAGAATTGCCCAAAGTTATTTCCTTTAGCATGACTAGTCCTGAGAGCCTGCTTTGTCTATTTCAACATCATTCTTCAGATACTGCATTTGAGCACAGCTGGCTTGTGTATTGCAGTGGAAACAAATAGGCCAGGCTTAGAACAATGAAACATCCCCATTTGTTTGGATCTCAGTGAAGGCTGCGTGAATTCAGATAGAAAGAAATATAAGAATGAGAGGACACTAGTATAGAAGTCATAAATTATAGGAATCATCATATTGAAATGTATAAATGACACACCTACTTATTAGGTTTGAAAGCATGTGTTTTTCATCTTTTGGCACTCAGATATTTAACCATTCCATCTATCTAAATGTTTTAGTCTGTGTTGTATTTTCAAGCGTATGACTTTCGTGGTATTGAGTATACCCTCCTTTTATATACTATTCTTCTGAATAGGCCTAGCATGTGTATGGGGACAACTGTATTGCCATGACATAGAACCACTTATACAAGTGGATAATATGATAGACAAAAAATAAGCAAAATACCACAAATGTTTATCTAGCTTTTCAGATTAGACCAGATCCTGACAATTGCTGATAATGATGAGATGCTCTTGTCAGATGATACCTCCTATGATTTCTTTCATCATTGTTAATGAAAGTATTTTAAAAGCAAGATAGAACTGTCATGGAAGCACTACGCTATCTGGTTGAAGTTTCTTGAAGTCTCAAATTTGGCACTTAATCCAATAACTGTTTTATATGTCAAAAATTATTCTCTCTGGTCTCCAACTTTACATAAATGAAAAATAAATCTGACCATTCATCTATATTTGTTACTTTTGGCTCATTAGAACAAAACCAATAGTAATAAATGACAAAAAGCATTATCTGGTAGGTATTATTAGACCTCAAATCTCCAAAATAACTATAAAGTATACCATTTCAGCACCCTGATTCAGTGCATTCATTTTTGAATTATAAATGTCTGATGAGATAGCAGTGGTATGATGGAAGAATAAAATAATGCCTTATAAGTTCTGGGCTCAAAAACTTATGCTGAGGTATTATATTAGTCCTAGCTTATTTTAAAAAATTAAAACAGATGTTTCCTATAGTCAAGAACACCCCAAATACAGATATCTACAAGTTATCTTTTCTTAATCTGAAAGAGATCTATCTCACAACTCCAGCAATATAAATTATCTGACTCTTTTGGAGTTAAGTTTCACCAATATTGGTTATTTATTAAGTCATTAATTATTGCTAACTAATTAATTAGTATTTGGTGTGAAAAATATCAACTCTGGTGATATTTCCTAAGCTAAAAAATTTGCCAAGCTTTACTAAATTAGTATTTCTCACTCTGCCAAGATAGAAAAAAAAGAACATCTTAATAACCTCAAATTTATGGAAACAAGCTGGTTTATTTAGGGTTCAGTTGAGTAGACATTGCAATAGTGATGTCAGAAAGAAAGGTTTGAGTCCTATCTGGGCCAGGTAGCTTTGCATTGAATGCTGCTGTCTTCCTGAGACCTTTTTCTGGACATATACAGGCTTGAGCAATGTGGGTGGGTAAGAGAAAATACACTCTATCCCTTAAAAAACTGTCCAGTAAATGATGGCTCAGTATTGTCAGTATGGGTTAAATATTTGTTGTGTTAGCTGAAGTATGTATTTTCAAAAGAATATTTAAAATCTAATATTATTTTGATGTGTTCTCTGATACAGTATATTATTTTACATATTCAGCATTATTGTGTAAGATTTTGCCTTGTCAAAAAGCTGTACTTTTGCTTAATAAAAAGAAACATCTGCTATATATATAAAAATGCATGTGGCATAAATAATGGAGTTTTATACCTATCACCCAGTATCACAAGTTTGAGACTTTCATCTACCATAAGTGATAATGTTGATATACTTACTATGATTTAAAGCAATATCCTTTCCAATGTACATAAAGTGTGATTGTGTGTGTACGTATGTGCATGTTCAAGGCACACATGTGCGTTTGTGTCTATTTTTCAACTTTTGTCTAAAATAAAGTCTCATTTTTTCATTATAAGGAATTTCTTTTATTGGTTCTTCAATCTACTATCATTACTCATACTACAATATTTCAAAACTCTGTATTCCTATCGTCAAGGATATAATTCATATATAACTTACCACACTTCTAAATTATTACAGTGGCTTCCTAATTGGTATCCTTTGTTTTTATCTTTGTTTTTGTAGATCACATTGCTTTTGTCAGAGTACTTCCCAACCCCAAAACTCTTGCCTCCTATTTCCTAGAACAAAATATCCAAACACTTTCATCAAACATTCAAGGCTTTGGCAGTCTGTCTTCAATCTACTTTTCTAGTTATGTCTCTTAGTGCCTGCCTGCGTTCCTGAACTTATCAGAACACATCTGTTACCAGAGTTTCCTTTACCCACAATTATATTTTCCTTTGCCTCTTGCAACATTTTTCACCCATACAAATTTGCAGGTCAAGGTACATCCAGGTCAGAAAATGGTTTTATAGTATCAGGTTCATTGCTGTGCTGCAGTCCTTTGTCATGGGGCAAACTACAGCAAATGCTGCCATTTGAAGCACGCATAATGCCACAGAAGAGGTTAAGCATATGTGACACAGACAAGGGTGCTCCACGACTGTCTTAGACTCCTCAGTTCTCAATGGCATTCAAGGTTATTGGCTCCAGTTTATACACAGCTTCTAACTTGTTTTCCATGTGACTTGAATGTACTCTTAATTTACATCCTCCCTACTCTGCTACCTTTGTTTGATATCTCTGCAGGACTTTTTGAAATATGTTCCTACTAAATTACTGGACTCAATTCATCTGGTCCTCGGGTAATTTACCCCTAGATTTTTGTAGCCTTACATATCTCCTGGACTATTGGTACTTACGGGGTAAAAGAACCCCTACTGAGCCCTCCAACATTGCAATTTCTCTTAAATTATGATTTATCTGGTACCCTTTACCTCTGGTTTATTTCTAATTTGTGGTTCCAAAAGCTTCCAGACTTCCAGTATTTCTGGCATTCTAACTTATTACTGACCTCTGACTGCTGCATTTCCCCACATTGCTCTGAGTACTGAACATGCCAACCCCAGGGAAGCCTATTCATGGAGCCCACACTGCCTAAGAGCCAGATCTGCCCATTAATTGGCCCTGAATGTTAATTGTGCCGTATTGCCCCCTTTTCTCATGCTACCTCTTTTTACTTTCAATATTATCTCTCTCTGCTTGTTTTAATCCTGACTGTACTCTGATTTTTAACTCATATCTGTGTCCTTCATGAAACTTTGGTTATCAGCCCAGCTTATAGTGATTATTTATTGACCCTTTTCACATAGTGTTTCATAGGAGATCTGGTTTTTATCAAAAAGAGCACTGGTGGTTTGGAGTTAGAATGGACTATAAGTTGGACATTCCATGATAGTCTCTCACATTCTGATTTCTCATTCGTAGAATACTAACAATAACAGTAAATGGTAAAATAAGAGCAATAAAAAGAAAGATGGTAACAATAGTACTAAAGGCTTCTTGTAAAGATCAAATAACACATTCAGTTTATTCAGTAAATATTTATTGAGTGCTTACTATAAGCCAAGCGCCATAGTGGGGATAATAGGCGAACAAAATAGATTAAATATCTGCTTATATATCAAATGTTATTACAGTAATAATGTCAACCGGATATATTGTGATAGGATTGTGACATTTACTTTCTTTGTATCTGTCAAATTGCTAGCACATTCCGTGGTACCCTAAGGAATATTTGTGTTTTTTTATTTTATATTGTTACATTTTGTGCTCTCTCTTGATTTGATTGATATTTATGGGTAATGTTTGATTTTTATAATATTCATACAGCCACTCTTGAGATAATGAATAATAAACAGAGCACCCCTTCATTTGTATAGAAGATTTCACATAGTAGGAAGCCATGACGTTGAGTTCTTACAGATCCACATTTGATGTCAATATTACTTTAATACAGTAAGAAGAAAAAATGTAACAGGAACTTCTAAGTGCATATGATGTCAGGGTAGAGTCTGGCATTCCCTGGATTTTTATGGTTTGAATAAAAATGCTTGAACTTTGGAGTTCTTAACAAAATATTAGTAGATTATGAATTTAACCATGATGATGTAATCCTGGTAGCATATGTGCAAAATAAAGTATCAGCTCCATTGAAAACTTTAGTTTAGCCTGACTCATCCATGGCTGCAAATGCTGATGCTGTAACATGTGCCTAGAGAAACCACATGTTTAATTGCCTTGTCTGAAATGCTCAGTGTTGTGTTTGTTTTCTTCACTTCCACATTGATCACAGAAAAGATGAATAATGTTGAAATCGAGAAAAGTGAATTTGAAACAAAATACATTTAAGAATCCGTATAGTTAGTAAAACAAGTAGAAATCCTTTGGGGTTTTATAATGGCTGAATATATGTGGTGATAGGGGCATCACTGGGAATATTCCACACTTTTAAGGAGTTGCTTGTTTTCATAATAGACTGATTTTAATGGCATTGATTATATTTTTAAAGAAATGTCTTTCTAGTATTATAGCATTTTAAACTTAATTCTCTGAGAAAGAGTGGAGACAGAGGTGTATATTTGTGTGAGTGTGCATAATCCTTTCCTCCTTTTTATTATTTCAAAATGCAATTATTTAAAGGTCAGTTGATCATATTTTGCTCTGCTTTCCAGGACAATAGAATCAGATCATGCTTTCCACAAAGTTGCTCAGATAAAGATCCAGGCTATCTAAAATTAGGTTAGATGGTCCTGAGCAAAGAAATCAAAGCTGTCTTATATTTAGTTCTACTGGGACATCCCGCTGTGCATTGATGTAACCATAATATGCCCTCTTAGGCCAATATGGGCCACCAATTAGCTCCCTACAGTAGATCTTTAGGTACATGTAGGTGGACACTTTATCTGGGGGGGGGTGGTGGTGGTGGTGGTGGATATCTTTTTCATTTGTTATGCACCAGAGAGTACTAGGATTATTTTGAATCTTTTGCTCAAATTTTTCATGTCATCCATTTTCCAGCATAATAATTAAATAGCCTTTTAAAAGTTTTGTATTTACTACTTCAATGTTATTAAGATAAATATTTATAAAATTAGAGAAAATTTTGTTTAACAATAAATGTCATGTTTAGCATGAATAGGGAGATAAATTGGTGCTTTTTTTAAAAATTTTTATTTTTTTATGATAGTCACAGAGAAAGAGAGAGAGAGGCAGAGACACAGGCAGAGGGAGAAGCAGGCTCCATGCACCGGGAGCCCGACGTGGGATTCGATCCCGGGTCTCCAAGATTGCACCCTGGGCCAAAGGCAGGCGCCAAACCGCTGCGCCACCCAGGGATCCCGATAAATTGGTACTTAATAAATAGTTCAAATACTCTTATAATTGTCTTGTTAATGCTTTACTCTTTATATATTATATGAGTCTTCAAAGATAGCTTCAGATGCAAAAACAAAGCTAATTTTTGGACATGACAGAAAATTGTCTGTTATCCCTTGAGTTCATACAGCCAATGATAATTTGGAGGATTCATAGCTAAAGCTACAACATTCTCACATTTTGTCACTACTTAGGCAATTCCACGAAAATAAAGGAAAAGCATACATTCTTTTTCCTCTTCCTTTCTTCTTCTTACTTCCATTTTTCTAATAGTCTTTTTTATTTTGTAACAGACCTCCTAATTTTATCCTTACAGTAGTATTGGTTATACAGACTTGTTATAATAGCCATCACGTCAAAAAATATTTTAGGAAGATCAGCATCCATTTTCCTTCTGTATGAATGATAATCTATCAAAAATATGAATGAAAGGGCAAGAATAAGAAATATTCAGCAAAGAAAATATAAGGTTCTCACTCATTTTAATATTTAAAAAGTTATTATCAAAAAGTTACCATAAGAACCATTGACACTTCAGGACAGTGAAGAAACAGTAATAAATATATGAATTCAGGAGATCCCTGGGTGGCTCAGCAGTTCAGCACCTGCTTTTGGCCCAGGGCATGATCCTGGAGTCCCGGGATCGAGTCCCACGTTAGGCTCCCAGCATGGAGCCTGCTTCTCCCTCCTCTGCCAGTGATTCTGCCTCTCTCTCTCTCTCATGAATAAATAAATAAAATCTTAAAAAAATAAATATATGAATTCGAAATACAGTAGTACATTAACCAATAGGAGTCTCTGAGGGAAGCTGGCTTATTTATTTTTCTAGGAATGGTGTTTGGATGGCAGGGTTAATTAATTTTTCTTTAATTTTATGTCAAAATTAATACAACATAAAACTTATGAACTGAACTTAGGCATAATTTTTATGGCTTTTTGATCAAATATTATTTCATGGATATTGGAACTTTGCACTATTCTTTCCTTTGATGGGGCTAATGACTAAGAGTGAGTATCTAATTAAAGTATATATCAGCCAATATTTAAGAGCAGGTTCACAGGATTTTATTTAGAAACATATAATTCTAAAACTGAAAGAGGCTCAGTAGGTCTTCATTCTAGTCCATCCTCTTTCCCTGTAGTGGGACCATTCCCAAAGCATTGAAAGTGATAACTGAAGTCATTCATTTCAAGATGGCAGCAACGCCAGCTTTTATGTTGGACAGTTCCATTTGTTAGTTTTTCATCATAATGGTCTGAAATTTGTCTCCCTGTCTAAACTGATTGTGATTCTGATAATAACCTGGATTTATGCAATCTCTCAATTTTCAGAGTAGGAAAGAGGATATTTAGAGTGAGTTTATATAAACATTCAGAAGTGCCCTCATTTGCCAGCCCCATGGGCTACAAACGTTATTATTTTGTCTCTAGTTTTAGGGAATGATGATATAAAATCATGACGATTTCTCTAAAGAATGCTCTTAGCATTGAGGACATGTTTTGATCATCTATAATTCCCCTTAATTATTTATTATGTAACCTACATAAATGTGTCATATCTTCATAAGCTTTGCTTCATTTCAGATATTGCATTTCATTGATTTAAGATATGACATTATTTTATCACTAAGAAAGAAAAATATGCTACCAATTAATTTATGATGATACAATTCTTTCTCATCACTTAGAAATTTTATACTTATTGGAAGAAAGATTTTTGGAAGTATTTAAGCAATTTTTTATGAAGTGTAACATATATACACATGAAAAAAGTAAAATGTACATGAAAACATTAGGCAAGGTAGCCCCAAATATCTTTGAGAGTCTAATTTTTCCAAATACTTTTCTGTTTAGAGTCACTGATGTCCTTTTTTTAATATATATAGTTTTGTTTTTACATCAAGAATTATTTAAAAATTCTTGCAGCTTTTGTTTAAAAACAAAAGAGAATAAGAGAGAAAAAGAAAGAAAGCTCCACTGTTTCCATAACTTTATTCCAAGCCACTGGATTCCATTCTGCAAAGTGTTCTGTTTTGTGCATGTATAGGCACATTCAACTATGTCACAACTGCAGCATGGATGATAATTAATTTAGGCAGGACTTATTTCAGGATCAGAGGCATTAGAATGTGAAAGGCCTGTATGTTAAAATTGGCAACAAATATGGTAGTATATTTTTAATCAGTAGTTTGAATTATTGCAGCCTGATAGGATATAGCTATCTCCTATATAAATGTGTCTCAAAAATGATCAAGTCCTAGCTTTCAATTTCCTGTAAAGACAGTTTCCCAAGGGCCTTTGTTCTTTACAGTCTCCTCTGTCACAAAATTCTGATGCCCTCATTAAAGATGTGGTATCTAAAATGTGGATGCAAAAATGTGGTACCCAGAACCTTGGTAAATTGAGCCTTAAGTATTATATAAAGAGATGCTTAGGATATTAAATTTCCAATTATTTTCATTGGAGAACTCTGATTTTCTCAGTGCAAAGAACAGCTTTGGAATAGAGTTAGTAGTTTTAGATTCCAATCTACCTTCTTAAAAAGTAAGGAGTTATAATACAATGAATTACATATAGCATATTTGTGTTTATGCAGAAGTTATCTTGGAGGGAAGCTGCCTTAATCCATGTAAGTCAAAAGTTACATATGCTTATGTAGAGGAGGAATAGTTAAAACAAATAAAAACATATGGACCTGTGAATTTCTCTTATTCATTTTCAACTTCTTATGAAAAATTTAATCACCCTTAAAAGTAAAGTGAATAGAACAATGTACCCCTATGTACCCCTGATCTACCTTCAATAATTATCTGTATTTTTCCAATTTGTTTCATCTATTTCTACTACTTTTTAACCCCCTCTGGAGTATTTTAAAGCAGATAGCAGGTAGTAGGGTTCTGGACTCAATTCTAGTATGTGGCAGGGGGCAGTTTCAACACACATCCAAGCAATTCTCTGGACACCAGCTGGTGTCCTACATTCAACTCATTTCTCTTTTTTTTTTTTTTTTTTTTCAACTCATTTCTGACACTATCTAGTTAGAGTAGCTCACAAAACTCAGGAGATTATTTACTTACTAGATCACTGGTTTAATATAAAACGTTGTAACTCAAAAACAGCCAGATGAAGGAGTTGCATAAGGCAAGGTATGAAGAAAGGACAGAGTTTCCATTCCCTTTTCAAATGTGTCATCTCTCTGACTCTCTACACGTCACCAAGTTAGAAGCTTTCTGATCCCTGTTCTTTTGCGTTTTCATGGAGGCTTCATTATATTGGCATGGTTGATTAAATCTTTGCCCTGTTGTCAGTTGATCCAACCCTGAGGCCCTTTCCCCTCCCTGGAGGTAGTGGGTGAAACTGGAAGTTGCAATCCTCTAATCACATTGTTGGTCCCTCTGACAATCAGCCTCCATCCTTAGGTGCTTTCCAAATGTCCACCTCATTAACATAACAAAGACTTCTGTATAGCTCTCATTATTTATGAAATCCCAAGGGTTTTAGGTTTTTGTGCCAGAAATAGGATGAAGAACAAATAAAAATTTCTTATTAAAATCACAATATGACACTAGACATCTTATACTTTTGCCATGTATATGTCAGTGTGCTTAATTCACATCGAAGGACATTTTAGACATAACCACCTTGTCGTTATTACAGCTAACAACCGTATTAGTTATTACCTAATATAAAATACCCAGTCCATATTCCCTAATTGTCTCAATGGTATCTTTTGAAAATTGATATTTCTTTCCTCCCTCCCTCCCTTATCTTTCTTCCCTCTTCCCTCCTTCTTTTTTCCTTCCTTCCTTTCTTCCTTTCTTCCTTCCTTACTCCCTTTTTTTCCTTCCTTCCTTTCTTCCTTCCTTCCTTCTCTCTTTCTCTCTTTCCTTCCTTCCTTTCTCCTGAATGAGGGCCAAAACAAGGTTTGGCACTGGAATATTATATTTCTAAAGTCTTTACTATCTACTATTTATAGAGCAAATTGGTATTCCTAATTTTTTTTAGGAACATAAAGATAACAGTGGACTTTGGGTCAGGAAATTTGGCTTCTACCAATAGCTCATGTCACCAGTTATGAACAAGTTAAACTCATTAAGAAACAAGCAGATAGCAACATTCTTTCTCACTGTTATGCCTTGAAACAAACTATGGAGCTTCCCAGCTCCTAGTTTTCCTCCTAGTTTTCTAGCCACTATTAGGTATAAAAAATAGACTTTTCCCCCCTTGCTGTTGAATAGTCTTATGCAGTCTAATATACAATCTTATTTACAGTTTTATATGTCTGGTGCTGTTAAATCTGGTGTCAAACTGCCCTGTGTTTCAGATGCCTAGATATTTGTTGTTTTTCTCATGAAGCACTTTTGTGGATTCTTCTGATATTTTCTACCACTGGAGGTGTCCAGGTCTCTGACTGGCAGTTGATAGCTTCCTTTCAAACCCTATGTTCTCTGAAGTGCTTTCTGTTGGGGCTCTCTTATTGTACAGAGTCTTCTTGGGAAGAGTCCCTTTCAATTCTCAAGACAATCTCTTTTCATGAATCCACTAGGTCAATGGGAAAATGCATACATCCTTATTGGGTCTAACACTGGATGTGTAGGTCTTTCCCAATGTAGTCTGGTCTCAAAACTCTGTTCCCCCATGTCAGCCTCATATAGGAGTTCTTAGAAGTATAGCCACCCCAGACTCTAGTAAGCACAGATTTGAACTGAATCAGGAAAGAAAGTCCTGACTGAGAGTTAAGGAGAGAATGATTCAGTACTCCAGAAACTCTTTCTGTAAATTGATATTATTTACCAATTTCTCACAATTTCTCATGAATTCATAACCTTTCTTTAAATACAGTCTGGAGGTGAGTAATGAGCCAGAGTGGAGAGTGGATTTACATTCTCTAACACTGTCCTGAGTAGGCCTGTTATCCATTGTTCTCTGCATCTGGAGCCAATAAGGAAAATTCACCATTAATATCCTTGGGATCTTAGTTGCATTGTTTAACTTCACTGGATCTATTTTCTGAAATGTAAAATCCATTCAGAGTTAAGCCTGGTATCGGGCTTGTATTCAGTGAATGGATAGTGTGTCATAAAAGAGACACACCTTAGCATACTTACTCTACTAAAATTGGATTAGCAGTATTAACAGAAGTAAACAGGATAGGCTAACCCTTGAAACGAGGGAAATAGAAGGAAGAGTTGTTTCCAACCAAGGTGGGTATACCATTCAGCTCGGTATTGCCCACAGCTCTTAACAAAGTAGCAATTGTTCAACAAATATTTTTATATAAAAAATAAATGCCCAAAGATGTAAAGATTAGGAATCATTCACTTATAAGACTGAAGAGGTAGATTTCCTCCATACTTGAAGATGAGGCATCTGGAATCTTTTTAAAACAAATAGATCCATTTACAAAATGACCAGTGAGTGTCAGAAACAGGACCTCTGGACATGTATGAGAGTCAAAATAAGAGACCAAGACAGGAATCACATGTATGAACTCTAGCCTTGACTAAGTTGTCTACTTATCTGACCTAAGTAATTAGAACTCACCAGTTCACCCCTCTATGCCATATGTTGATAAGGATTGGCTTTGCCAAGGAGACAAGGGAAAGGTGTTTGTGAAAGGAAAAGAGGTTGAAGAACAACCTGGAGGAAGGCTAAGGGCAACAAAACCCAGCCTGTGTCTCTGCCATGGTGCCGTGATGCATAGTTAAAATGTGTGTCTTTATTGAGCACCCACAATGTATCCATTGTCTACAAGGTACTATTGAGAAGATACAATGACCTTTAAGATAAGGTCTTGTTTCCTTGGAATTTGTATCATAAATAACTGAAGGCAGTATATTGTTTGGCTTTTTAACAAAGTTTTTGTCAACTCTTTGAAGAATAACAGCCATTCTTTCCTCTGATGTCCCGGGAAATTGTACATATTCTATCATAATGTATTCTCATATTGGATTTCTCTCTCACAGACCCAGTGATCTGTGAGGCTCCCTGTTTCCAATAATAAAAACATTATAGATCAATACATTGAATGACTGATTAAATTAATGATGGATAAATGAATGGTATAGACATGGAGCCTGAGTGCTTCAACTGTTGAACAGACCGTATATTGAAAGGGAAAGTGTTTCAACTTGGAAAATATTATTGGCTGAGAACAGTGGGGGCTGGAGTGAGAAATTTATCTGAAGACATGAAAGGGGATAAGAAAGAAAGCAGAAACAGGGTAATCTCATATAACAGCACCACTCTAGGGACAGATGAAAGAAGAGAGACGCAAAGGACTTGGACCAGAGCCAATCCACATTAGAGGCTCAGGCAGCGTGACTGGCTCTTTTCTCATTATGTGCATTTCTGAGGTGTAATTAAAGGAGTGGTTGGTCCCCAGAACCCAGTTCAGTTGTTAAAAGAGGTGTTTGTGCCACTAGCATAACTTGGCTTAGTGTAATTGCTTTGTTTACTGTGATGGTTTTGGTGGAAAAATAGAAGGGCTCAGATGAATCAACAAAGGGCTTTGATGCACAGCACTTCTTGACAACTAAAAATCCTACCACCTTTATAGGGGTAGGTAGGATTTTCCATAACACTTGCTAACAGACATATAGAAAAATCTCCTCCATTGTCTAGTGGACAGAATGGAAAAATGGAATTACTTGGGAACTAGGTTTATTTGTATGAGGATGTACATTAGTTGTCCAGAAGAACAAAAGCTGCATATAACATCTTAGCTGCCTGCAAAATTGCTTTTAAATATGGACTCAGCCATCCTTATCCACATTCATTCTTTGAATGAGAATTCAGATTGTTCAATAGTGAAATTGCCTTGTTTTCCAAGTTGTGTCATGGCCATTGGCAATATGCAGGACTATTCTTATTTCTCAAATGGTGACTTCAGAGGAAAATCCAAAATCTCATACTGTTCCAGAATTCTTTCATTAGTGATTCAATCATTCTTTTGAAGTTTTGAAGATATTTCATTCCTTAGGAAGCATCAACTGAAATATAAACATGTCTAAAATAGCAGTGACATAGCCTTTACTTTTGGCCATCCCTTTAGGGCCATAAGCCCCAAAGGTGGTGAGCCTGGATGGGTATTCCATAGCTCAAAGAATTATAGCTTAAAGATTCTGAATGGGCTATAAAGATTATTGAACCCATTGTTTTCAATATACAGTCAGGGAGATTGAGACTCAGAGTGGCAGAGTGGTACCCACAGAGTTACAGAACCCAAAGCTAGTGCCACATCTCCTGACTCTCATCACCAGTTTTTATTCTATGTCACACCTTGGTAGAGATCAATCCTCTGCCAAGAGGACAAAGGAAAGTTGCTTCTGAAGAGAAGGAAGGGTGATCTGAGGAGAAAGAACAATCTGAGAAAGGACAGTCAAGGGTAACAAAAACCAGCTTGTAACAATGCCAGGATGCCTCGGGCAGCCTCACATGGGAACTTAGCTATGCCACCTGGAGAGGTACAGGCAAGCCAAAATATAGCCCTCAATTTCAGCAGCATCAAAATATGCAGATTTTATATCTAATGATAACCCTTTTATTCTTCTGTAGTTAACACTTTATATGTTATAAACATTTATACAAGTATTTGTGGAAGAATTAAGAAATATGTTTAGTGTTTAGAATCAAGTAAAAAGGAATATAAAATCACAAAACTTCTTTTTTTGTCATGAGTAGCACTTTTCTGATAAAGACCATTTGTATTAAATAGAAGTTTCCAGTGAATAAGGGCCTCATTGGCAATAAAGCCCACTGTTGCCACAAGTCCAAATTCCCCTCCAAAGACTGCCAACTGCCAACACAGGTATGTTTATCATGAATGTTGTTACCATTGAGTTGACAATGTCAAGCAAAGGACAAAATAAACATTTCATTAACTGACCAAGTCTGAGTATCTATAAATTATAGGAAAATAATGGTGACCTCAAATCCAGGGATCATAATATGTGGTTCAGGGGCTTGTGCAATGTTAAATATTTATATATATTCATGAAATTTCAATTCCTGGGCTGCCCGGGTGACTCAGTGGTTTAGTGCCGCCTTCAGCCCAGGGTGTGATCCTGGAGACCCGGGATCGAGTCCTGCGTCAGGCTCTCTGCATGGAGCCTGCTTCTTCCTCTGCCTGTCTCTCTCTCTCTCTCTCTCTCTCTCTCTCTCTATCTCTATCTCTGTCTCTCATGAATAAATAAATAAAATCTTAAAAAAAAAAGAAATTTCAATTCCATGGTTTTCTAGGAACACACCATGTGAAGTATTCTTGATTCACATTTTTAGTAGTAATTTTGACTCCTAAGTAAGTTATTATACATATACATTGCAGTAGTAATTTTAACTCCTAAGTAAGTTATTATACATATACATTGCAGTGAAACAGCTCCGTATGATTCTTGCAAAAACTGAATATCACCACAATGTGCTTTTTTTCGCTCAATTGAATGAGAAAAAGATTGAGGTCAAAACATCATATTTAATTTGTAAATATTCTACTGTGGTCAGAAAAATACAGATCTAATTTATGGAGGGAGTGGGGTCTTATTTTTCAAGTAGCATTTCCTAGGTATATAAATCAGTATCTTAGGAAATAAATAAATAACTCCTTTCCAAAATGAATGATACACTGATTGAAGTTTTTATCTTTTTAGAAGTATTTACACTTAATTTTAATTTTAAATGCTACCGATTTAATGAAAAATTATATGAACATATGCAAGTGCTCAATTTTTCCTTTTCTGTTAATTAATATTTATACATTGTTCATATATTTTTTTCATTGAAGAGCTGGAATGGTTCTGATAATAAAAGACTTCAATCAAGATTCTACTGTTCATTTTGAGAAAGGAGGTATTTGTTTTCTATCTACTCCTTAGTGTGACAAGAGGTTGTATTAATTTTATATTGCTGCTTAACAACCACAAACTTAGAGGTGTAAAACATTACAAATTTATTGTCTTACAGTTCTGGAGGTCAGAAGTCCAAAATGGATGTATGTGGACTAAAATCAAGGTGTTGATCAATGGCTGTGTTTTTTTCCTGGAGGCTCTAGGGGAAAACTTGTTTCCTTGCCTTTTCTAATTTCTAAAAGTCACCTACATCCCTTGGCACAGGTCTCTTTCCTCCATATTCAAAGGTCACAATGTCAAATTGGTCTTTATCACACTGGTATCTCTCTTTTCATATTCTCACTTCCACTTTTAAAAAATCTGCTGTGATTACATTGGGCCCACTTATTTTTTATTTTATTTATTTTTTATTTATTTATGATAGTCACACAGAAAGAGAGAGAGAGAGGCAGAGACATAGGCAGAGGGAGAAGCAGGCTCCATGCACTGGGAGCCTGACGTGGGATTCGATCCTGGGTCTCCAGGATCACGCCCCGGGCCAAAGGCAGGCGCTAAACCGCTGCGCAACCCAGGGATCCCATACATTGGGCCCACTTAAGTGATACAATATAATCTCTACATTTTTCTTTAAAAAAGATTTTATTTATTTATTTGTAAGAAAGAGAGAGCAGAAGGAGGAGCAGAGGGAGAGGGACAAGAAGACTCCATGCTGAGTATGGACCTCAATGCAGGGCTCAATCCCATGACCCTGAGATCATGACCTTAACTGAAACCAAGATTCAGGCACTTTACATGCTGAGCCACCCAGATACCTATCTAATCTTCCTATTTTAGGGTCAGCTGATGAGTAACCTTAATTTCCCTCTACCATGGAACTTGGTATATGCACAGGTTCAGGGGATTAGGTTTTGGACACCTTTGGAGGTCATAATTTTGCCTACCATAGAACTCAAAAAGGATAAAATGAAAAGCTCTTACTACCACGTGACAGCAAGCAGCTGGGATCATTGCATTTCTGTTAAGTACTTCATGCTGGAAGTGTGCATGCTTAGTGGACCCAGGGCAATATTTCTCTGATGTGTAGAACGAGACCCATTTCTTTACCCTTGCCTCCTATAGTCAAGGATGCCCAATAGCTAAATATGTGCTGAATATTATTTACATATTAACTACCAATTATTTGAGCTTATTCCAAAAGAATGCACCTATGTACACTAATTGTAGGCAGCAACTACATTCAGGTAAAAAGTATTTTGAACAAAATTCAAAATATGCCCAAATTCCAAAGTCATATTTAAATACCGTATTTCATTATTTTCTTTGATATACATTCAAGCATTTAGCAATTAGTATATTATTTAAGTTGGAAATTATTTTTTTTACCTAATGGAATATAGCTATACAAATCCTATGAAATTGATAAAGATGACTAGGCTATTTTATGGTATATGAAGTAATACTACTTCCTTTTGTTTTTATGGAAGACTAGTCAATTCACTGTTTTTTCTACACAGGTTTTCATGACATACTGAGATCAGTCAGTGCCAACTGTTGAGCATCCCTATTGCTTGTAAACCTTATCCACATTATTCTTTACTCAAAAGAGAAAATACCTTGGTAGTGAAAGACCATGTGGCATCACAGTATTGTGTGCAGTAAGCACCACAATGTACAGGTAATGTGCAAGTCGCTGTTGCGTGGAATAAAATAAAAGCCTGTCTCACCTTTTCCATTTCTATGTTCTTCACTTCTTAATTGTCCCTGACCTCTCAAACATTGGATTCAAAAACAATTCAAGTTCAAATTTTGAAGATCACAACTCCTCTAAATTTAGCATTATCAGATTTTCAGCTTTCATTATATATAAATACATCCTAATTTAAATGACTGCTAACTTTGATTGAACTTGTCAATGGAAAATACTTTGGAAAAACTACAGAAAACACTTAGAATAATGACTGTACATAACAAATATTATATAGAGCCAGTAGCAGTGGTGGTGGCGGTGGTAGGGTTACTTGATGCCTTAATTCTATTTTGATAACAATATAAAAGCACCTTCCAAATTCCTGTATGCATTTTTAATGATGTCTCTATTTATTGTTCTTTCAGCATTGTGATTCTGCTTTAAATATTGTTTTCTGGTTTCCAAAAAAGTAAAAATGAAAGTGTGTTTTTAAAATCTAGCTATGTAAGGAATATAGTCAATTATACTATAACAACTTTGAGTGGTGACACTTAGTAACTACATTTCTTATGGTAAGCATTTCCTATGTATATAACTGTCAAATTGCTATTTTGTACACCTGAAACTAGTATTATATGTCAACTATAGTTCAATTAAAGATAAATAAAAGTAAAAAAAAATCTAGCTAAGTCTAATTTATGCTAAACATTTAAATTTTAGCAGTCATTATAATTAGAAATGTCCATTTTTATGAGAAAAAAAGTGTTAGTATTAAGGATTGCATTGATTCAGGGCATATAGGGAAATGATAACACCTGTGAGCTTTGTAACTCTTTGCTATCTCAGTCGTAAAGACTAAAATAATTTGATACTCTGGTTCATTCCATGCTGTATCAGATATAATGGGAAAGATGTGTTGTGACATAACCCCTTTTTCTTCTTGCCTTAGGATGTTACCCATTGTGGAAGAGCTTCTCCTAAATCTTTGTTAAATTTATACTGAAATAATCTACTTTATTCATGTCCCCAGGCTCATGTATGTATAGCAACCTTTAGTTTAATAACATTTCAAGTCTCAAAATATAGTATTTGTGGTGACAATCACTTTAATGTAATATGAAAAGAAAAGAACACTAAGGTTAAATCTCAAAAGATATTTTGATTACTGACATTCTCTGAGAATATATTTTTTTAATCTTTACCACCTCTATTAAATTCCCAGTTGCACTGGTAGGAAGGAATACTTATTTTACTTTTCTTTATCGTGAATGTATCTGATGATTGCCATTTTTTTCTTATGGGTAGGTGTGCAAAAATATTGTGTAAGTTCACTGAAGCTTGTGTATGACACTGTTCAACTTACATTTCTGTAAAGGGTTCACTTTGGATTTTTAAATGAAATAACTCAGCTCTCATGTGGTGACAGCTGTTTAGAATGACATACAATTTCTGTGCATATTAAGCCTTGGTACTGTATTTATTAGTTGCTTCATCTTTCTGGATAATGCTCAAGGCACTGTGTTGAATTCATCATAGAATCCACTATTTTACCTTGATTGTTTTAAGCAGCTAGTATCATTTTAAGTCCTTAGATTAATAACCTATAGACTTGAAATTTGGGATTTGAGGGAAATGCCGATTCCTGTTTGTCTTTTACCATAGAATCACATCATGTGAAGTCTCCCATAAGTTCCTGTTTTACTTCTTTCTGGTTCCCATTTTCTTTTCTGGATCTTTTTTTTTTTTTTTTGATACTAAATTTGTCTCATGCTTTTGATATTTCTCTCATTTATCATCAATTCTTTTTTATATATATGTTTTCTTTAGTCAGTTATTTTCTCCTTTCCCTCATGGTAACAACAGATCAGCATTTTTTTCTACTAAATTTTCTTGTCATCTCCCCATCAGAGAATCGAACCCATCTCCTGTTTGACAGATGAGGATACTCACTCACCACTATACTAACAAGGAGAACTCTACTAAATTTTCTAACTCACCTCATACTTTTGGCACATTCATTTCTCTTCCACTACTCTCTCTCTCTCTCTCTCTCTCTCTCTATATATATATATATATATATATATATATAATATATATATTTCTGTTTAGTCATTTTTTCCTCATTCATGGAAACAACAGATCCTTGTTTTATCCTAGTTCTTCTCTTTCTCTTTTGTCTCTGTAGCATCTCTACCCCATGGAATTATTTGTGCTAGGTAAACTCCAAAGAGACCCACTCAAGACATTCTTTTCTAATTTTAATTCCAGTGATTACTGTTCAGTATTTTGTTCTCCATATATTAATGACGTATGTTGATATATTTCTTATTTAAAATACATTTTAGGGGCTCCTGGGTGGCGCAGTCAGTTCAGCATCAGACTCTTGGTTTTGGCTCAGGTGGTGATCTCACAGCTAGGAGACTGAGCCTTGTGTCAGGCTCTGCACTCACTGTGGAGTCTGGTTGAGATTCTCTCTCCCTCTCCTACTGTCCCTCCTGCTCATGTTCTCTCTCTTTCTCTCAAATAAGTAAATAAATCTTTAAACATATATACATGTATTTTATTATGCAGTTTGTAAAATGTAATCAATTGTACATTGTTTCTCATTTATAGTCATGATCATAATAGTTTCATTTTCCTTAGGAGATAAACTAGGAAAGGAATGGAGCACATGAATAGCTTCTGTTGTTCCAATTCTAACAGTATGCAAATCATTTAGTAGTAGTAAACTTTAGCTGTAGTAAAATCCAGGTTTCCAGGCTAGGCTATTTCTATTTATAGCTTTTGAAATGGAGCATAATATTAGCTATCTCACAAAAGCCATTCAAGGTGAATAAATGGAAAAGCTTTATTAAGAGGCTTAAGTGTAAAAAATATTATTTAAGTGGTAAGTGTTATAAAAATACCTCTTTAAAATCTACTATCTCCTCTTAGAGAGGCAAATATGAATTTAAAGGTTGATAATATAAAATATGCAAATATAGAAACATAGACTTTATGCACATTTTATATGCCATGTATAGGTAGAAATCCAAAGTTATTTGCATCTAATTGCTTTTTAAAAAGCTGAGTGTATTATATTATTCTTGTGATAAATGTGTTTGGGTCCTGGGACTATTTGAAATTTATATCTTAGAACATATGAATGGTCATATTTATATTTTTTGGCAGAAGTTTCTTTTCCTCCCAAAATTGAGTTTTGATTGGAGAAGGCTTGACCCTTATAAATGACCCTTACACAAAATAGAAACCCACATTAGTGTTGTGCAGGTCAGCTTCTTATATAGATAAGAAAGCTGAATCTGGAAATATGAAGTGACTTACCCATTTCACATGGCAGCTAGAATCAGTGCACAAATTAGAACAAACAAGTTTATGTGATCCTAGTTAACTTACGGTTCAGAAGGAACTTTTGCATTTGCATCAGACTTCTTTGTGGAAGTAAACAGTTGATGCTAGAAATAGAAAAATCCATACTGAGATATAGGGACAAATTAGGACTAGGAGCGAAGGTAATAGAGCTTTCAGGGTATGCAAAAGTTACTTAGTGTTCTGGAAAAATGACCACTTGGAGGTTTTCTTAAGGGTAGCATTTTATATATCAGTTGCACTTCAAGATTTATCTTTACTAGCTTTTCATGGGTTCTGAAGAGACACATGGGTATGAATATTGGGTCAAGGTTTTATAAATGTAAAATTAATCAATATGATTCCAAAGCAATTTCATCTTGTGCTGCGATTACATTTTACAAATAACATAATGATTTTACCCCTGTCTTTGTTTGTAAAACGTATGTGTGGATACTTCTTTTGTCAAAAAATCAATTTTTCTAAACCAATAAGCAAAACCATCTCAAAATCATTTGTAGTACTATGCCACTAGAAAGGGGTACCTAGATAGTTAGAAAGCTGGTTTTAGCATTTGCTTTCTATTTGTTTTATATCCTATTACTTCCAACAAAGTATTACCTTTTAAGCAGTGCTCTTAGCAGATTGCAGTAATAACTGATCAAAAATATAACTTTCTTTTCAACTCTCTTCTGGAGCATCTTTCATGTAATAGGCTGAATGATGTTCATTTCTATTTTTCCCACAGCCCTTCACATGGGGCTTTACATATAATAGATACTTATAAATGTTTGCTAAATGTGGACATATGAGCTAACAATAAATATGAGAGGTCTTTATATAACCCAAAAGCAGAAAATTCAGACCCTGAAAGATCTAAAGTAGCTGATTATATTGTCTTTTTTTGGGAGCTCATTAGCTATGAATTACGGAACTTGTTTATTGACATAAACTTTCAGTTTCCCTATTTAGCATCCCAACCTATGAAGAAATTCTCCTCCATCAGAGTTTGCAATACAGCTGATTGCTCTTCTTCTACCGATAGACAACTACTGCCCAGAAACCACTAGTCCTATGTCTACTAGTTCTAGCTGTTAAAATGTGGTTAAGGAAGAACTGCATTCTTACAACTTGCCACCCTCTGGCTATAGTTGCATATTTTGATTGAAATAATATTAAAACTAGCACCACATTATAAACCTTCAACTATTTGAAGTCATTTGAAATGTTTTTCAAATCTTTTATCATCCTGCCTGTAATAACTAATTTACTCTAACGTGCTACTGTTTGTTTGTTCTCTTCTCTTTGTATTTTGTCTTTATTTAAATCTATTAAATAAGGATTTATGAATTCCAATTGTAAAAGAAATACCCTTATCAATACAGAAATTTTTCTTTATATTCTTTGATAGAATTTACACAGGAAATTTCAAAGTTTCTAAACCCTTAGAAACTTTAATTATTCATTTAGATAATTCCATATAGTCAAATACACTTATCTTCATACAATATTATTTGGTAGCTTAAATTATTCTTATTTTTGTTATTAAAACTACAATGGACTCTATTTCTTTACATTGTGATTACAAGGTCATTCTTGCTCCAGAGTGGAGCCCCCTAGAGGGTAATGTGATGTGTCTCTTACCAGCACAGAGGATATTTTAGGCTCTCAAAAATATTAGATCAGTCAATCATCAAGGATATTTTCTCTGACCCAGTTTACTTAAGTGATTTATATGGAACTTAAAAGTTTAGTGTCTAAAATTAATCCTGATATTGAATCTGTTTTTTTAATTTGTTTTAGGTCCCATGGAACTCATTTAAGTTCAGAGCTTCCATGGACTTAAAGGCCTAAGTACCATGATGATCTCTATACAAATATAACAAAGAACATACTACAGTTCTTGAGGCATGAAAGGTAATGTGCAGTGAACCATAGAGAAACCATGGTAGAGTTAGGGTAGTATTTGAATTTTTGTTTCCAAAAACGAAGCATCTAATAATAAGATAAGTGTTAATGAGGATTGTTATCTTTTTCTTGATTTTTAAATGATAGAATTTGGCCAATGCTATCTGAACACATGGTTTTCATTTGTTATTCACTTAGAATTTTGATAGAAGTTGAATTTTGATAGGCAGAGAGGAAGAATAAGGTTCCCTGATGTATTTATGAATGATAACATTTGAGTTGATAAACTCCATTGCTTTCTTCAAGCTAACTCTTAATATTTGCATGGCCTGAGACACAAGTTCAAATGGAGGCACACAGGAGTCAAGTCTAAATATTAAAAATTATAAAGCAAGCTAACAAGTCTGTTAAATTATATATTACCTGTCTCCAGTCTTAACTTATAAGCTTCACAATGATTAGGAAGGCCATATTCAAATTAAAAATTTTCTGTTACCTTGTATTTTCATGCAAGAACCAAATTCCTCACTATTGGTCCATGGCTTGCTCCTTTACTCTTTCTATTCTGATTTTGTCCAACACTATGAGGGAACTTATAGGTACATTTATGGGCACCTTAGCCTTCCTGTCCAATCTCTGGCTGCACTCCTAACCCCTGACCAAATTCCCCCATTTGGTCTTCTTTGGGTCATAGTATGCATGGGGATACATACATGGATCCCTTTAGGATCAGAATGGACCTGATGGAGATCCTTGGAATAGGGATAAATAATTTGGGAATTCTGGGCACCCAGAGAATGATCTATATTAAAAAAAATATGGACTTTGGGTGTGTAAGACCCACTGAAGAAAGACCAATGTCTATAGGTCTAGGACAGGTGCTCTTCTTGCCTGGGTCTAATGATTATCTGGCTTTTTAAAAAAAATTCTCCCAGAAATTGTTCTTGGGAAATATACAAATGTGTTTGATGAAAGAGTTGGCATTGTAGTTTCTGCAAAGAAAGGTATTCATATAACTCAAAAGGAAGTATCAGAGACAGAAATTAATGCAAAGCCTATGGACAAGGAGTAATCCTATTTGGTATTGATGTTCTTTGCCATTTACCTAAATTGAAGTTTCCCTTTCATGAGTAGAGATATTAGTAAGACTGTGCAAGAACATGCTTATCATTGGTAGAAAAATTGAGAATGAAATTCATAGTTGTGTCCTTGTCGGATGCCATTTCTCACCTGTTGGGGTCATAGAACCAGGCTGTCAGTCTGAGAAGCAGGTGGCTATAATTAGTTCTTCAGAGAAACATTAACATTGTCATCCCTGTATATGAGAGAGTTAAAGAGAGCTTTTTTCAATTCCCTTATTGTTCCTTGAAAATGCCTTTGGCATTTTGTCGTCACATCCCAGCAGGTGCCAAAGATCTGCAGGTTTCCACATTTAATACTGCAGTTTCATCTGTAGAAATTCATATCCTTTAGAGATCTATGTCATTGCAGTTGCTCATGTTTTACATAGTGTAACCATCTCTGTCAGATTTAATATTGACTGAGATTTACATTATGTTCACTTTATATTTTGAAAATATCTTTTCTTCAAAGTTTAAATAGTCATTTTTAAATTGGCTAGATTCAATTTAAGACTTCTGTGTGTGCTTGGGAAGTAGAACATGAGTTTAGATTTTGAAATTTTCATTTTTGGCAAGCATGGAACAGGATGTGGCCTAGTTTCAAATGTTTATTTGAAACAAAAATTTGACTGGAATTGAATACTGTGCTTTCTGGAGTGGGTTCATAAAATTTTTGACTGGTTGTTTTTGCACCTAAAATATGTATTCTTACACTGCATCCAGAAATTATTTTTTAATAATTTTAAAGGGATTACTACTGAACTTTCTTTTTAAAGAAGACAAGAAAAGCTTTTTAAAAGAAGTGTTAGCATTTTTATTGTATTTTCCATGTTATTTATGAAAATATTCATGCAATCAGAAAACTAATAGTTGATATATTTATTAAATATTAGAGAACATGCTTTAAATTTTTATATACTGTTAATAAATTTGACATAGAGGAACCTTCAATAAAAATACAAGTATCAAATACACGAAGAAAAACCCTATTATGGGAAATATAATTTTAGTAGAGAAACATTAAGATTTCCTCCAATTTTTATTATACACTGGCTCAGAAATAGCAACAAAAATAATAGTAAAAATTTCAGGTGCATACCATATTATGCAAATATGTGTTTGTGTATATATTAGGCACTGTTCTAAGCGCTTTATATGTTTTATCACATTTAAAGCCACTAAATAGGGGCTGTTTTCATCTCTACATTACAAATGAGGAAACCAAGGCACAGAGCACATAGTGATTTGGCCAAGATCACACAACAATAGTATGTGTTAGATAGGAAATTTGAATCAGTCATTCTGATTTTCTTCAATAATTGTTCTTAGAAAGTTAAGGAATTAATAGTAGACACTGAAACATTTTTTTTGACACTGAAACATTTTAAAATGAAGAAATAGTGGAAAGAATAGTAATAGTTCATTATCCTGCATAATTTTGAGCATATGAAAAGCACCAGACTTAAAGGACTCTCAGTTCCAGTCCTAGTTTGCCACTGATTGGCTGTGTGGCTCTAAATGGCTCACCTCACCCTCTCTGGGCTTCAGTTTTCTCATATAAAATAAGGAAAGTAATATCATTTCACTGAGTTGGTATGATGATTAAATTAGGCATTGTATAACCTATTTTCTTCATCATAATTTTGAAAACATAGTTAGGCAGTTAGAAAAGCGTCCTGCCTTCCTTCTTCCTGCCTCTGTGTGTGAGCCTCCGGTTTCAATGAAAAATGGGAGGGTTGCACCAGATGTCGTCAGTGCTCTAGTGAACCCTGTGATTCCTATAAACATTGCAGCTCCTTTTAAAAATCCATTCTTTCATTGCAACTAACTTGTTATTTCATTAAAACATAATCTTGGGTTTTGAAAACTGTATTTTTATAATTACTTTCTAGAACTATAAGGTTAGAATGTGAAAGGCTTTAAACTCAAAATTCCAGGGCAGCAAAAAGTATATCTGGGTTTTATTGAACCATGTTTTAGAGATTTGTGTTGTTTGTTTATTTTGTTTTGTTTTGTTTTGTTTTAGAGATTTTCACATGACTGGTTGTAATGTTCACAATATTTTGAAAACACTAATGTTTTTTATTCTATATCTAAACCTGCCTTACAAAATTTAAAGCTCTTCTTTACTTGAGAGTTAACTAGTGAAGCAGGGGTATATCTAACTGAGCTGAGTCATTTTGCTACATTTTCATGTTTGTAAAACAATTATTTTCTATTTCTTTGTCATTTCTGTAAGTTTCAGAGACTTTCTATGTATCATATATGCAGACCTAAACTGATCAGTAAATATCGGGTAATAAGTATATCTTCCTGTTTCTATACCTATCCAATTCTTTAAAAATCTCAGCATGCTATATTAGAATATCAATATAGTAGGAACTCATGTATTGTGCGCTGTATATAAGGTTGGACTTTTATCCCTAAAGCTAATGTGGCATCTAAACATTTGCAAAAGATGGAGGGCATGTGTCCTTTTTCCCAATATAATTAAAGTCAACAGAGAAGAAACAAGAATATGGCATAATTATAACGTATTAGAAAGTGGCAGCTGGGATCCCTGCCAGCGGTTTGGCGCCTGCCTTTGGCCCAGGGCGCGATCCTGGAGACCCGGGATCGAATCCCACGTCAGGCTCCCGGTGCATGGAGCCTGCTTCTCCCTCTGCCTGTGTCTCTGCTTCTCTCTCTCTCTCTCTCTCTCTCTGTGACTATCATAAATAAAAAAAATAAAAAGAAAAAAAAAGAAAGTGGCAGCTGAGAACAAACTACCATTTTTTTGTTACTTTTCAAATGATATCTTTTTTTTTCTGCCTGAAAAGTGATATTGTCTAAATGGGGGAAGCAGCATATCCTTAAAATTATTCATTCAATAATCCTTGATATTATGACAGTATATAGGTGATAGCAAGTGCTATTAAAACAGTATACCTGAGAATTGTTTGTGAATGTATTTACCATGGCCTATCTTCAAATGGAAAAGATTGAATATGACATATGTGTCTGTACACAGATCAATACTGTTTGTTGTGATGTTTTCAGTTATAAATGTCATCTGTGTATAAAATAGGGCATAGCACTTTTGTTTGCTTATTTAACAAAAATGAATATAAAAATCTGAAAATTCCTACTAATGTATAGTAAAAATGTACTAATTTTTTTAAAAAGTGAAGTATATACAATGTTACATTAGTTTCAGCTGTACAACATAGTGATTCTACAATTTTATTTGTTATGCTATGCTCACCACAAGTTTAACTACCATCTGTTACCATACAATCGTATTACAGTACCATTGCCTGTATTCCTTATGTTGTACCTTTTATTCCCATGACTTATTCATTTCATAACTGGGAGTCTGTATCTCCCACTCCCTTTCGTCTCTGGCACTGCCAGTTCACTATATGGATGAATCTGTTTCTGTTTTCTGTTTCTTTGTTTTGCTTTTTTACATACCACATATAAATGAAATCATATGGTATTTGTCTTTCTCATTTATTTAACTTAGCATAATATTCTCTAGATGGATCCATGTTATTGCAGATGGCAAGGCCTCATCTTTTTATGACTGAATAATATTCCACCATATATACCAAATCTTTTCCATTCATCTATTGATTCACACTTGAGTTGCTTCCATATCTTGGCTATTGTAAATAGTGCTGCAATAACATAAAAGGGCACATATCTTTTCAAATTAGTGTTTTCATTTTCTTTGGGTAAATACCCAGTAGCGGATTTACTGGATCATATGGTATTTCTATTTTTCATTTTTTGAGGACCTACATACTGTTTTTTATAGTGGCTTCACCAGTTTACATTCCCACCAAAGGTGCATGAGGGTTCCAGTAAAAATATACTTTGATGATACTAGGTGTTCAATCTGGGGTTATGTGACTTAAACAAATGCACAAAATACATTAAATATAGCAATATCTGGTCTTGTGTGTCTCCACGATTAAAATCATGGTCTGGGGTATCTAACGATAGCACTTCACCGAACCCTGAATTTAACCACCGTAATGGGCATGGGCACGTCTAAAGAACTGCTCATCTTTTAGAAAGCTATGAAGGTAGATTATGCATATATATGCTGCAGTTAGAGGAAAAAGTGATGGCATGCTACATCAAGTAGGTGTGTCATTTAGGAACATTACATGAGTCCAAAGAGCAAATATACTAAAAGCACTAGAAATCATAATGTATATCATGACAAAGAAATATGCAATTGCTGAAGATTAGCTAAGGAACACTATTTCAATGATTTTAGTTTATTTTAGGGATTTCTATAGTGAAGTCACAGGGTAAGGATCTTATTCTGCTGTTATTTTATACCTTTAGTCCTTTGAGTATATGTTAACTGTGAACTATAAATAACTTGCCTTTGCAAGTAACTTTTGTAACTGTAAGGATAAAAAGCAGAGTCAGCACTATGGCCTTGTTTTCATTTTTTGTCTTTTTGTTCTTTTTTTAAGGAATGATTCTTTCAAAGTCTAATATAAAATTGCTTTGATTTTCCTTTTCCAAACTATTTATTTTTATATTTGCAGATATATTTTAATGTGCATTTTACCTTATTGTTTACATACACATACGCTATCATGTGTTGAATCATGATTTCACTGATTCAGTGATGCTATCCACTTTGGTAACATTACTGTTCTGTAGTTTTGCAGTATATACCATTTTCATCAGAGCCCTTCTTCCTGTTTTCCATAGACATGTCTATTTATTGAAGAGAAAAACATAAAAATAGAGGAGAGAAAAATAGGCTTATGGTGACACGGAACAATATGGTTCATGAATTCAAATTCATAATCCCTACTCTGTCTCTCTGACAACCTTTGCTAAACTCAAGTGTATTTTCCTATGTTTCTCATTGAATCCAATAAAATTTGACTAGACTATTTTTCTAAAGGTTTTGATTTCTGTAAAGGAATAATTTCTACAATATTTTCTAAATATTCTAAATATTTTTCTTAAGGCTAAATGCACTGCACTATATTATTTAGAAGTATTAATTGACAGAGGAATAGCAATCTTTGGGAATATAGATAATATTTGGGAAACAGTTTGATTTAGAAGTTTTTACTTAGATCTTTTTCAGGCAAGTACTTAATATTTGCTGCAACTTTCACTTTCAGACTGCATTTGATGTATACATGATGAAAATATAACTTATTAGAACATATGGGAAACCTAGCCTTTATAAGTCAAGTATCCAGATCTTTCAAAGAATTAAGCATTCTTAAACTAGAGTGTAATCTACCCATTGCCCCAAAGATACTTGGAGAGACTATCTGCAGATAGGCTTTCTTCTGAAAGGATTCCATTTGCTTCTGTAGCTTTTCCATTGTGGGTGTTGGGTGTATATTTCTAGAAATGTAATAAATGTTCCTAATCTTTACCTAGCCACAAGGCTACTCTCTACAACCAGTCAAATAACCGAACCTATGCTTCACTAAGAAACAAACACCCACCTGGTGTTTCTGGCATGAGTTGGAGTAATACAATCAGGCAAATGGAAGGAGACCCGCGATTCAGTGATTTTGGATAAAGTAATATTTGGGAAACAGAAGTATTTTGTTGAGCTCTGTTAAGAGAAAAGGAATATTTCAAATGTAGAATATCTGAACTAATTTAGGGTTCTTAGAGGAATTTGATCTGAGCTTCATGGCAATAATAAACTATATTCACAATGAGTTTTACCTCCTTTATTCACTTTTGTTTTTACTCGTAATTCCCTTGATAATACCAGGCCCTTTTGAATCAGAGAAATTAGTTCAGGAAAAAAAAATTGGGTAGCACCAGTCCTTTAGATTAACAATTTAAATGAGTTAATAGAAACCCTGTGTTTAAATTGCACAGTCATTTGAAGGCAGAATGTACTCTTGAATTTTCATGGCTGAGGAGATTTCAGTGGTGCTAGAAAGCATTTTACTGGTACGGAAGTAATTGATTTAGGTTTAAGAACACAACTTCCTGTCCAAATAAATTAATCACTGATGAAAAACAGTATTGCAGGATACTCATCCAAAGCTTACATTGTTCAATTATACTTGACTGCTTTTTATCAGGGAAATTGAAGGATATAGTGACAGTGGCAGATTTAGGACTTGTCTCAAGACATGCCTCTCACAAACGTCAGGAGCCTACTGAGTACTGCAAGATTACAGACTTCCTTTCAGCCAGTAAGTGCAAGAGGAAAATTTGGGCTTTAAGATAGAAGATAAAGGGACAAAAAAAGGAAAATGAGACACAGCCCAAATATGCACTGCGTGATGCTCTGTATTAAGCTTCTAAGAAAAAACCTGCCTCTCTCTCTCTCTCTCTCTGTGACTATCATAAATAAATAAAAATTTAAAAAAAAAGAAAAAGAAAGAAAAAACCTGATGTAAAAAGTAAATTCTCACTAGGTGGTCTGCTTGGGACAATTTCTGTTTAACTTAACAAATAGTACATTGAAATTTGTAGCTCTCGTTCCAGTGATAGATTATTTTTAAATTAAATTTTTTTTAAAGTTCCAATGTCAGAATTCTAATTAGATATTTTTGAAGGAAAATATTTGAATTTAGATAGACCCTGTTGATCTTATTTCACTGCTATGTTTGATTAGTTGTGCTGGTCACCACATCACTATCAGAAAGCAGATATGTTTGGAAAATGCATGTGACTAGAGTCTTACGTAGAGTAGTAGCCATAAGTGACCATTTATTACACCAAAATACATGAATTAAAGAAGTAAGAAGAAAATGAAACAAAGGTAAAAAGCACATGGATGAAAATGTGTAAGAATGACTTTGTAATGTAGGACCTTCAAGTATAAAAATAAAAGAAGATATAAGGAGGGGAAGTTCAAATAAATTTGATTATCTAAAAATTTTAAACTGCTTTGTATGATAAAATACTATAAATGACATCTTGAAAGAAGATATTTGCAATTTATATGTCATTGAGAACCCAATAAACTTAATATGTGATGAATACTCTTAAATCACAAAAAGGTATATATCCCAGAGGGTAGACATGGGGAGAATGAGCAAAAGGCATGAAGAAACAACACCTGAAAACAGAAATAAAAAGATGTTTTTCAAATTATTGAAGAAAGGATTGTTAATAAAAGCAAGCGTGTGAGATCATTGTTATCTATCAGATGAACAGAAAATAAGATATAATAAGATATTAGTGCTAACTGCTAATTAGAGTGTGGTGAGCCCAATGCACATATGCACCAACTTGAGAAAATATATATGAAAACCAACTTAGAGGTATTCACATTTATAAATATTGATATAAAAGCACTGTGGTAAAAAAAAAAAAAACCCAATGCCAACGTAAATTTCAGTAGTAGGAGAGGAGTTAAATAGTGGTGCATTCAAACAGAAAATTTTAAGCAAGTATTAAAAATCATAATTTTAAAGACAACTTAGTGATATGAAAAAATATTTCTATTGTAATTAAGTATGAAAACAAGAAAATCTATATTGATTATCTGAAGCCATTTTTAACATATACAAATACACACATGTACATATATAATCTATATATTTACATATAGGTGAATACTAATGTAAATAATGTAGCTAATGTAAATAATGGAGAAGTCCTAAAAAGTGAAACTTACTGATCAATTTTCTCTTTCATTTTCAAATTTAATAAAACACATATACATATTACTATTGTAATAAAGGAAAATATAATTAGAAAAAATGAACAGTATTTTGTTTACATTGTTAAGAGTATAAAGAAATCATTTTAATTCACATCCAATTTCTATCTTTTTTAAAGTTCTCATGCTTGTAATTTTCATTTTTTTAATTTCAAAAAAATTTTTTTAAAAGATTTTATTTATTTATTCATGAGAGAAACAGAGAGAGAGAGAGGCAGAGACACAGGCAGAGGGAGAAGCAGGTTCCATGCAGGGAGCCCGACGTGGGACTCAATCCCGGGTCTATAGGATCACGCCCTGGGCTGAAGGCAGCGCTAAACCACTGGGCCACCTGGGCTGCTCCGTAATTTTTATTTTTTAAGTGCATTTAAAAACACCAACCTTCAAGATGTTCCATTTAGTGAATGTGGAATGTCACTGTATCTTCCAGGTCAATGCTGTTAGTTTTAAGAATAATGTATGTGAATAATGTGAATATTTTTATTGAATAGTAAGCCTTTTAAAAGTAATTTCCTTTAAGGCCTAAAGTAACCACTTCTTTTATTCCATAGCTTGCTCACTAATGTCGAATTCTGTTTATTACAGAGTTTAGTTTTCTTCCTTATTCATGGGTAATTAGGACAGCGCATGCTCTCCAAACCAACAGGATATTAATTGGCATAATTAAAATTAATTCCCAGTTTCAAATTGGAGCTGTATATGGCCATTGGAAGCTTCACACATGGTAGAGAGTCTCCTGTTCCTCAGCAGGAAACTTTTTCAATTAATGAATTATATTAAGAATGTCATCTAAAGACTGAATTCAAAGACATGAGAGCAAGTTCCTCCTTTAATTTGGTACTCTAAGCATACTCCTTGCCTCTCCCTAGGCAGACAGATTTTCTTGGTCAACAGGCAGTTCTCAAGATGATTCAGGAGCTGATCTCCTTCTGTTCTATGGCTCTGCCACCATTGGGTCCTTGTTGTTCTCTGTACCACCAGGTAGAAGAAAAAGGAGAGCATGGAATGGACAGACTTGTCCCAAGAACTTAGCCTATTTAAGCGACACACATTTTATTGCCAAGGAGAAGTCATATGGCTGGACCTAACTGTAAGGGATGCTGGCAAAATGTAATCTAGTTATGTGCCAGGAAGGAAAGAAAATGGATTTTTGGTGAAAACTAGTAGTCTGTTATTATACCAGTTGCTGTGCTAAGTGTTAGGAAAGCATCGATAGGTGGTGATTCAAGTCTCTATAGACTCTAGAAAACCCCTCGTCTCACAGGATAGAGACAACTGCCTAAATAAAATTCTAATGGAAACTCTCTGTAGGTGTGTCTTTTTTACAGGCTCTTCTATAGAATGATATGTAGAGAGTCATGCTTTAGTCTATATTTAGGTGATCTCCTTTGTTCATTCATTTATTTTTCAGCATTCCCTTCATGATGAGTAGTCTGCATAGCTGCTCTAGAGTGTTTGAAGAAAGGAGAGAGAAAAATGAACTCACATGCATGAAAGAGAGTTTAACAGCAAGTGATGTAGAATCACACACCTGATTTTATATTAAGGTTTGTATCTGTATGTCCTGCAGAAATTGGAAACAATGGAATATTTACAATATATCAGAATGATCTTAGTAAAAGTAGTTTATTTAAATGTTTTTTTCTAAATTTATTTATTTATGAGAGACACAGAGAGAGAGAGAGAGGCAGAGACACAGGCAGAGGGAGAAGCAGGCTCCATGCAGGGAACCTGACATGGGACTCAATCCCCGGTCCCCAGGATCAGGCCCTGGGTGGACGGCGGTGCTAAACCGTTGAGCCACCTGGGCTGCCCAAAAGTAGTTTAATGTAAATAGAACCTTGATGGAATTGTAGAACTTCAATTTTTAGAGGTGAGAATAGGAAATGACATTCCAAACATTAGGAACAAGTGAGTCATTATACTTTGTAGCATCCCAGCACAAAACTCTCTGGGAAAGAAGTCAAATTATAGGACACGATCCTCAGAACTTGATCCTGTCCCTCTGTGTCACATTGTGGGATGATAGGACTTTGCTGTTTTATGACTGCCTTTTGTCAGATACCGTCATACACACCTTCTGAAAACCATCATAATCATTATCAAATTTTGTCATAATTTTATACTTTCCTTTGATTATATTATTTCACACAATTACTATTTTATGTTCATTGTATAATTACATGGTTTCTGTTTAACAGCAATTTTCTTTTACTTTTATCCAAGATAATAAGAGCTTTAAATATCTCACTTTTACATTTATTTGTAAGAAAAGACGGCCTTCTGTAATTGGCCTTTTCTCTTCTTCTTCTTTTTTTTTTTTTTTTTTTTTTTTTTTACTTTAGCCTGATTTTTATCATCTACTTAGAGAACCTGGACCAATTTATTACAAAGGCCTTTTTTCAACTAAATATTATCAAACCTAAGAAGCACATAATACCTAAGCTCCTGACAGTGCTATAGCTATGACTGATTTTTTTCTTAGAGTTTTACATTACTGTCTATTCAGAAAATTGAAGTGCTAAAAACTAAAGGCATAAATTGTTCAGAACACTTTTATGCCTTTAATATTATATGTTCTCAAAGAACTTACAGTCTGAAAGAAGCTTAATTTTTTAACTTTTATTTGGGGCCTTAAAATTTTAGTTTGCCTGCATTCTAGAAAAATAAACGAATTGGAACTGAGAAAGACTTCCTTTGAGAGCATATAGTGACAACTTTCTAATATTATAACAAATAGTGCCCTTTTATACAGATCTTTTTGAACAAGATCTGCATATTTACTGTTTGTAGAATGAAGAAACGGGTCATGGTGTGGCCGCAGTAAGGAGGCCATTCAAAAGGCAGGCTGCATGTATGAGACCTTCTAGTCCACTGTTTGAAATACCTACTTTATAATTTAATCGTACAGTGACCATTCATTTGCACCCTGTACTCTAATTATGTATCTTGGAACAGAATTTGACTCATGGTATATCACATTTATGTATAATTGTCAGAAATGACAGGTTACCAGTTTTATAGTAGGCAAAGAAATCCCACCTGGAAATGTCAACCAAGAAATGGGAATCGACGGAAATTAACATAGTCAGGGGGACTAATTGGCATAATTATCCCTATTCACTTATTCTTGTTTCTACCTACATATATCTTCTGCAGGGGCACTTAGCACATCAAGTAGTGCAAATGAATGGGGATAGGGCAGACTTTTTTCTAGTCAAGATTAGCATAGATTCCTGGGGATCTGAGCCCAGGGGCCTGACATTGTTAGCTTCCATGTCCAGGAGAGCTCACCTGAGTTGGGCTTATCAGAATCAGGCTCAAGAGTCTCAAATTCGGGGAGAGTCAATTAGAAATCGAGTGAGAAGCCTTGTTACCTCCCACCCATCCTTATCCCAGGCTGGGGGACATGCATGTAGCTCTCAATCTTAGTAAAGAATTCTCTTATACCAATGAACCTGGCAGCAGTTCCAGCATGCAGGCTGGAAATAAACACCAGAGATAGTAAGTCAGAAGTCTCCCACTTGATGGTCATTAGCTTTTCCAGATGGACACAAAAAAATTTCATCTGAATACCATGCTCTGTAATAGCTCCATAGATGACCAGGCCTGGCTCTGTTTTTCTTAGGCTTCAAGAGAAGCAGAGCCTAAAAGTTATCTCTGACATCTGCATTGTCTTGTGGAAGCAGGAATTGACTGTATTTTTGTCACCAAAACAGTAAAATGTGGTCATGTAAAATACTTTCAGACATTCAGCTTATTAAAAGAAGAGAGTTGGGATGCTCAAACAACAAGGCACCATGAAATTTTTCTTAGATAGTAAATTACTAATGTGAAACAAACAATATCTGTGAGATTTCCAATAAAAGGAAGCAAAGTTTCACATGTGGCAAGAAATTCACTTACAAATGTTAACATACTAAAGTCAGGGTAATTATGTTGAGTAGAGGTACCTAAGAATGAGAACTCTTTTATGGCTTTTTTTTCAGCTATATTTTAATTATAAAAATATTTTTTAGCATTGATTTACTATTTCAGTATGGCCATATCAAAGGATAATTAAAACATTACAGAATTTTAATTTTTGTGAAAACTAGGAATTGATTTTGTTTTACCCAGATGAACCACTAACATGAAAAGGGGAAAAATGAGAAAGCTAATTTAAAAAATCTTTACAAGAATCTTTTTTTTCCCTTGAGCATTGGGTGCTATATTTGGTAATTACCATTTTAGTTATAGAACGTGTCTGATGCAAAGTTCTTAGATATTACTAGAGCCTATTATTACTGGATTTCACCATTTAATTCTTTATAAGAGATTGGCAAAATGGAAAAATACACCTTTGCTGCCATTTAATTAAACAGATTTCAACTTCTAACACATTGTAGTAATTTAAAGATTATGATCAAGCTTTCCAGCCAAGCATATAGTGCAAATAGATACTAGTTGAGGGGGAAAAAAAGGCTAGTGTATTGGTTTTTGATGAATGCAAATCTCTGCCTCAATTTATATTATTATGTTTCTCTGTTGTGATTTGTAAGATTGGAGGGAAGACCATGATCATCAAGTCCTAGTAAAATATGTGTGTGTTAAATTCATTTTTTTTCTCTATCACCTCTATAGTCTTTATTGATGTTGATCTTTCAACTTATCCTGGGAGAACTATTCAGCAGAGCCTCATTCCTGTATTCATTAGGAGTGAAAGTATTTATTATGGGTGAAAAAAAGATACTTCTGGAATTCAGAAAGCTGGAATCAGACTTTGGTAAAAGTTGTTTAAAAATAGAACTTAATGAAAATGGAGTACATATAATTGGGTTTGGGGTGGTATTTTTCCTACCTTACTTAAATTAGTTTTTTTTTTTTTAACATTTTGTAACAAACCTAAATTGCCCATAGTAATGAAGTGTAAAACCAAATACATCTTCTGTATGTTTTCTTTTACTTTTTAGTTTGTTTTGAGTCTTTGCATAATTTTCTGTGTCATAATAATACTGTGTTTTCTTATAATTACTTATCCTATATTTGCAAAATTTATGAACTATTTCCTGAAGCCAGCTCTCCTTGCTTCATATAAGTGTAGAAAGCCTTATTTTTATTCATTTCCCCCTACTTATTTGAGATATTTATGCTTTGTTTCAAGATCTTCACTCATTCATTCTGAAAGTCATCCGAATTCCTTGCTATTCTGTGGTTTCCCAAATTTCTATGGGGAAAATACTGACAACAGGAGATTTGTGAAGATTGCTCAGGGTTTAATATATATATATATACCCTATATACCCTATATACCCTTTTCTATATATACCCTTTCATCTTCTCATATAGAAAATAAAACTTCTTTGATATAATTTGTGACTGCATTTCATAACTAACTTCTGAATAAAATAGGATTGCTGGTATGACTCCCATAGCTATTTAATTTGCTTTACTGTTTCAGTTAACCAAGACATACATTTTTTTCATTGAATGGCTTATGCTACTTTATTTAGAAAGTTCTTTTTTTTTTTTTTAAGATCTTATTTATTTATTCAAGAGAGAAACAGAGAGAGAGAGAGAGAGAGAGAGAGAGAGAGGGAGAAGCAGGCTTCATGCAGGGAGCCTGATGTGGGACTCCATCCCGGATCTCCAGAATCATGCCCTGGGCCGAAGGCAGCACTAAACCACTGAGCCACCCGGGCTGCCCATATTTAGAAAATTTTAAAACTGGACAAGTAGAGAATGCCGTACTTGAAATAAGTCATGCAGTTTTCCTATCTCTGAAGAAAAGAACTTTGTACCTGAAAATTTTGTTTTGCTCAGCACCTTCCATCAATGTAAGAATTATGCCTTTAGTTTCTGATATTCTAGTCAGTTAGACGTATTTAGGAGTCATGTTACCCAAGATTTGTCAGTCTAAGGTGATTTGTGGCCTTATGGGAATCTCTTCATTTTTTTGTACTTATCTTCTCTCTACATGTCTTGATTCTAAACTGTGTAATCTTATTTTCAGTGTTGTTCTGAAATACTGGACACGAATTTATACTTATTACATTAAAGTGTAGTATCCATAAAAACCTCATGCTGGTTTTGCTCATGAGCATATCTAAATTCCTAGAATAATTGCAGTCACTTAACCAGTGTAGATACGTATTTGTGGAATAAATAAGCTCTTTCAGGTATTTGAATCTCAGCTTCTTTAGGAGTCTTCCTGAGACTCCCACTCTATCTTCCAGTGCCTAAGCTACTGGAGCCATAGACATAGCTCCCAAGTTATAAAACTCAACCCTATTCCTGCTACTTTTAGGCCTGTGGAGAGCAAAAAGGAATTTAGACAAAAATAATTTCCTTTCTATATTATATATGTTAGGATTATTTTCATTTTCATTGAATCCATTGCAACTTTTAAGCCAAATATAGTGAATTATATCCATGTTAGCTGGAAATAGTATCTTAAAATCTGGGAGAAATGTATAGTTTTTTCCCAAATCATTGGGGAAAAAAAAGAAGATTGCTTTCTACACATGCATTAAGACAGCTTTTATGTTACTGCATTTGCTCCCAGTTAATAGAGACAATATAGAAAAGATAGGCCCCCAAAAGCAGTATGATACAAGATAATAGTGGTGCATTGATAAGTTAATGCTTTCTCTCTTTCAGGTAAATTTCATTTTTAGTTATTATTTCAGAAACTTGATTTTATTTACCAGCAAGGTTGCAATTTAGCTGTTCTACAAGCAGTTTGGAAGTATTTATCACCAATTGATTCTATGGCATGCTGACCAGAATATTTATGAAATAACACAAATTTGAAATTATCCTGTATAACCATGTTGAAAATGAAAATATGGAATATTTTAATTTATTGATTAATATTACATGTGGATAGGAGATATGCATTCCATTTGTTAACACATTAGGTACATAGATTGTTCAATGTAATTATGCCACATCTCAAGAACTCTTAAAGTTAAGTCTTTTTTTTTTTTTTTAAGGCCCATATTAATCCTTTGGTGAAAACTCTTCCACAATACACAGCAAAACTCTAAAGTAATGCTTGAATTTCTAATAAGCATTCCGAAATTCAAATATTCAAGAAAATTTTCTCTCTTTCAAATTACACTAAATTGTTAGAAGGTTATATACTTATTATAATAATGCTATCATTGCTATAGTCCTCTTTTGAAATTATTATTATTTTATATCTGTACCTTGCTTTGAGCCAAGACTATATAAATGATTTTTTTAATGACTTAGTGTATGTGGTTCATAAGGTTGAATCTGATTTGATTTCAAGGCATAAACCAGAAATTACTTTTTTGGTTAAGACTCTGATGTAAGCCTGATTATGATTTTTCTTATTTGCCTTTCTCATAAAAGTGGAATGTAGAATGTGAAATACATGACCTCCTATTCTATGTAACCATTTGCTTTTCTGTAAGATTTATTATTAAGTCAAAGGGTGAGGCAGACCCTGTCTAAATATTCTTCTTATTATAAAATAAAAATGATCACCTTGATTGCATTTATATATTTTATTTTACCATAATTTTAATATTATTTTCTTTGGCAACGAGTTAACCCCTCAGTACCCACGTTAGTATCTCTACCTCCCTAATGAACTAAGCACAACTTAATAGGAGTCTCATCATGTTTTACAGATTTCATTATTAAATGACAATGAATTCAGTTTGCAGTTTTTTAAACATTGACAGATATTGAACTCTCCTTTCTGTCTTATTAATGGATACTTGTAGGTAGGTCTCAACTGAGGTATTACTATAGTTTGAACCAAAAATGAATAGGCTTAATTTATAGTAGCTTTCATTTGACTCCATAGATAGCTTAGGCATTCATTAACAATTAGTGCCAGAGATTTGGAAAGCATTTCAGCATCATTCCAGCAAATTGAATGTTGCATTAAGAAAAATGAGTGGTCTTTTACATGAAACAAAGGAAAACGTATGATTATGTACTGAATCTAGAAAATGAAACCAGACTGGATTGTACTTTTATAAATAGCCTAATTTCAAATTGTACTTTTATACCAAAATCATCACCAAATGAATAGAAGTACTATTATTTGTGTTTGGTAAATGTTGTCATCATTAGTTATTATCTACAATATGAGTTTTATAACCTTAATAAAAATGATGTCTTACTATAAGTGATTCATATAAAACATTTAAAATTTATAAATCAAATATTTTAAAACAAAAATATTAGACTGATATGGTTATTAGTGTGGATTGTTTTCTGAAAGAGGTATGAAAATTCTAGCACTTCTTAAATTTAAAAAAAGAAAGAAAGAAAAAGAAGAAGCAAATAAGGAATGAAGAAGGACAAAGTCTCTAAATCCACAAAAAATTAAAGTATGTTCTCCTATAACTTCTGGACAATTCTATACATGCTTATAGGTGGATAATAGATACTGAAGGGAAAAGTCTGAATTTGAAATGTAATTATTTAAAACCAGTAGTTAAATTTAGCACATAAGATGACTGTAATAAAAAAAAAAAGGTAATATAAAGAACAAAATTGGAATAACAGAGAATATGGACCAGAATTCTAAAAGTAGCAAGAGGAGGAATTTTCAAAAAATTCATTTTATTTGAAAGCAATAGTCTGTTCATGCAAACCCCTGATGGTAAATAATGTTATTTTCAGAGCAGTGTTGATTTTTTAGAGTTAGATAATAGTGTAAGTTGTAATGCAGGCTTATGATAAAAGAGGTTTAAAGTTGAATACCAAAGTGGTCATCAGGATCCTTGAAAAGTCAGTGGTGGTAAAGTGACCATGTGGTCTACCTAGAAAAGGAAGGGTAAAGTAAACATTCCAAGAACAAGCAAATGTGGAAGTCCTGCTGATGTAAAGAGAAGTGATAATTACAGCACAGGTCTAAGGCTTGCATCATGTGTAGGGTATCTGGACATCTGAGAAGCTGAAATCAGATGTAAGTGTCCTGTGAGTTAATGCTAGCACAGTAAAAAGAGATAAGAATTTATGGGTGGTTTCTGGTGAAGTGAATGAATTTGCAAGAGTGAGACATCCCAGATTATTCATATATATACATATATATATATATATATATATATATGTATATATATGAATACAACCACACACTAAGTAAAAGTGCTTATCTCAAATTTTGTATACTATCAGAGTCTGGAAGGGAATTTGCCAGATAGGGCAGTGGAATTGTCCCCTTGGAGGTATACCATAAATTAATTATGTGAGAAAATTAATGGAAAAATATCAAGGCTGAATATATTATTATGACTCCTTAGAATAATTATAGCATGGCTGCTCACTCATTTTAATTGATATAGAGTATTAGCCCCAACTCTTAGTTTAAGAATAACAGGTAAAAATACTCTTTTTAAATTTATTTTTATTTTTTTTTCTTATTTTTAAAAGATTTTATTTATTCATGAGAGGCACAGAGAGAGGCAGAGACACAGGGAGAAGGAGAACCAGGCTTCTCACAGGGAGCCCAAAGCAGTACTCGCTCCCAGGACCCCGGGATCATGACCCGAGCCAAAGGCAGATGCTCAACCACTGAGCCACCCAGGCATCCCTATTTTTTTTTTTTTTTTTAATCACTAGAATAACTCTTGTTGCTTTGGCTCTGGTGTCAATAACAGCCAGTCTTTCTTTTTTTTTATTCTAAAGTACACAATTGGTATTCTGAACTTTTGTATAAGATTGTTAAAACAACAACAACAACAAAAAAAAAGATTGTTAAAACAGATTATTTCAAAACATTGAATCCAGGTACAATACTCTTTTAACCATTATAATAATTATGGTTATAAAAGCATTAACAGCATCTCAACATCAATTTGCCATATGCATCTTTAGGTAATATCTTCTAGATTTTCCTGTCTACTTTGAGGAAACCATATACAAATATTTTGCTACCCAGTTTTAGAATTTTGCTTAGAATTTGTACCATTAATATAAATTATTATTGATGGAGCTACTATTGCTTTTGGGATCCCAGAGTTGGTGAGACAACAAACATAGTAAGGCTATATATTTTTTCCTACTTTCAAAATGCTTGTTTACTTCTCCCTCACAGATTTAAAATACAGTGAAAGTAATTTCACATAATCATCATTTCCCTGTTTCATCTATTGAGAGATAATAAAGTAGATTCATAAGGCAAAAAATTGGTAAGGAAAATAGAGGCTTCTGATAACTGTGTGATAAGAGAGTAGTCTTTTTTTTTTAATTTTTAGAACCACAAGCAATTGTTAAATGCAATAGAGTAGGCTTTCTACCTCTGTAATAAAAGTGTGAAAGAAAAATATTTTTAAACTCGAACATTTGCTGAAATTTAAAGTCATTTTGCGTTAAAGCATTTTTATGATTCCAATATTATTCTGTTTCTGTTCCTGAAGGAGTATAATCCAAATTTACTAATGTCGTTAAGTAGTACTCTAGGTTAAGTACCTCCCCCCTTATTTTTTTTAATTACAGCCTTATATTTTTGCAGCCTTGCACATTATATAGCTTCAATAGAGACCTTACTGCCTTCTACTCTGTTCTAGTCTTCCATTGATTATACTTTATGTACATGCCTTTTGTACTGCTGCAAAATTTTTAGTATGCTTAGATCATTTTAAAGTTTCTTTAAACATGGTCATGACTACAATGCTATAAAGAAACCATAGGGATGCCTGGGTGGCTCAGTGGTTGAGCATCTCCCTTTGACCCAGGGTGTGACCCAGGGTGTGACCTGGGGTCCTGGGATCAAGTCTCGCTTTGGGCTCCCCACAGGAAGCCTGCTTCTCCCTCTGCCTATGTCTCTCTCTGCCTGTCTCTCTGTATCTCTCATGAATAAAATCTTTTTAAAAAATCCATAAATAAAGGTGCTGCTAGTTTGTTTGAAATACCCATTTTCATATAGTCTTCCATGGAAATTTTTTTCATGCTAATTACCAGTCTACTACAACTATACTTGTAAGAAGATACATATCATGAAGTCTAAAGGGAAATTATCTAGGAAATAGTATACTGTTTAGATATTTGTGTAAAACCAGATTTCCCTTTATAAGAAAATGTTTAGTATCTTATAACTGAGATTTCCATAGTCAATACAACTTTTCCATTCTACATATTATAAAGGTAAAGTGTTCTAAAAGGTACATTCAGTGTCCATTAAACCTCTGAGATATTTTGGATGCAGTTTAATGAGTTTTAGTTATCCAGAAAAAAAGTAACATGCTATTTTCTTATTAATACACTGAAAATTTTATGAATTTTCATATTGAAGCTATTTTTAGCAAATTGCTTACATTTTAAAGCAAATTAATGGGGAGAATAAGTTCTGTGGCAAATAACACAAGAGTCATTGTTTGGAATAATACCTTGCTTTGTTTTATTTTTAAAAAAGTATATACATTAAAAAAAACACTTGGGGGTGGGAAGGAAGCCTTAAAACAGACTTATTGCCAGTACTTCCAAGAAGCCTTCAAGTTTTTCCGTTTTCTGGCTAAATGAGTGAATGAACTTTGTAACCATAAGTGGCCATGTTTTTTTAAATTCTCTAACATGATTGATATATTTTTTTATAGAAATGATTCTCAAAAAAAATGATTCTCTCAACATGAGATTGCCTAAACATTCACCTGTGGTGTTCTCTTATTGTGAGTTTTGTTGCTATTGTTTTTTTTTTTTGAGCATTTACTTTTTTAATATATCTGGAATTTATATATGCACAAAATGTTTTTTTCTCTTGAATTCATTAATTGACCTCAAACAATTAAGTAAATACTCCATTCTCTCATTACTCTATAGAATGACTTTCTTATAACTTATATACCTAATATGCACTGTTTCCTTTAACATACTTGCATACTTGTAATGTTTATTTCTTTTGCAAATTTTATTGTACTATCTTGTGTATCCCAAGTATTATTCTTGCCTATTCCTATAATAACAGGAATCCTTGTATTATTTCATCATTTAAAATGACATCAGCTTTTGGTGTGTTGCATCATGTTAAGGAAACATCCTTGTGTTTTTCCTATGCCAATCAGATGATTATTTTAGCATCTGTCAAAATAATGGTATTTTTTGGCATCTGTCAAAATTAGGTATTTTTTCTATTGATGTATTGGTTTTGAATTTTGCTATTAATAGATTTCCTATTAAACTGTTTTGCATTCTTGGCTGTGGCATATTGTTTCATATGAACAATATAAATAAACAAGACTATAATATGAATAAATACCATCTTTGATTCTTCTGTTTGGGGATTTAAAAATTAAGATGAAACCTGAAGGTGAATGGGAGACTTCACAATTTACTACATGTTTTACTTTACATAGTAGAAATTATAGAAGTTCCAAGCAATATGTACAGTTATTTCCATTTTAGATTAATAGTTTACATAGTTTCTTTTTAAAAAGGTTTATTTAGGGGATCCCTGGGTGGCGCAGCGGTTTGGCGCCTGCCTTTGGCCCAGGGCACGATCCTGGAGACCCGGGATCGAATACCATGTCGGGCTCCCGGTGCATGGAGCCTGCTTCTCCCTCTGCCTGTGTCTCTGCGTCTCTCTCTCTCTCTCTGTGACTATCATAAATAAATAAAAATTAAAAAAAAATAATAAAAAGATTTATTTATTTATTTAAGAGAGAGAGAGTGTGTGTGAGGCAGGATGGGGCACAGGGAGAGAGAAATTTGAGCAACTCCATGCTCAGGGGGGAGCCCAAAGCAGGGCTTAACCTCATGACCTTCAGATCATGATCTGAGCCCAAACCAAGAGTTAGATGCTTAACCAACTGTGCTGTCCAGGCACCCCTAGTTTATATATCTTTCAAAATGCTTTATCATTCTCAGAGATAACTATAGAAGGAAATGATTAAATTACAAAAATTATTGGAAAGAATTTGTGGACCATGTACCTCAGAGGAATGCCTTTGTCTTTAGCCACATGACCGGGTATTTTAAAATACAATTTTATACCTGTATTATTTATATTTTGATATTACTATTGAACTCTTCTTAAATATTTTTGGGACAATTCTAGGTCCAAATTAATAAATTAGAGAGTCTAATAGATTAGTAAGTAATCTAGAGATTACTTACTCTGAAGTATAAATTCCAAGAGAGCAAGACTAAGCATCATGAACATTCCCCATTGGAAAACAATACGTCAAAACCCTTACAGGTCCTTCACAGATCAGAATCGAGACAACCGGATTTATGGAGCATTTTCATCAGCCAGACAGGATTGTCTACCAACAGTCCTGGCCTCACCAAGTTGTGTCTTTACTTTTGTTTTAAGTAGCTGCTTTAGAATATAAGTGTAGAACCAGAATGATGAAGATTAATAGGACAAGAAACAACAAATGTTGGAGAGGATGTGGAGAAAGGGGAACCCTCTTGCACTGTTGGTGGGAATGTGAACTGGTGCAGCCACTCTGGAAAACTGTGTGGAGGTTCCTCAAAGAGTTAAAAATAGACCTGCCCTACGACCCAGGAATTGCACTGCTGGGGATTTACCCCAAAGATACAGATGCAGTGAAACGCCGGGACACCTGCACCCCGATGTTTATAGCAGCAATGGCCACGATAGCCAAACTGTGGGAGGAGCCTCGGTGTCCATTGAAAGATGAGTGGATAAAGAAGATGTGGTCTATGTATACACTGGGATATTACTCAGCCATTAGAAACGACAAATACCCACCATTTGCTTCGACATGGATGGACCTGGAGGGTATTATGCTGAGTGAAGTAAGTCAATCGGAGAAGGACAAACATTATATGGTCTCATTCATTTGGGGAATATAAAAAATAGTGAAAGGGAATAAAGGGGAAAGGAGAGAAAATGAGTGGGAAAAATCAGAGAGGGAGACAGAACATGAGAGTCTCCTAACTCTGGGAAACAAACAAGGGGTGGTGGAAAGGAAGGTGCGCGGGGAGTAGGGGTGAATGGGTGATGGGCACTGAGGGAGGCACTTGACGGGATGAACACTGGGTGTTATGCTATATGTTGGCAAATCAAACTCCAATAAAAAATATTAAAAAAAATAGAAATGTAGAAAAAATATTTTCAGTTTCTCATTTTAGTCATCTTGTTAAAATTTTTTGATCTTTTTTTAGAACTTTTTTTTAAATAAATTTATTTTTTATTGGTGTTCAATTTGCCAACATACAGAATAACACCCAGTGCTCATCCCGTAGAGGATTCCTGGGTGGCTCAGGGGTTGACCATCTGCTTTCAGGTTAGGGCATCATCCAGGGTCGGGATCAAGTCCCACATCGGGCTCCCCACAGGGAGCCTGCTTCTCCCTCTGCCTGTGTCTCTGCCTCTCTTTCTCTGTGTCTCTCATGAATAAATAAATAAAATCTTTTTTAAAAAACTAAAAATTTTAAAAAATTTTAAATAATTTTATATCAATATTGTTGATAAAGAGGGATAGCAAATTAGTATGTTTTCAGGGGTCTTGCAATGTATGACATCCTTTTAAACTTAAATTTAACAAATGGAGATATAGCCCTCAAAGATCTATAATTGTGAAGAGCTAAGTTAGTGTTTAACCTTTACACAAACCCATAGGTACCATAGGTACCCATATGCAGATAGGAAACTAAGACACAAGTATGTTACATAAGTTTTTCTAATTGTTAAGAGATAGAGCTGTGATCCTGTGTTTAGGCAGCCTGGCTCCAGATTATGTAAGCATAACCGTGTGTTGATATTCTGTGTCTGACAACATGGGCCCACAATGTTATGGTACAATGCAATTTATGTCATGAGATTTTAATAATATGAATTAAATTAGGAAAATTCATGATAAACATTTGCTGGGGAGAATAAAGAGAAAAATATTCTTCTGTTAATAAACTGAGTTTGATCCATTCTTCTCTATAGAGAACTTGAGCTGTAATAGAATTCCCACTAGATTATGATTCAAAGGAACGTCTGCCTTTTTAAAAGTAAAACATCCATTATAAAATGAATGTGAAAGACAGATCTCTGTCTAGATAAATAATTTATGGTTGGATGTAAAAAGGTAAGATTTAGATTCCAGACATAAGGACAAATTGGAAATTGTTTCTTCCTCAGCTTGCCAAAAGCTGTTAGATTATCACAGAAGTAAGCCTGAGGGAGATACTGCTTCTCCCTCTTCCCCAGCCATATCAAGACTAGCATCAGGTACTCTCATGACACAACATTTGAACTGTACTTTTGGAGTAAAACAGATATGAGGGAGGAGACCAGACAAGTAATATGAAAATTTTTATTTCTATTTTTTAAAAAGATTTTATTTATTCGTGAGAGACACGGAGAGAGAGGCAGAGACACAGGCAGAGGGAGAAGCAGGCTCCCTTCAAGGAGCCCGATGCAGGACTCGATCCCAGGACTTCAGGATCACGCCCTGGGTCAAAGGTGGACACTGAACTGCTGAGTCACCCAGGCGTCCCTTTATTTCCATTTTAATAGTACTTTTTTAAAAAAGGTACTTTCTTCCTGATTTTTTATAACTAAGATTATTATTAATACATTTACAAGATAGTAATGTATTTACAAGGGAAATATTGGAAATTAAGAGAAGAAGATTGTGTCTGTGTTAACAAGTTGTATTGAACATTGGTACTTTGTCAAAGTCTTGCCGTTGATGATCTGATTTAATCTTCACCACTCTACTCATTTCACTGGCTTCACACAAATGTGAAATGGTGCAGCCACTCTGGAAAACTGTGTGGAGGTTCCTCAAAGAGGTAAAAATAGATCTTCCCTACGACCCAGCAATTGCACTGCTGGGGATTTACCCCAAAGATACAGCAGTGAAACGCCCTGATTTGGTTTTCCAAATTATCATTGGATTTGAATTTGATTTAATATTATCAGTATTTTTCTAGATTATTTGTGATCATCTGTACCATGAAAAATAGACACTCGATGCATAATGTCCAAAAATCATTTCTTATCCATCACAGAAGAATGTGATAAAATTTGCTCTAAGCTGGAAGACACAAAGAGATGGAAAAATATTCCATGCTCATGGATTGGCAGAATTAATATTGTGAAAATGTCAGTGTTACCCAGGGCAATTTACACGTTTAATGCAATCCCTATCAAAATACCATGGACTTTCTTCAGAGAGTTAGAACAAATTATTTTAAGATTTGTGTGGAATCAGAAAAGACCCCAAATAGCCAGGGGAATTTTAAAAAAGAAAACCATGGCTGGGGGCATCACAATGCCAGATTTCAGGTTGTACTACAAAGCTGTGGTCATCAAGACAGTGTGGTACTGGCACAAAAACAGACACATAGATCAGTGGAACAGAATAGAGAACCCAGAAGTGGACCCTCAACTTTATGGTCAACTAATATTCGATAAAGGAGGAAAGACTATCCACTGGAAGAAAGACAGTCTCTTCAGTAAATGGTGCTGGGAAAATTGGACAGCCACATGCAGAAGAATGAAACTAGACCACTCTCTTTCACCATACACAAGATAAACTCAAAATGGATGAAAGATCTAAATGTGAGACAAGATTCCATCAAAATCCTAGAGGAGAACACAGGCAACACCCTTTTTGAACTTGGCCACAGTAACCTCTTGCAAGATACATCCACAAAGGCAAAAGAAACAAAAGCAAAAATGAACTATTGGGACTTCATCAAGATAAGAAGCTTTTGCACAGCAAAGGATACAGTCAACAAAACTAAAAGACAACCTACAGAATGGGAGAAGATATTTGCAAATGACGTATCAGATAAAGGGCTAGTTTCCAAGATCTAGAAAGAACTTCTTAAACTCAACACCAAAGAAACAAACAATCCAATCATGAAATGGGCCAAACATGAAGAGAAATCTCACAGAGGAAGACATAGACATGGCCAACATGCACATGAGAAAATGCTCCGCATCACTGGCCATCAGGGAAATACAAATCAAAACCACAATGAGCCACCACCTCACACCAGAGAGATTGGGGAAAATTAACAAGGCAGGAAACCACAAATGTTGGAGAGGATGCGGAGAAAAGGGAACCCTCTTACACTGTTGGTGGGAATGTGAACTGGTGCAGCCACTCTGGAAAACTGTGTGGAGGTTCCTCAAAGAGTTAAAAATAGACCTGCCCTACGACCCAGCAATTGCACTGTTGGGGATTTACCCCAAAGATACAGATGCAGTGAAACGCCGGGACACCTGCACCCCGATGTTTCTAGCAGCAATGGCCACGATAGCCAAACTGTGGAAGGAGCCTCGGTGTCCATCGAAAGATGAATGGATAAAGAAGATGTGGTCTATGTATACAATGGAATATTCCTCAGCCATTAGAAATGACAAATACCCACCATTTGCTTCAACGTGGATGGAACTGGAGGGTATTATGCTGAGTGAAATGTGTCAATCAGAGAAGGACAAACATTATATGTTCTCATTCATTTGGGGAATATAAATAATGGTGAAAGGGAATAGATGGGAAGGGAGAAGAAATGGGTAGGAAATATCAGAGAGGGAGACAGAACATGGAAGACTCATAACTCTGGGAAACGAACTAAGGGTGGTGGAAGGGAGGAGGGTGGGGTGTGGGGGTGAATGGGTGATGGGCACTGAGGGGGGCACTTGACGGGATGAGCACTGGGTGTTATTCTGTATGTTGGCAAATTGAACACCAATAAAAAATAAATTTATTATTTAAAAAAAAGAAAAATGTTTATTCAGTTCCTTTGCCCATTTTTAAGTCAGATTGTTTTTGCTATAGAGTTGTATGCATTTTTAAAATATATTTTAGATATTAACCCCTTATCATATATATAGTTTACACACATTTTCTTTTATTCTGTATGTTACCCTTTCCTTTTGTTAATGGTTTTCTTTGCAGTGAAAAGTTTTTTTTTTTAATTTTTCATAGTCCCATTTGTTTATTTTTGCCTTTGCTGCCTTTGCTGAATTTGTGGCCAAATTCAAATAATCATTGCCATGACCAATGTCAAGGAGCTTTCCTTCTTTATTTTCTTCTATGATTTTCATAGTTATAGTCCTAACTTTAAGTTCTCAATCTATTTTGAAGTGCTCTTATTTTCCTAACACCGCTTATTAATTGTACATTCTTGACACCTTTACCATAGAGCAAATGTGTATATATGCATGGTTTTATTTCTGAGCTCTCTATTTTGTTCCATAAATCTATGATTCTGTTTTTATGCCAATACCATACTGTTTTGATTACTATAGTTTTATAATATAGTTTGAAATTAGGAAGTATGAGACCTCCATCTTTGTTCCTCTCTCTCAAGATTGCTTTGGCTATCCAAAGTCTTTTGTGGTTCCATGCAAATATTAGGCTGTTTTCTGTCTATTTTTGTGAAAAATGCCATTGGAATTTTAATAAGGATTGTGTTGCATCTATAGATTGCTTTGGGTAATATGGACTTTTAACAATATTAATTCTTCTAATCCATGAGCTTGGGTTATTTTTCCATTTATTTTTGTCGTCACATGTTTTCATCAATATGTTATAGTTTTCATACAGATCTTTCACCTTCTTAAATGTATTCCTAGTTCATGATTTTGATGCAAATAAAATGGGATTGTTTTCTTAATTTTTCTGATAGCTTGTTGTTAGTGTATAGAAACACATTGTATATACTGATTTTTGTTCCTGAAACTTTACTGAATTTATTTTTTAATTCTAACAGTTTTTTGATAGGAATCAAAGTAGGAATAACCGAGTAAGATAACCTGGTCTTTGGACACCAGTAAGCTTTTTTTTCCCAATTACGCTTATGATTTCTTAATGGACTTAGGAGCAAAATAGCTTTATTGACAGAGATAGAGGTTATCCATGAATTAAGTATCATAAACTTCTACTTACAAAGACTGAGACCTGGCTACAGCAATTAGTGAGGGCCCAATATGCCAGCATCCGAGACCAACACTGTATTGTACTTAAAATCTTCTTCAGTATGGCTCTCATGTTAAAGTTCTAATCACAATAATATAACATTTAAAATAGAAAAACTGCATATTCTTTATCCATTGATCCATTGATAGGCATTTAGGTTGTTTCCATATTTTGGCTATTGTGAATAATGCTGCAATAAGCATGGAAGTACATAAAAAAAAAAGAAAACACTGCATAGAGGAAAATCAAAGTTCCATATGTCTTTCTGAAGATTGTATTTTAGTCCTTATATGACGATATTTAAGTTTGAAAGAACTGGAAATTTCTCTAAATATCAAGTATAGAGAATGTAATAGTCTAAACATCAGCAAGCCTTTTATTACATAGGAAAGTCTATAGTATAAGAACTGGGTTCTCAAGAAAGTGGTTAAGTAGGACCTATAATTTGTTGTACAATTAGATGTTATAAATTTTTCTTTAGAAAACTAGAAGAAAAGATGTTGAAATAGAGTAGAATGATATTTGAAAAAATAAGAATGTCTGTCATATCCAGATGGTAAACCGAAACAAGGAGGTGGGTGGGGATGAAGACATGCACTTTAACTGAAGGAATGTTACATTTTAACATCAACTTAGATGAACAGCATAGATTTTGGGTCTAATATGCATCCTTGAGTCCTCAGACTTGAAACACTGAACCAAACAGGTCATTTTAAATTCATGGACAGAAGATTGTGAACAATTTTAATTATAAGACATCACTAATTCATATTTGTTGGATCTTATCCTCTAAATTTTGAACTTTTATTAAAAAATAATAGCCTGTTGTTAAAATACACTCTACTAAATATTAATTACTTAAAATAATATTTACCACCATTATTTGAAATTAGTATTCTGTTAATAGTATACAAATAATTACTTAAAAAATACTTCAAAACAGCCTACTTTAAGTAAACTAAAAAGCAACCTCCTCTCTTGAATTGAGTTTCTGGACACTTTCCTTTTATCCCTTTACTGACATAACTTTTCATTTGGAGACAAATAAGGCAATTTTAATTAACGGTAATAGATTTGAAAAATATTTAAATCAGGGAAAAATTCAAGTTAATGTTAAGTGCACATCTGAAAGAGCAATAATCAAAACTCAGAACTCGGCTTCAAATTCAACTATTATTTCAAATCACTGGAGTAAGAGTGGCAACACTTTCTACCTCAACTGTCCAGTAGGGCAACAAACATGGAGGCAATACACAGGTTATTTCATTCAAGAACTAGTGGACAAGAAAGGATGTAGCCTTTCTGCAATATGGTCCATCTTTGTGCTGACCAGAGACGTTGTTTCAGCTAGCAATGGCTATAAAAAGCAAAATTCTTGGTATCATTATTAGAGAGCAGAAAGGAAGGGAAGAGAACATAAAAGAAGGGAAAATTGTGAAGGTCTTAAGTAGTAAAGGAGTAGGAAGAAATTCTTTGAGAAAGAAACCAGAAAAGAGGAAGAATGACAACTCAACTGAAAACATGCAGCAATGTGGAGTTGTTCAGTACAAGATGGACGGCAGTACCTGAGACCTCGCTGTGCTTCCCTGAGGGACCAGCTAAAACAGCCAATCAGAGGATTAGGAGCATAGCCCACACCAGGGGCTGTTTAAAGCTATTGAGTCAGTGCACATTTCACAGTGGTTTCATCATGCCTAACTTGTATTCAGAACATTTTGTTTTGTAAAATATAAAAATGTCTAGTGTAACAACCAAGCATTATTCTCATAGATGGAGGCATCAATGTTTGAACACTGAAGGAGTTAATTTCCAGTATGGTTAGCTCTTTTTCTCTAATTTTTTAAAAAGATTTTATTTATTTATTCATGAGAGACACAGAGAGAGAGAGGCAGAGACACAGGCAGAGGGAGAAGCAGGCTCCATGCAGGGAGCCCAATGTGAGGCTCGATCCCAGGTCTCCAGGATCAGGCCCTGGGCTGAAGGCAGTGCTAAACCACTGAGCCACCTGGGCTGCCCTCCTTTTCTCAAATTTTAAAACAGAGTATGTTTTTCTCTAGATACGTGTTTTCCCAAGTGTTCGTATTTTGCAGATAGTAAATATTTATTGGAATAATTTGTTAACTACATGAATAATATACATTGTGATAACAAACAAAAAGACCTTGATGTTCTTCCAGTTTGAAGGACATGTTAATTTGATAGAGAATATGTAGAAAACTTAATGTCAATATGTTACCTTCTTGACAGTATTTCCTGTATAGACTTATGGATGTAAATGAAATTATCCCTTCCATTTCAATGGGATCCTTGCCAGACAACGAAATAAGATATCTTTTACATTCCTTTCTGTGTCAAAAATGAGCTCTCAGTACTCTAAAATATAACCACTTATTGGCTGTATGGCTTTGGGCAAGTCATGTATCCCCCCCCCCCCAGTATCTCAATATCCTGATCTGAAAAATGGCTCAATTCTGCTTCATAGCAGTTTTAGAAGTATTGAAAGAGTTAATATTGGGAAACATGTAGACAAGCAACTGGACGTAGGGTTGTATAAATCTTTGCTATTATTCAAATTTGTGTTAGTTTCTAAATGACCTTTTCCTGTTGTTGTTGTCATCTCAGACCTCCAGATAATTTTCAAAGTTTAGTTATTCCATTTAGCTTTTATAGTAGCCCAAGCAGCATCCACTAAATCAAAAACCTTTTCCATATTTACATCACATCTGGCTAAGACAGAAATCATGGGATGGCTTGACCCCCAAAATTTGAGAACCGAGAAGGAACAGCATCTGTCTTCTCCATCTGTTTAACCAAGATTTCTTAATTATCTGTAAAAACATCTCTAGTCTAAGTCGCTCACTGTTCAGTTTAATGGACTCTATTTTGTGACATATTAGAAGGTCGTGCATTCACTAAGATTATCGACTGATGATATTTTCCATGAGGATAGGGAAGGCTAAAAATGAACTATATCTAACACACGTGCACTATTATTTTGATGAGAATGATTAAAGAGCTTTTTGTTCTGTTACCTCCTATTTTTGTTGTAGAATCTTATTTTTCCAAAATCAAGTCGCTGTCACTAATTGTTCCCTCCAGTGATGCTTGCCTGCTGCTGATGTTCTGAAGCAATTGATGTTGATGTTACATTGGTTCAAATTATACTTTTGTTTGCCCTTGAAGCTTTTTGGCTGTCCATCTCATGCTTGATTGCATTCCTCACCCCATCATGTAGCAGCTGTTTTAACGTTCTTTTTTTTTTTTTTTTTTTCATTTGCTTCACTTGCTGAAATGTTAGAACTTGGCTTCATTGCCAATATTTTAATAGTGTTCAGAAGTCTCATTATTGATTTTTATATTGATGCTATTTGATAATGGATGGCAATGAATCTTGTCCCAGAGCTGAAAATGCTTTTAAAAACGAGTTTAAATCTTTTGCCATTAGAGCTCCTTGGGAGACCATCATTTCACAAGCTGGCTGTGTACTGTGTAGCTGGAGTGTTGTGCTACGGTTTTTCACATTTCCTATTGTAGAGCTGAATCATGTACATTTTTCTTCTGTTTGGTAGCATTACATGTCTGTGATAATTTAATAGTTTAAGGATTTCATTATAATTTTGTTTGGGAGGATCACAGTAATTCCCATTTCACAGACCACACCTAATATATCTGACTTTTAAAATATGTAGTTGTTAGTTATTAAAAATCATATTTTTATGAGGATGAAACATAAAACATAAAACTTTAAAAAAACTTTTTTTATATTTGAAAAAAGGGTTCTTTCCCTAAACCCCTGTAGTATTTTACTTCTTATAATCTTTCTCTTTTTCTTTTTAATACTTTATTCATATATTCATGAGAGACACACACAGAGAGGGGCAGAGACATAGGCAGAGGGAGAAGGAGGCTCCCTGGAGGAAGCCTGATGCAGGACTCAATCCCAGGACCCCAGGACCATGACCTGAGCCAAAGGCAGATGCTCAGCCACTGAGCCCCTGGTGCCCTTTTACTTCTCATAATCTTTCTTTCATGTGTGATTCTTCCCTTCTAGGAGACTCTATGAAACAGAGGGACAGATTCTCACTTCATCTTTACATTTCTCAAAGCACATACCCAGTAAGAAATGGTGAATAACTATTTAGTCTTTCTTTGTTGATTATATGTATTATATGATGTATATATATATTACATACATATGTTATATGTTAATATGTGCAATTAAAACCCATTCACCTAAAGCTCGCTAATTTAAAATATGTGAGAATTATGCCAAAAGTATACTTTGGATAAACAATAAAATAAAGGTTTTCTAGGTAAACTAATAATATATTAGCATATTGAGAGAATAATTTAGACAGAATAATTTAAACCAATAATATGATTGTTATGCATCAATTTTCTCCCATCATGTAAAGCTCATATCCAATAGGAACATTGCTTGGAAACAGTATTAGATTAATTTGGGGAAAAAAGTATTTATTTCAAATTCTTAAAATACCTGTAATTCTAGCCTATTTTCTGAAATGTTCTATAGTTTTATAGCTCAAACCTCTCAATTATTCAGACTGGCCTCCTTCCATATATCATGAATCCCTGTGCTCTTTGTTGTCCTGCCACTTTCTTGAGTCCTCATTGTTTGTTGGAGTCAGTGTGGTATTCAGTTAAGCCCATCTCAGTGATCAAACCAATGTAAATTAGACCTGTCTGGTTTCCTTCACAAGATTATCATGAAAATCAAATGAGCCAATGTGCTTAGAAATATACTGTTAGAGATAAAAGTGCCATATATATTTGCGCTTTGATATTAGCGCTCATGAGGGATAAACTAAACAATAAGACTATTTTCATGTGATGATAAAATATTCTTTGTAGTTCATTCCTTTGGGTTTTATTTTTGGTTGTCTGGCTACATATACACAGTAGGAAGGATGTTCTTCCAAAGGCTCTGCCCAGTTCTGCATTCAGAAGCATCACCAGTTACCAACTAGTGACATGGCTTGCTAGGTGAGCAACCAGTTAACTCCCTGCTGGTAGAGTGAGGTTTGTACTCTGAGTATTCAACAAGCTACTTTACCCCCAGATTTTTTTCTGATGAGGCATCAAATTGCACAATTCATTTGGTCATACCGAATGAAATTACACTCAATGCACATGCATTTAGCTTTCTGTAAATGCCATTTTAAAAAATATTTATTTATTTGTTTGTTTACTTACTTACTTATTTATTTATTTATTTATTTATTTATTTATTTATTTATTTATGAGAGAGAGAGAGAGAGAGGAGAGAGATACAAGCAGAGGGAGAAGCAGGCTTCCTGTAAGGAGCCTGATATGGTACTTGATCCCAGATCCCGGGATCACCCCCTGAGCTGAAGGCAGACGCTCAACTGCTGAGCCATCCAGGCGCCCCTGTAAATGCCATTTTGTTCAGTTTTATGAAGGTATAATTGACAAATGAAATTATAAGATATATAAAGTGTACATGATTTGATTGCATTGTGAAAATATTCTTCTATTGAGTTAATATGTCTTTTTTTTTTTTAATTTTTATTTATTTATTCATGAGAGACACAGAGAGAGAGAGAGAGGCAAGGACACAGGCCGAGGAAGAAGCAGGCTCCATGCAGGGAGCCCAATGTGGGACTCGATCCTGGGACTCCAGGATCAGGCCCTGGGCGGAAGGCAGACGCTAAACCGCTGGGCCACCCGGGCTGCCCTAATACGTCCATCACCTCACATAGTTACTTTTTCTTTTCTGTGACAGCATTTAAGTTCTATAGTCTTAGCAAATTTTGATTATACAATACAGTGTTAGCTATAGTCACCATGTTATACATGAGGTTTTCAGACCTTATTTTTCTTATAACTGAAAGTTTGTACCCTTTTACCAAACTCTCCCTGTTTTTCCCACTTCCAACCCCTGGAAACTACTCTTACTCTGTTTCTATGAGTTTGACTTTAAACAATTAAAACAAAATATTTTTAGATTTCACATGTAAGTGATACCATGCAGTAATTATCTTTCCCTGTCTGGCTTATTTCACTAAGCATAATACCCTCCAGGTTCATCCTTGTTGTCACAAATTATAGGATTTCCTTCTTTTTTTAAGGCTGAATAGTATTCCAGGTGTGGAGATTCTATATATCACATTTTCTTTTTTGTTTGTTTTTTAAAAGATTTTATTTATGTATTTATTTTTATTTTTTTATTTTAAGTAGGCCCCATGCGCAAGATGGGGCTTGAACTCATGATTCTGATATCTGGAGTCATATGCTCTACTGACTGAGCCAGCCAGGCGCTCCTGTATCTATCACATCTTCTTTATTTATCCATTGACTGACACTTCGGTTATTTCCATACCTTTACTATTGTGAATAATGCTGTTATTTACTTGGGGCTATAGGTATTGCTTTGAGATAATGATTTTGTTTCTTTTTGATATATTCTTAGAATGGGCTTGCTGGATTATATGGAAGTTCTATTTTTAGTTTATTGAGGAACCCTCATATTGTTTTCCATAGTACCTTACCAGTTTACATTCCCACCAACAGTGCACAAAGCTTCCCTTTTGACCACAGCCTTGCCAGCATTTGTTATATCTTGGTCTTTTTGATAATAGCCATTTTAACAGGTAAGAAGTGCTACCTCATTGGGGCTTTGATTTGTATTTCCCTGGTGATTAGTGATGTTTAGTACCTTTTCCTGTGCTTGTAAGACATTTATTTATTTATTTATTTATTTATTTATTTATTTATTTATTTATTTTTCTTGTAAGACATTTGTATGTCATCTTTGGAAAACTCTATTTACATTCTTTGCCCGTTTTCAAATTAGGTTATTTGATTCTGTGTTGCTGAGTTGTATGAGTTTTTGTATATTTATATTAATTCCTGTTGGATATGTGGTTTGCAAATATTTTCTCCCACTCCATAGGTTGCATTTCGGAAATTTTATTTTTATTTACCAATAACTCAGAAAGCAAGAGAGCTATAAGCTATTTAAAACATTGTTGTTGGGCAGCCCGGGCAGCTCAGTGGTTCAGTGCTGCCTTCAGTTCAGGATGTGATCCTGGAGACCCGGAATCGAGTCTCACGTCAGGCTACCTGCGTGGAGCCTGCTTCTCCCTCTGCCCGTGTCTCTGCCTCTGTGTGTGTGTGTGTGTGTGTGTGTGTGTCATGAATAAATAAAATCTTTAAAAATATATAAAACTTTGTTGTTTCTTTCTAATAATCAATTAAGAAAGTGTGGACCATATAGATAGGTGGCAATTTGGAGAATGGAGTGATTTAGGAACATTAGAGCCTTTGGCAAGAAAGAATAAGACAAAGAGAAGGGAACCAACTTTCACTGAGTGTTGCACATGGACATTTGGTGAGTATTTTGCAGTTTGGTGACAGCGTAGTGACTCTGGGCAACCAAAATGCAATAATGATGTTATTGAGCACCAGAAGGGCAGGTGAGAGTATAAAAAGGGAGCTTAAAAAGATCAAGGGAGGGCTTTCCTAATGCCACAATTTTGCCTAGGGTGAGTCTCTTGAGTTTAGATAGTATGGACTCTCCTTGCCCATATAGAAATGTTTTCCCAATCTTTTTATTTTTAATTTCTATAATATCATGATTAAAAATTAGTATTTCTTCTTTAAACATCATATCCAAATGCAGTCTGCTTCTCCAAAATTCCCATTATAATATTATTGTGTTTTGCATGAAATATAAAATATGCACTTTTTAAATGCATTTACTGTATTAGTTTTTCAGTGCTACCAAGTAAAGAGTAAAAGCTAGACAGTTTAAATATACATTTGTTGTCTCAGTTCTGGAGCTAGAAGTCCAAAGTCAAGGTATTAGCAGAGCCATGCTCCCTCTGATGGCACTGGGAAAGACCTGTTCCAGACTTCTCTCTCAGCCACTGGCAGCCTCAGATGTTCTTTGACTTGTAGTTAGGTGCCGCCCCATGTCTTTTCCCATCATCTTCCCCCATCCATGTTTATTTCTGTGTCTTATAATGGTATCAGTCATATTGGATTAAGTTCCACTGTAGTGTTCTAACTTTAACTTGATTACCTCTGTCAAAACCCAATTTCTTAATAAAGTCACTTCTCAGATACTGGGAGTTAGGAGTTCAACATATTTTTTGGAGGGGCACAGTTCAACCCACAGCACTTACATATTGTTCTACAGAGCTAAGTGATATTGTTTGGTATGTGCATGTGTGTGTGCAGTAGAATCTATATTTTTGTGCCTTGCTTTTTTTTTTTTTTTTACTCAATGGTATATTATGAAGAAGTTTCCAGTTAGTACCTGCAGCTCTGATTTGTTCTTTTTCTGCTGACACCTCATATTAATAACATGGCATGCTGTTAATTAAGTTTTGCTACTGATGGAGTTTATTTCTCCAAATTCATTGAGGTACACCTGACAAACAAAAATTGTATATATTTAAGTTGTACTTGTTGTATGTATACATGATGGAATTTTTAAAATTTTGATATTTTCCACCTTTACAAGGAATGCCACATGAACTTTCTATGACCTATTTTCTGGTGCACATTGTAAGCTTTTCTGTAGAGTAGATTTCAAGGACTGGATTTGTTAGGTCATAGTCAATGCACATTCTACATTTGAATGCTTATTATCAAATTGGCCGCCAATCTGTCAGGCCAATGTTGCTTCCATTAGCAGTGTATGAATGTATTATTTATGTTTTCAGTAATACTTGAGATTAACCAATCAAAAATTTTTAGTTGGCATGATTTTCAATGAAAATAATATTTTGATATGGTTTCCTTGCATTCCTTTCATGGGTATTAATTTATTCTTCAAAACAATCTTAAAAAGTAAATAAGACAGGCTTATTATTTCCATTTTGTAGAGTAAAATATGAAATAATGATTAAATATTTTTTGCAATGTTACACAACTAGAAAGGGTCAAATATAATAACTCAAAGTAGGTGTTCTGACTAAAAGTCTGTGATACATTCTGCTACAAAAAGTTACCTCTTCATCACAGTACTAGAAATAATGTGCTCTATGGTACTTATTTATCATGGAATATTTTCAGTAGTTGTTGAGTAATTACTATTTTTAATGATTAAAAATAAAATAGCACTATGAATAATAATTGACTAAAATTTATGAAATTTAGTAGAAAACTTAAAATCTATTTCACTGATGTTCTTTCATATATCCATCCAAAGGTGAACAACATTGAGTGCCTTCTACATGCAGTCAGTGTTAGAGGCATTGAGCCATACCAATGAACATAAGAGCTAAAAACCACTGTCATCGTGGGGCTTACTTTCTCTATCTTATGCTTTAAGTCTATTCTGTTTTAAGTCTGGTCTATTCTATTATGTATTCAACAATTGTCATCTATAACTCTCCGGTGGATCAGTTTGTAATATCTTCCTGTCATCCCAGTACCAAGCTTTGTCATTTTTACATTCCTTCCTGCCAAATCCCTCTAGGTAAGGTACCTGATTCGTCAGTTATCTCTTGGCTTGGTTTCATTCCTTGAGTTCTATCATAACTTTCCCTTTAGAGTGATACTTCTGTGAAGTGAAACACTAACAAACTCCATTTTTGAGGATATTAGATGCTGTCTCCCTACACTTTCATACATTGCTTTACTAATCTCTCAGAGTTCTACTGAGAGGGAAACAGTATAGGTTAAGTACATCTTAGTGGAATCAGACAACATACGTTCTGACCCTACAGTTAGACTTGTTAACTTAGTGTTTTATCTATAAAATAGTATAATTATAGGAGCTACATCATAAGGTAGTACTTCAATATATTTGTCTAATCATTGAGGTTTCCAAGATATTAACAGTTGTTTATAATTTTATTTTAGAGATTTGTCATGGACAGTGATAAGCAAAATACTAGATTGAATAATGGTATATGAATAAACACAGTGTAGTGGGACTTTTGAAGAAAAAAAGATTACTGTCTAGAATGACCAGTCAAGACTTATTGGAAAAATTGGAATATTGTTAGACATTGATGGATGTTTGACAAAAGCAAGATGTTTCTTATTTTTTGATTTCTCACTCCACTGTTTATTAGGCTAGACAACAGTGTGTACACATACTGGAAATGGTTAAATCCCTGTAAAAGTTGCTTTAAGAATGATACAAATTGGCCATCGATCAAGAAATTTGGTTTTGTTTTTGGTCATTATAGTTTCTCTTCAAAAGTGAAAAGTAGTAAAGTTTGAGGGGGAAGAAGTCTTGTATTTGTTTTTACAGACTTTTCTACTGATACATCATTCCCTCTAATCTGAAGCAACAGTGTAGGGATTAGCTTAAAACACTTCAGGCTGAAAATAAGCAGAGCCAGGGTTCTTTATTCAATCTTTTCTATAATGTCTGTACATTAAGGAGAGCTAATGCAACTCACCAAAATGAGCAAATGAATTATTTCTGAACCATAGGGCCTGGCTCATTGTTTCTAGTCCTGCCAAAATAATTTTTATTTCAGTGTTAATTGATTCTTTTCCTTATTGTAATTGATTGAACTCCTGTAGTATTTATTGATGTAAGTAATGATTCAAAATGATTAAGACATGAATCTTTTTTCTAAGTGTAAATTGCATTAAAAGGAACCAAATGCTTTCCAAAGCAGCATATTAGGTTTCCAATTTCCATTAATTGACACAAAGAATGTATAGGTGTCTCACTGATCTTTAGTAAAATGTAATTAGATTATCTAATATAGTAAAGGTCTCCATTGCTTACACAAATAAAGGCATGACGTGAGCAAACTCTAGTGGCAAAACAATTAACAACTATTTGTAAAGTGGATATATTATCCAATTTCTATTTGTAGATATGTACACTAAAATGTTTAGAGATTCTTGTAAAAAATAAACACTAAAAGGCACAAATTTAATATCTAACTTAGATGCAAATATTCCTGTTTAATTATATCATGATCACCACTAAAAAGAATGATTTATCTTAATATGCACCTTTCTGTGAGAATAAAAGCATAAGTATAGATGCAGAAATAGGCGTAATATGTGAATATAAAGATAGGATATAGTTGGATAGGATATATCAAATTTACTATTGAGCTTTTCTCTTGGGATGCGAGTGGGAAGTGGGGCTAAGGATGAAAGAAAACCTCAAATCTATCTGTGATATTTTCTGTTGTTTATAAGATAAAACAAATGTGACCAACTATCAATTCTGAATTGTGGGTGATATTTTGATATTCTCAATTATATGAACATCTTGTGTGTGTGCATGTGTCTTACTTATTCCACATGCAAAAACTTAAAAAAAAAACTTGTCTCATTCTTTATCACATCTCCTAGGTTTCCACTTTTATATTGTGCTGGGAGTTGTACAGGCCTAGGAGAATAGCTTTGGGATCAAGGTATAATATATACAAGTTTCAGTGCCTGCTGCTGTCTTTATTTATCCCAGCAGCATTTTGGCAGCCTTTCTACACATTCCTTATTGACAGGTTTTTATACTGACTTCAACTGATGAGAAAAAAATATTCCTTGATTAGAGAATCCAGATTAAGCTGAATTGTTTAATCAGAAGTTATGATTTTAAAAGAAAGAAAATATCCCTCCAAACTAGAAGGATCTGCCTGCAGAATAGTCTGTGGAAATGGAATAAAGAGGGCAAGGTTAGGTCCATGACTAGAACTGTCAAACATTTTGAGAAGGAATGCTGTCATTTATACCCACTGGGATTCATAAGAAGTTATTTTCTCAGTTTGAGGTATTTATCTAAAGTGAGTTTGTAAAACTCCTCTTCCGAAGTTATTTATAATTTACAGTAGAAATGCTCAGAAAAGAGAATCAGATTTATACCTGGTTAAATGTTTTATAATTTACTTTTAAATTTGCTATTTTTAGAGTATATTCCCTTCTCATGTGTATGCTTCTTTCTTATCTTTTGGTCAAGAATGATCTTAAAAAACTGTAATCTTCAGAGATAAACACCCACAATGGTTGCAGAGATGGTGATGATGTGATGATGGTGTAGCACCTTCCATTTTGTTGCTTAGGTGACTAATGGATTTTAAAATAGGCATTTAAAAAGTCAAGTAGCACTCTTTAAATCCAAGGGTAAACAGGAGTGGTATCTTCCCCCATCAGCTGAAAGAAATGAATTCAAAGACGTTTTTTCCCAGTGGCACTTACTCAGTCATGTTGTAAAAGATGTGATCAATCTGCAATAAGTCAAGACTATGCAATGCTACGAATCTGTATCTTCTGAATCCTTCCTGGGTGAGGTTGTTCTGAGACATCCATTAAGGGAGTTGGTAGTCACAGAAGCAGCTGTGAGGGAAGAGTGGTAGTGTCTGCTCATGGGTGCACTTGATTCTGGAGATACTACCAACTGGAAAATGCTAAATAAAAATATGGAGTAAGAATTAAAGAAGAGGAAATAGTCATTAAAAAAGAAAGTGATAGCAGAAGATTAAAATGTGAATAAAATAGAAGAAACATAAAAAAATGTGACATACTGAAGATAAAACATTAAAATTTTCTTTAAAAATCGATGATAAAGCAGGCGATATTCAAAATGAAACAAAAATATAAAACCAATAAATTAAAAAATTAAATATTGTGAAAATTAGGATGATACAGCATTAATAATTGAATTAGGAAATCTGACAATGAAAGTAAGATGTAAATACTAGGGTTAAAAATATAATAATATTTTTTCTCAAAAACACTCAGCAATTATAAAATTGATTATATTGTAAAAAGGCCATATAAGAGGGGAAAATCTCAAGATACAAATAATAACAAGTAAATTCAATCAGAAATTATATAGAAGGCAAATTCTATGCTAGTGATTAAAAACTAGCATATATCACAGTATTGAAAAATTCTCATGCAATGCTGAGGTAACTTGTTATAAGAACCAGGAATTTCTCTTAAATGAACACAGAAAAAACAAAATAGTAGAGAATGAGAAAAAAACAACAATAATGGCAATAAAGAAACACAATTATCGAAATGCAAATGGCGTGGATACTGAATAAAAATCTCCATTGCCATGCTTCCCTTCTTGCAAAAATGTCTCTGAAGTCAAGAACTCCAAAAGTCAGAAAGCTCCTTGGGCAACCAAGTTCCTCGGGTAGCCTTATGTGAAGATAAACAAAGCAATCACTTCCTCTGGCTTCATATGAACTCTTGTACTTCTCATTTGGCTCCATGCTTTTCTAGGACCTTTTTCAGTATTGTATTATTACTGTAATGAATATACCCCCTGGTTGGCCAGTCTTCATCAGAATTCATACCCATTTCTACAAACAAGGGCTCATAGAGCCCAGAAGTCCCAAGAGTATGGACTCATCACTACATCCTGACCTAAGCTCTAGTCTATCATAGTGGAGCCTCCTAAGAACTGGTAGCCGGATTAAAAAAAGCATCACTGAAACTCTTTGAATTCAGAAAGGCAGAAGATTCCATGGAAGCAACTGGGCCTTTACAAGATGACTGAACAACATATGGTGTTTAGAACAGAATTTCTCAAAATGAAACCTGAGAGTCATTTGTATCATAATCGAGTGTTTAAAGGATGAGTTGTACAACAGGAAAAACATTGGGGCAAAATAGAGACCACACACTAGAACTAGACACAGGGAATGCAAACCATAAGTGGTTAGCAGAAATTCAAATGAAAAAATGAAAGCTTTGGACTCTCAGTCAAGAATTGCTGGCGTCTAAATCAACTATAACTAGATCTTTAAAGAGTAGAAGATACCTGAAATGAAACCCACAGTTATGACTATGTGTGATAGATTCAGAATTCCCCCCCCTGACTTTGTCTTGGCTTACATGATTTTCGAATTAGAATTCCTTATTCAACAATAAAATGCTATAAAAACCCTGCCCGGAAACTAGATGGATCAAACTGATAAGCATATCTTACTGAGCATATGCTTTTTTTGTACCAGTTTTGTACCAGTTACAGTGCTAAGCACATACAGATGATTTTATTTATTGCTTACCACGGTCCTAAAAAGTCTTTTCCATAGCAATCACGTTTTTACAAATGGGAAACCAAGGTTTAGCTATATTGAGTTAATAACCATGATCACAAAACATCATAAGTGAAAAAGTTCGGTTTTGAATTTATCTTTCTGGTGCCAAAGCTTTCTACTACCCTCTGTTCTTCCCACACACAAAGTCACTCAAACTTCCTTAGAATTATCTTACTATTAAAAGGTAATAAAATTAAAAATCAGCAGTATCAGTGATGCATTAAGACCCTTTGTCCTGAGTAGGATTTCCCACTGATTAAATCTCTACCAGCAGGACAGTCTTCTTAGAATTGGTCAGTGTCAACTAGTTAAGTATTATTTATTGCCCATTTATTTAATTAATAAATTTCCACATAGTCATAGCCTGTTCTAGATATTAGCAGCAGCACTGTTCTTGTACCTCCTATTGTTAGAGTTCTTATAAAGGGTGAGGAAGTAGAAAGAAGAGGGATTTGTTATAGTTTTCTTGAATTCCCAAGATCAGTTAATTTTTAATATTTGAGATTCTTAGCCTTCCAAGCAGGCTGTGGTTAAAGTTAAGTTCATCCATGCTAGGATGAGAGAATTCTCTTAACGTTCAGGTTAATTTTAGTATATGTGCTGCCGAAGCGAGCACTAACGTTCAGGTTAAATTTGAGTAAATTTAGAAAAGCATTACTGTAAGTCAACAGAAGAAAATCTAAAAATGCAGTTTTGTGGACTATTATCTTTAATAAAGATATATATGAAAAAGATCGTTGTTGCATACTGCGCATAAATTATGGGGTTGTGTGTGCTTACTCAAAATTACAATAAATATTATGAAGAAATTCTATTTCAGTAGTTATATGGACTTAGAAACAGTGAATCTGGAAAGTAATAGGAATTTGTAATTTAATTAATTAAAAAATTTGAGATGTAGATTCATATGCTGTAATAAGAAATAATACAAAGATTCCATACTTCACCCACTTTCCTTCACTGATAATATTTTGACACTGTGGTATAATATCAAAACCAGATACTGACACTGGTACAATCTACTGTTTTATTAAAATTTTTCCAATTTTACTTGGATTCTTTTCTGTGTATTTGTATATATGATATTGATTCTATACAATTTTATCACCTAATTAGGGTTTTATATCCATCACCACAGTGAAGATACTGAACCATAAGAGTCTTTCCTGTTGCTCTCTTATGGCCTAGCTCTGTCCCTCCTGCCCTCTCCCCTGTCTAACCGTTGGTGATTCAACTAGTAATTCATCCTCCATTGCTAAAGTTTTGACTCTTTATTTTTTCTAAGATTTTATTTACTTATTCATGAGAGAGAGAGAGAGAGAGAGAGAGGCAAAGATACAGGTAGAGGGAGAAGCAGGCTCCCTGAGGGGAACCCAAAGCAAGATTTGATCCTAGGATCCCCAGATCATGACCTGAGCCTAAGGAAGACGCTCAAACACTGAACCACCCAGGTGTCCAAATTTTGGCTCTTTAAAAATGTTATGTAAGTGGAGTCATACAATGTGTAATATTTTGAGGTTGCCTTTTTTTATTCAGCACAATTCCCTGGGAATTCAAACAAATTGTTGCTGATGTCATTTTTTTTTTTTTAACATTTGATTGCTGAGGAGTATCCTATGGTATGTATATAATACAATTTTTGGCATTTACTTGTTGAATGTCATCTGTGATGATGTCTTGTTGAATGAAATTTACTTGTTGAATGACATCTGTGATGATTTCAAGTTTTGGCTAGTATAAATAAAATGTATGGAATAATGCATAAATATTCATTTTCAAGTTTTTGTGTGAACCTAAATTATTGTTTTTCTAGAATAAATGCCCCAAAGTACAAATGCTGGATTATATAGTTAATTTAGGTTGAGTTTTATGAGAAACTGCCCAACTGTTTTCTAGATTGGCTGTACCATTTCACATTCCTTCAGCAATGTGTAAATAGATCTAGTTTCTCCACATCCTTTCCACCATTTAGTGGTGTCACCATTTTTAAATTTTAGCTATTCTGATAGGTATATAGTGAGAGCTCATTGTGGTTTTATTTTGTCTACTTCTGATAGCTAATGATTTGGAACATCTTTTTATGTACTTATTTGCTGTTGTATTTCCTTTTTGGAAGTTGATGTTCATGTCTTTTGGTCATTTTCTAATTTGATTGCTTTTTTACTGTTGAATTTTGAGAGTTCTTTGTATATTTTAGATACTATTCCTTTGTTAGCTATGTGGTTTATAACTCTTTTCTCAAAGTTTGTAGACTGTCTTTTCCTCCTCTTTACATGGACTTTCTCAGAGCAAAAGTTTTAAATTTTGTTAAATCTAATTTATATATATATAGATAGATAGGTAGATAGATATAGATATATAGATATGTATTTCTTTTATAGATTTTGTATTTGGTTTCAAGTCTAAGAGCTCTCTGTCCAAAGATTTTTCTCCTGTTTTCTAGAAGTTTCCCCCCCAGTATTGTTAAAATATAATTGACATGCAACATTGTCTAAATTTAAGGCATACAATGTGATGATTTGACATATGTATATATTGCAAAGTGATTACTATAAAGAGGTTAATTAACATCTCCATCACTAAACATGGCTATCTTTTTTTATGCATGTGGTAAGAACTTTTGAGATTGATTCTCATCAACTTTTAAGTAAACAATACAGTATTATTAATTATAGTCACTATGTTGTACAGTAGATCCTCAGAACTTGTACATCTTATAACTGAAAGTTTGTATCCTATGACCATCTCCACCCATTTTCGACATTCCCCCACCCCTGGCAACCACCAATCTTCCCTTTATCTGAGTTAATTTTCTTATATTTCACGTGTAAGTGGGAGATCATATAGTATTTGTCTTTCTTTGCCTGATTTATTTCAGTAATAAGTCTGTTAGACTGTGGATCATCTTTCAATCTTTTAATTTAGCTGGAAGTTACCCTTTGTAGGTCTTGCACATGAATCATGTCAGCTGCAGTTCCAATGGCATTTTAATTTCAGAGTCTTTACAGTGTGATTATGGTCTGCTTGGTTTATCTGGTGCCACAAGAGCTCTCCCTGGTTCTTGTTACTGCTACCAAGAGAGTAAAAGGAGTTTCTCCAGATTGGGCCCCCAAGTGTCTTGCAGTGGAGTGGGGAGGTATATTGGGATCTTCTTACCAGAGCCTTCTCCATTCCCAACTACTCCCCTGATGTCTTTGGGTAGGTGAGGACAAAGAGCTTTCAGGCCACGGGGGACAAAGAAGTTTCCTGGATTGACTAGCTTACTGTGGGTGGGTTCCTTTTTCCTCTTCTGCATGTCTGTTCCTAGTAAGATTTGGATTCAATATTTTGTAACTTCCTAACTCCAAACTGCTTCACATATTGCAACTCCAGAATTTTCAGAAGTATGGCATTCTTACTTGTCTGAGTAAGACCTTTTAACTACCTAGCACAAATTAAGATGTCTTGGAAAAGTCAGACAACATTTAGAATTTTTTATTTTATTTTTCTTCAGATTTTTTTTATTTATTCATGAGAGACAGAGAGAGAGAGAGAGAGAGGCAGAGACACAGGCAGAGGGAGAAGCAGGCTCCATGCAGGGAGCCTGACATGGGACTTGATCCCGGGACTCCAGGATCACGCCCTGGGCCAAAGGCAGGCGCTAAACCGCTGAGCCACCCAGGTATCCCCTAGAATTTTTTAAAAGGTAAAACTGATGCTAGAATTGATTTGTATTAAAATAGATTTTGCAAAAAGTCCACTTATTTGCAATTACATAACAGACAACTCCTTGTTTAATCAAATGCACAATGTACTTGAACTTTTATACTTGTATGTGTGTCTATGGAAGGGTATTAGGTGGGAGGAGAGGAAGAAAAAGTAAAACAATAATAACAGAAAGATGTTTTTGTAAATGAAGTGGGGGTTTTTTTGGTAAATAAAGTTTTTTTATGTAGGGGTCTCATGGCTCAGATTAAGAATGCATTTATTTTAAATATGCATCCATTAAATTCAAATACCACAATGTATATTCAAGTCTGATCTAGTGTCGTACATATTAAGGTCTTGAACAAAGCAGAATAGACTCAACTTAAAATAGATACATAAGCATTTAAATAAGAGATCTAGCTTAATAACATTATCTGCCTAATTTTTATGGTTTAAAAGTGTTGCCATGCACATGGTCATATTTAGTTACATCAAAAATACATGGGAGACAGGGAATTGTCAATAGATTTATACTTACAGTTTTAAACAATATACCTAGGAAAGGTTAGATGGCTTGTCTCATATTTCTAAGCTACTAAATGGCAATGGTGGGGACGTGTACCTACATCTCATTTAAGATTTGTGGGAAGTTTTGGGACGCCCTCTCTTTTTTTTTTTTTAATATTTTATTTATTTATTCATGAAAGACACACAGAGAGAGGCAGAGACACAGGCAGAGAGAGAAGCAGGCTCCATGCAGGGAGCCCGATGTGGGACTCGATCCCGGGTCTCCAGGATCATACCCCGGGCCGAAAGCAGCATTAAACCGCTGAGCCACCGGGCTGCCCTGGGACACCCTCTCTTAAAGATTGTTTTAAGTGAAAATATTTGACATATGCCCATTTTGTACAGAGACAGAAGGATATGACTTAATTACTTCCATTGATTCTTTACAGATTCTCTAGTTTATGCATCTAACTTTCCTAACAATTTACTAAAAATACTGAGGGCTTCCTTGACTTTGTTTTTTAGACTTAAAATAAAACAAGGCAGTCTTCAGAGAAAATGCTAAAGTGATGACACTTATTTTTGTTTGCTTATTTTTATTTTCTGAAGATCAAATAGTTTCTTTGATAGGCAAACCATTTTCTGAGAGTCAGCATAATCGTAGCCAGGTTTTAAAGGCTGTTTCTCAGCTGGCAGCTAACTCTGCTGTGTGCGCTGCATAAGATGCCTGGTTCAGTGAGCGAAACTTGCACAGTGTCACTCTGAAGATAAAGTCATGTCTCCCAGGATGCATTGTCAACAAGCCTGATGAGATACAGTGTTGGTGTGTTGACTTTTTTCTTTAGTTGTGCTTTGACTTTTGAGTCCTTTGGGTTATTCTTTACTAATCTGAAGAAATCACAGCTTCTGGCTATACTGTACTGTTGGAATAGTTAAACAAGCCTGACTGTCAGATTTCCAATACTGAAAGAATCTACAAAATGAGTGAAGTGACCTTGGGCATTATTTTTAATGCTCATTGTAATCGTCTCTAGATTTTAACTTCAGGGTTATTGACAGAGTTGCACATTTAAACGTGAGAATTTCTTTTTTGGCTGAGAGGCAATATTGGAATTTGCCAGACTCTCCTTCCTTTAATTTTGAACCTAGGGAATGAGTATTATTCATTGATTTAAAAAGTAATCTCTCTAATAGAGTAAGACCCTATGGCAAAATCCCACAGTGATGTGATATGTGTCTAGTTCTGTATTCAGTCATGCTGTGGGTTATAACATAGCTTCCTCAAAACACAGGACACATTGTCTGTTTCTTTCATTGTAGAAATAAAGGTCTTTTTTGACTTAATCTTTGTTTCTCTTAATGCCCATGTTATAACCAGGTTTTCCTATACTTTAGAAAGTATTTTGGGTAGTATCACTTGATCTTAAACATTGCTTGTTTATCTTTCCCCTTATTTTTAAGGGTCAATACACTGTAAAAGCTTTGGAAATTGAGAAGGTTCTTAGATCAATGTTGCTTTTCATAAAACTAATCGATGTGAATAAGAAATATTTTGGGAATTTGTTAGCTTTTCATTGAAAGATATTTTCTGTATTTTTTACTTCCTTAATATTTACGTTGTAGAGAGTAAACTGCAGTGGTAATGACTTGCTGAAGATAGATGCACTTCTACTCTTATTAGTCGTGATTGCTGATGTAGATTATTGTAGGAGCTGAGAGATTTGTAACACAGCAGGTTACTCATTAGCGATTCTGGAATGAAAGTCATTGCAATCTAGTGATTGTTTTAAGTTCTAACAGACCCTCCAATGAATGTAATGTTTTAAATTTCTAGATATTCTATCTATTTCTGTTTCATGAATTAAAAACATGTTCAAAATAACTCATTCTACATATTAGTATTATACAACTCCTCTGAATACTACTGTCTAAGTATACAGAAAATACAAAATTATATTCTTTAAGCAAATGGCCACTACAAATACATATGTAGGCATATTTTTCATAATTTCTTAAGATACCATCTGCAATATCACTTTGTATAAACAATTTTAAAAAATAGATATATTTATTTTTATTTTTTATTTTTTAAATATTTTATTTATTTATTCATGAGAGACACACTGAGAGAGAGAGGCAGAGACACAGGCAGAGGGAAAAGCAGGCTCCATGCAGGGAGCCTGACATGGGACTCAATCCCGGGTCTCCAGAATCACACCCTGGGCCGAAGGCAGGGGCTTAACCGCTAAGCCACCCAGGGATCCCCTATTTATTAGTTTTTATACAAGCATGATCATATATGTATGGACTCAGAATATTGCTTTTAAGATTCAGAAAATATTGAAGTGCCTGGTGGCTCAGTTGGTTAAGTGGCTGACTTCAGCTTGGGTAGTGATCCCAGGGTCCTAGGACTGAAACCTACTTTGGCTCCTTGCTGAGCAGGGGGCCTGCTTCCCACTCTCCCTTTGCCCTCCTGCCCCAGTCTTGGGTGCGCGCTCTCTCTCTCTCTCTCTCAAATAAGTGAATAAAATCTTTAAAAAAGGATCAGAAAATGTTAATCCCTCAAATATGTTACTTTAATGTTTTTCAAAATAATTTGATCCTATTTATAATGTGTCTTAAATGTTTATATATCTGACATCACACCTTAGTGATTTTTCCTTAATTTTCTTTGTTCCTCCTGTTAGTTTTGTAGTTCCTTTCTTTTGGAACACACTTTGAGTCTCTGCATATCCATTTCCTCAACTTTAAAATGGAGGTATTAATAGAACCTACCCCGTAGGGTGAATGAAAAGATGAAATTAAGTTAATGTATGTAAAAGTGCTCAGCGTACTAAGTACCAATCCTAGCATACTGAAAGAGTTTAACAAAATTGCTTCATTGGCATTATTATATAATATGCAGTACTCTGCTTGTAATTCCAGAACTCATTCAAAATTCTAAAACTCAGCTTCTGTGTGTAGCTCTTATTAGTTTATGTGTTGTAAACTGGGTTCTGTACGCTGAATTTCCTTTAAATCTAACCATTTGTGTTGTATTTTCAACCTCATCCACTGGAATAAAATTCTCTTAGATCTGAAACTAATGATTACTGTACCTTCTTTGTGAATACTATTTCTTTCTACTATACCTGATGAGAAGAGTAGTTTAACCCTCCAGTCATAACTCTATGGGAACAGGGCTCCCAGGATGAGCAATGTGTGAGCAACCAGATTGTAAGCTCCATTTATCCCCCTTATACCCCCTGGAAATGGCTTAGGTAGAGGCTGAGCATCTCCTTATTTTTTTTTAACATTTCATTTATTTATTCATGAGAGACACAGAGAGAGAGTGAGAGAGAGAGAGGCAGAGACACAGGCAGAGGGAGAAGCAGGCTCCATGCAGGGAGCCCGATGTGGGACTTGATCCCGGGGCTCCAGGATCACACCCTGGGCTGAAAGTGGTGCTAAACCGCTGAGCCACCCGAGCTGCCCTGAGCATCTCCTTGTTAAAGAAATTTCTGAATCAGCCTGAAGCTTGGCCTACACGACCTCTAGGAGACCTTCCCACCAGTTTATGACCACTGTGTAGCAGGTTCAAGGAACCTAGGGCTTTTACAAAGCTATGCTTTGGAGTCCACCAACAGAATATTTCAAAGTGGTTTATGCTTGAATGACCATTTCCAAAATTACCACTCAGTTAGGTTTTCCCCAAATCAAGCAAAGCTGCTTGTATACGCTTCAAGTCATCCATGTCTAACTTTGCATAACTGTCATCATTCTGAGCTTTGTGAAGAGTTTATGAAAATTCAAAGATTTATTTTTGGCAGTCCTGTAAGCATGAAGAGTTGCTAAATGTGTTCTTTACTAAAAAGATAGTGATGCTTCACCTGTTTTCTAGCAATAGCTGCATTCTTTCTATCTTTAATTTATATGTGGCTTAATCTTATAGCCTTTGGTGCTGCAAGAAAAGTAGTCAGCATTTCTGTAAAAGAGGGCCACATTTCAATAAAAAACAAAACCTAGCTAATTATTGTGATTTTGATTTGAATACATAAATTAATAATTTTAATCTACTGCTATATACCCTGTGACCATACAAGCTTGAATCACTGAGAACAGTGAAATAGTTTATTTTTTAAAGATTTTTATTTATTTGAGAGAGAGAGAGAGAGAGGAGCAGCAGAGGGAGAAGGAGAATCTAGCTGATCAGGTAACCTGACGATGTGGGGCTTGATCTCAGGACCCCAAGATTATGACCTGAGCCAAAGGCAGATGCTTAACCAACTGAGCCACCCAAGTGCCCCAATAAATTTTTTCATCACTCACCACAGTGCATGGCACTTTAAAATTTTGAAATCACAAGGAGAAAGATTTAAGGTGCATGTCAATCCATAAATGCTTTGACTTTTCTGAATTCTGCACAGCACGGACTGATGTGTGTTCCTAAGGAACTGTCCATCTTTCACATTGGAGTGCTTTTAAAGTTTGGAAATATTCCATGAATTGTAATAATTTTGTGCATATTCACAATACTAGAGTTTAATTTGATGTTTTAATCATTTTAATTAAAAAAGCTTTTTCAACTTAAACTGATACATTCTGTCATAATAATTCATCTATAGTAGTTATGGAATTATGCTTAGAATAATCTGTTCCCTTTTTAAGTTTTCTCATGAATGGATAAATACTAAGTAAATTATTCAATTTTTCTCCCAAGCACTTTTTTTTTCCTTGAGAATCCCTGTATGCTTGGAAATGGCAAATTTGAAATCACCGTGTTGGTACAATTCTGCAGTGACTTCTGTTATACCTAATTGTAAGTAATAAAAGCTTGTGAAGAGAGAATTTTAATTTAAAGTAAATTTTACCAGATGTATAATAGGGCAAACCAGAGCTACTTATAATATGCTGATTCATTTTAATCCTGGTAACCTTAACCTAAATCCTTTAACTCTATATCTTAAAATGTCACACACACACACACACACACACACACACTCATATATATAAAATGTGAGATAATTGTTTCACATCAACTGTACAACTCATTTTACATTTTTATACTAAGGTATAATATTTATTTGCTTTATACAATATTTTTTAGTTTTAGAATCAAACTCATTGTTTTATTTTCAAGTCTTACGTTCATCTTTATGCATATGGGAATATTCCATAATAAAAGTTATCTAGTATAGTAGTTTCATAGTAAGTAAAATCAGTTGATTCCACAGTAATATTCTATAAATTTTTAAAGGATCTGTTTAAATTTTGTTTGTCCACTTGTTTTATACAGTCAACTCAGCAAAGGAACACAGATCTTCTTTCTTTTGAAGGAGTCTTTCTGAGCCACACATTTATAACACGGATATATTTAATAGTAATTTCTCAGTAACAGATCAAAGTATTTAGAACTTAATAGAAAGACAAATAGAAATGGTTCTTATCTGAATTCAGAATTTCAGTAGGAAAAATGACTGTTTAATCCTTATCTTTGAATCTCCCTCAAAATTAATCCTACTGTCAATTTATTTTTTATGTAGCCCATCTTCTTAAATATTTGTTTAAGCCTTTGTCACTCAAAAATTCAAAGGAAGATGAACGCCGCAAGTCCTTTCCCTTACTTTTCTTTCTTTCTTTGTTTCCTTCTTTCTTTGTTTCTATAATTAAAATAGACTAAAAAAAAGTACGAGAGTGATTTTGGAGATTAATTGGAATAGTAAGACTGATTTTGGAGATTAATTGGAATAGTAAGAAAATTGGGCAAGGCCCTAATTATTACTTTCCTCAGTAATTTTCTTTCTTATAATATTAAATGTATTTAAATTCTGTATTCCCAAAATATCTTTGAAAGAGTAAAATAAATTCTATACTTGTTTAAGGATCCATCTAGAAGGCAGAGTGTATGAGGTTGAGAACAAAAAACCTGATATTCTAACTATTGCATAGTTACTAGATAATCTTAACTATTTGCATATCCCTGGCATCCCTGGCATTAATGTAAGGACTGAGCTGAATGAATTCATCAGAACTCCAGCTTTTAAGTATTATATACACCCTACAGAAACATGTCAGTTTTTCTCTTTTTAATTTTGCTACCTGACTCCTCACATTTCTGCAGTGGTCTCATTTTAGAAGTCTCATTTGAGCTACTAGGAGTGTGAATCCTAAAAATGCCTACTATGTGGTCTTAATTTCAAGTTTTAAGTCTTAGCATTAGCTTCTATAGCTTAAACATGAGAGAAGGAAATAAGATTGACTGAATGCCTGTTGTATGTCAGGAACTATGCTAGACCGTGTACCCTTAGTCTTAACCCTTAAACAACACCTCTGTGAGGTAGGTGAGTATTTTCATTTCACAGATGAGGAAACAGACTCTGAGTGTAAGTACCTAGCCCAAGGTCACAGAGCAGGTAATGATGGAGTTAGGAAAACAACTCAATATTATTGACTTTAAAGCTCATTCTATTTCCCCAAACACCAAGGGGGAAAGAATAAAATTTTCAGTGAGTGCCATAAGCAGAAACATGTAATATTCTTATGAAAATGGTCAATAGACTGTAGCAGTTAGGAGCACAGATTATAGGTCCATGTGGTCTGGGTCTGATTCTTAGCACTACTACCTTTAAGCTATGTGACCTTGAGCAAGTCAACCTGTCTGGACTCAGTTTTCTTATATGTATAGTAAGGATAAAGATAACAGCTATCACATAGTGCCGTGAGGATTAAGTAATCAGGCTTTGACACATAATAAATGCTAGCTGTCGTTGTTGCTGTGGTTGTTGTTATTAACTTCAACTCGAGGAGACTTTAGAGGTTATCTTATTTAACCTCTTCTTTTTCTAAGTGGCTGAGATCCTGAGATGTGGAAGGATTTGCTCAGGGTTGTAGAGCAACACAGAAATAGCAATCAGTTTACCTAACAACTTCCAATCCAGTGTGTTTATACTCATAAACAAAATGACATTCAGAAGGTATTGAATGCTGATGCTCTATTTAGCATTTATTTGTATTATTTAATGATTCCTAAGCCTTTTCTTCAATATGCCTATTCCTACTGAGAAATAATATCACCTAATTGTAAATTTTTATGGATATTGATGGAAGGGATACATCAGCAAATTATGAACATACTGTTACATTTTATAAGTCAATAAAATTTAAGGACATCCCCACTTATGTACAAATAAAATATTATACAGAAATAGTGAATGAAAAATGATGGTAAAAATTACTTAAATGTGAGAGATGTCTTTCTTTAAGCTAAAGAACTTAAGGCTTCTTGAATATTTGTCAAAATTAATGATGTGGAACAGAGTTGTTACTCTCTCCTGTTGTCTTAAATGAGTTGACTTCCTCTGCATTATACATTTTGTTCTAAAAGTGAAAGGAGCAGATTGATTAATGCACATATATTTTATGTTGTTAAAGTTTCAAAAATGATAAAACTCCATTTTCACAACAGATTAGAAATGTTCTCCTTCTGAAAAAAAAATAACTACGTGAATATAAAAATCAAAAGTGGCTAAAAATGATGAATGCTACACTTTTTCTGAAAAATTGTTTTTCTGTTATGGTAAAAAATAACAGAAAACTTTTTTTTTATTTCTGTAGATTTACAAGAGAATAATTTGTAGACTTCCTTTCAAATTAATATTAAGCATACAATTACTGAGCACTTATTTAATTTATGTAGGCAATATGCTAGTTGCTAGAGACATTGAAATTAATGACATAATTTTTTTGACCAGCAAGGACATTCCAAAGACTAGTTATATATATATTTTTGGTCTAGCATGTTAAATATTTACCAATACAAATTGAGATTATGAAATATCATTAAATAATTTTGTTAATAAATACATAGAATTGAGACAATGTCAGAGCATATATACGAATTAAATGTTCTCCCCTTATTACCATACTCTAATGGCATTAAATACTATCAGAGGTACAGTTAATTTGAACTTCAAAAGCCATTAGAATTTCTTTTATTTGTATAATTAAGCTAGAAGAGCTATAATACATTAAAACGGTCTGTACAAGATTACTTAAATAATGACATTTTGCTTGGGGCAAACAAATAAAACATTTCCAGGAAATGTAAGTAATCTCTTAATTAGATATCATTCACAGATTGTGAAAATGCTTACTTTTCCATTAATAAGATCGTATCTTATTTGCCTATTTTTATCAGGTGTACATATTAATATTCTTGGCCTTCTATTTTTATAATAGAATAAAAGATAAGCCAAAGAGTACATCTTTTTATTTTTTTAAGAGTACATCTTTTAATCAGATTTTACAGTGCAGTTTTTCGCTGATAATTTCTAAGGAAAATCTCTTGTTATCAGGGGATGATGTATTTCTCAGACTTTTCAGTGGAAGTCTACCAAAGGTATAAATTCAGTGTCACTCTAAGGAATCCATTCAACATTATGCATGTTAAAGTTAAGGAGAAAATCAGGTCTTCCAAATGGGAAGTCTGGTCAGTCGGAAGTGCAGGAACAGAGCTCCAGGAAAAGATAAGGTAGCAGAGACCAGAAAGGAAGACCAGAGCTTTGAGGGGAGAGCCAATCCATGTACAAGGTGCTCTTGTTAAAACCTAAGAGGAGAGGGATACCTGAGTGGTGCAGTGGCTTAATGTGGGATTCTTGGTTTCTGCTTGGGTCATGATTAGGATGGCATGAGGTCTGTGCTTAGCGAGTAGTCTATGTAAGACTCTCCCTTTCTCTCTGCCCCTCACCTCCCTCTCAAATTTATTTATTTTTAAAGATTTTATTTATTTATTCATGAGAGAACACTGAGAGAGGCAGAGACACAGACAGAGGGAGAAGCAGGCTTCCTACAGGGGGCCTGATGAGGGACTCGATCCCAGGACCCCAGAATCATGACATGAGCCAGAGGCAGCCGCTCAACCACTGAGCCACCCAGGTGCCCCGTCCCTCTCAAATTTATAAATCTTAAAAAAAAAAAAAAAAATCTAAGAGGAGAAATTGATCACTCAGTGGCAGTGGAGCTGTGGAGACCAGAAATTGCTTTAGAGATGATCCTCAGTGTAGCAGAAGTGAACAAAGATAGCACAGTGTCACTGAGTTATGGAAAAATGAAGAAGCTTGAGGCTGGAGTAGTTAAGGACAGGATTGAGAAGGGAAAAATGAAAATGTTTATAGTTAATCTCATATCAAATAATTTGATAAAATTATAAAGAATTATATGTGGTAGATTTGACAGAAAAGTCAGATTAGGTTTTTAATTTTGTGTGCTATTTATTTTTCTGTAAGATGTTTATAGGATAGAAGGACATTCCATTATTCATTATTCCAAAGAATAAATATTTATGGAAGAGATTATCTGTAATGCAAACATCGCTTAAACCATGTTAGAGCAAAATGAAAACAATAACGATTAAGAAGCTTTCAACTTAACATAAGAAAGGTGAGGATTACTGGGATCAAGAATTGATGGACTCATGGTCTCACACAAAGAAATGACACCATTCACCAAGAATCTGACAACCAATGACTCAGATATTAAGGAGATCTGGAGTGTCTGTGCTCATATAAGGTCTACTATAACAACATGTTTGTATTACTTTCCCAGATGTGGATGCAGTGAATACTAAATGATTACATAAGAGACGTCCTTGCCTTCAAGGGAGAGTTGGAAAATTCACTCACTCACAATGTTCTTGCAAGTCAGTGTGTATTTGTGTAAACCAATAGCACTGTGAAAACAGAAGTAGAGCTCATTTCTCCCTGTGAAGTCCACGTAAGGTGTGAGGAAAGATTTGACATGGGATCCTGGCCTTAGGAATGGGAAGTGTTCCAACAATAAAAAAAACTAAGGGAGAAGCAAAAGCCCAGAAGTGTAGTTGGTTTAGTAAATCATCAATTGCATAGACAACTAGAAACACAGACTTCGTTTAGAGCATTAGTGGAGGAGGAAGCTGGGAAAAAAATATGTATAGACTGCAAAGGGACTTTAGTACCTGGGAAAGGGTTGATGCTTTAATAGGGCAACAGGACTATGCAGGAAAAGCAGAATCAAACGGATGTTTGTGAAGAGTTCTCTCATGACAGGTCTACATGCAGAAGGGAAAAAAAAAACTTGTGGTAAAGTGTTATCTTAAATTGTATACTCTGAAGACTAAATCTCAGAAGTAGATTGATTATTTTGAGGGATGCAACGTTTGAAGGAAAATATATGTGTATTTACAAAGACAATGGTGAAGTAAAGGTACTTGTTTTAGTAAATGCTTTCCTAATGAGATGAGAAATGTAGGAGGGAAGTGCTTTGAGGGAAAGACTATGAGGAAATGAAGAAAAAAGTTTTTACTTGCTGATTAGTGTAGCATGATGACTTCAGAAAAATCACAGGGGTGATTAGTACTCTCAAAGAGGATGGACTCTCATCCTCTTTGGTCCATCTCATCCAATTTAGGAATTGTCTATTCTTCCTTTGAATTTGACTTGTTAAATATAAGGATAACTTTAAATGAGAACAATGTAGAGATGGTTTACCATGAGCACTCTAATAATGAAAATCCTTGCCAAATCATTTGGTAATATTATTACGTTTTTCCAAACCTCTTCACGTTTGGCAGTTTCCTATACAATAGTGAAAATAATGGATAAGAGTAATTTTAATAATTACTTAATATTTCTTAATAATAAATAATGGATATTAATTTTAGTAATTTCTTAATAACTGATCCAAAATGAATGAAAATCTTAAAGTCAGCATACTTATGATGCTAGTTATGTCTGTTACTGTCATGAAGAATCTTTAGAACCAGGAAACAATTGAAAATCAAAGGTTATTTTTAATGTAGACTCTTCTTTTTCAGAACCCTTAGGTTTTTTAGAATACATCCAAGAACCAAACATTATGAAAATTTCTCAATTCTTGACTTAACAAATTCAGTTAATAGCATTTTTTTTAAATGTCTCCAGAGAGTATCAAAACCCAGGCTCTAAGACCTGGTCTCTTTTCTTCTAGTGTTGATACATGTATTAATTTTCTAGGACTGCAGTAACAAATGGCGTAAACTGTGAATGGCTTAAACAACAAAAATTTATCGGCTCACAATTCTAGAGGCCAATGTCTAAGATCAAAGTGTTGGTAGAGTTGATTCCTTTGGAGGGCTATGAGTGAGAATCTCTGCCATGCCTCTTATTTTCTGGTGGTATCCTGGCAATCTTTGGCATTATTGGCTTATTATCTTGATGTCTGTCTTCATCTCCACATGACATTTTCCCCCTGTATGTGTCTGTGGTCACATTTCCCTTTTTAAAAAGGACACCTATCATAGTGGATTGGGGCACACCTTGGTCAGTACGGCCTCATCTTAACTAAGTACACCTCCAATGGCCCTATTTCTAAATAAGGCCACATTCTGATATGCTAGAGGTTGACTAGGACTTCAACATATAGTTTCAACACAATTCAACCCATAATATGTAATAAAAGATGATTATGAACATTGTTGAGAATCATCTTGTAGATCATCTACTCATTTGAGACCTCTTGTCTCTAATAGTTATTTAGAGAAATTACAGACACAGAGGCAATTTTTATCAGAAGAGAGATTGTTTTCCATATGGACCCAAGTTCTCCCTTTGGGAATCATCCTTTCAATCACTCCTTTAACATCAACCATTAGCCTAGCCTCAGTTTTCTAGCATACTCTATATTGGAGTCACCTTAGACGAATATCACTCTTATATTACTCTCTCCTCAGTAACCTCCAGTAGCTCCCTGCTAAATATACAGTAAAGCGCAAGCTCTAAAACATGCCATTCACATCTTCCACCCACTAGAATATACCTGTCATTTACTTCTCTCAGTTTCTACATGTATAAACCCAATGTTCCAGCCAAACTCAACTTCTCACCATTTTCTAAACATACCAAAAATTTTTCTTATTTCTGTACTGTTATTCATGCCTATTTTTAAAACCCTTTTTCTTTTACTTATCCTATGTCTGCCTGAAATCCTACTTCCTCTGTGACATAGTAACTATACATGAGTTGTGCCTGCTTCTGTTTCCTTTAGCATTCATAGCGTTTAAATAATTTGAAACTAATTTTTGTATGTGTTGCTTTTTTTTTTCTTCATATGTTTATGTCTTATACGTCATATTGCCCCAGCCAGCTTATAAACATCTGAGGAGCAGCTATATGCTATTTTGCTATTCATAGAGTAATATAGGTCCCCAAACATTATTGACACAGCTAAGACTGGTTTATTGTTCATTTTCTTACCAGTGAGTATACAGTGGCTGTTAATGTTTCACTTTGATTTGTGGTACACCCACAGTTATTTGCTACATCCCCAGTTCACAGAGTTCCATATTATCTTTTATATAATTAGGAGTTAAAGGATTTGGATCCATCCCACTGAACTAGCTTAATTTGTTTAGTCCTTAGAGCTTTAGTTACTTTATCTATAAGATCAGGAAGAAATACTAACTTAGTTCTAAGGTGCTCTCAGTCCTAGGGTTCTATAATGTAGGAATTTATATATTATGTCATATACAATTAAATCTCTATATAAAGGTGATAAAACATAAGTTTTTATGCAGATATATTGATAGATGGATTGATGAAGTTTGTATTACTGTTTTTGTTTTTGTTTGTTTTTCTGTCAGTCCTGGCCAACAGTTTAGTTGTCATCAATTATTTGATTTTATAATCCTTATTCAGGCTACACTGAAAATAGTCTTGAAGTGACCTGTTGAAATTAAAGACTAATTAAAAGGTAATTTCTCTAATGATCTATAAAGAACTACTGGTAGTGGTTAGCTACAGAAAGCAAGGATTGGTGAAATGAGGGACAATGGACTTTTTCACTTTAAACTTTTTAAGAGTACATACTAATTTCATAATAAAAAAAAGAATAATTAGGCAGTTTGGGGCCCAATGCCATTTTTAAAAGAAAGGACATCAAGCTAATGAATATCAATACTAAAAAAGTACCACCATTTCCTCCCTCATTCATATGCATTCTTAGAAGTGTTTGCGGAGTGTGACAGTAAGTTTGTTGGCTTTTTGCTATATCATAACATTCAAAATGCTTCTTCAAGATTCTTAGTAAGAGACTAGTGTTTTGAAGATGGAAGGAAAGTAAAATAACTTAGCAAATCAAGATTAGCAAAACAGTAGGTGGTACTTGGTATCTGAGTTGACTAAATTACCACAGGTAGATGAACATTGAATATGATTCTAGATTTTCTGGAAACTCAGACCAAAAAGAATTATCTTAAGCTGTATCCTTTTCATTGCGTGATAGAAAAATAGCATGGAAGTAGATCTCAGAGAAAAACTGTCCTAGTATTGGCTGAGACATAAAATCTATTTTCTTGGACCTTTTATAAGGGATATTGGGGCACAGAATAGAGCATACCTTCAACTATAATTTTGTAAAAGATAAACTTTATTTCAATAAACATTTGCTTTATTGAGAATATAGTAGTGCTAAGAGCTTAATACTCTATTTAACACAGGGAAGTTATTCTTGCAGAGAATGGAAAACAAGGCCAAGGCCTCTTGCTTTCTGATGATACAACTTTTGCAGGGTTTAAGTAGAAGAATTGAAATTGTGGAATCATTAATGTATCCATCAGATTGCTTTGCAATTCTTTAAATACATCATTATAAAGCAGAAAGGCATGTGAGACAAAAAGAGGGAGGCACTTTATAAGTAAGCATGCTTTTTATGTAGATTTCTCAGTATGAATTAGGGAATTTATCACAGTAGGAATGTACCAGAAAAGGAAATAAACAAGTCCAGGAAGTATGATTTAACTAATTAGGTAGTGGAAGTAAGTGGGGCTGGAACTAAAAAGCAGAACTGTGGTCCCCAGGACCAGGATAGCAAGGGTTTGGGTATAAGAAATTTTCCAGTTCTGTACAGTGAGATAATGCAGGGTGCTAGCACTTGCCTAAATATTGGGGAAGAAGTTAAAGCAGCCATTGGAAGTTCATATCCATTCAATATTTTGGAAATTTGACTGAATAGTTCAACCTATTGGAACTTTTGGAAATTCAAGTTGTGATCTTTAACCAGTCTAGTTTTAGCTTATAAGGGAGTCATGAACTAGGCTCTTTTGGCCACCACAGAACTGCACAGTTCCCTTATCCAGGAATATTGATATTTATGACCTTTCCAAGGTAAGCATGTTTCCATAAGCAAGAAAATGCTCAACTCCTTTTCTTTTTGTTTGTAAACAGGTGAGGACCTGCTTACACCAGCTTCTGAAAGCTAGTATAGGAATTAAATAGTTCTTCACTCATGTTATTTCATCATCTTACCCAATAAATATTCAATCTAAGAAGTACCACCTCTTGCTTAAATGTTTTGTTTTATTTTGTTTATAATCACAATTTATTATTTCTACCAATGTTAATGGGAGAGTGGAGGAAACTGACATTTATTATACTTCTATTATAAGTCAAATGTTCTGCTACTAACACCATAGTCTAGATACTTTACACAACGGCTCATAGAAGTTCATAATTTGTTCACAATCTTATGCTCACAAGTTAATTGCAGGTTCATTTTATACTAAAACATTTATTTTCCATTGTGTTTTCCTGCACAATGGAATAATTTAAGTTAGTTTTTCTTATCCTACATCTACTTTGGACATTTCTTTGGCCCAGTGCTTACAATGTAAGTGCTTTGTACCCAAACTTACCTCCATGTAACTCTAAACTTAAGTTCTTTTTTCCTAGAGTCCTGTGTTGTCAAATGCAGCCAAATTGTAAAGTTCACTGGTTATGGTTGGTAAATAGTATTTATAATGGGTTTGAGTTCATACTAATGAACATTTGTCTCAGTATATTTTGATTTCTAAGAATGACTGTACAAGAGCTCCCATAATGTACAAAATACCTAAGGGATTCTCTAGCATTCAAGACTAATGCTGATTCCTTTCTTGAGGGCTTAGGTAAATGGTCACCCCAGAGAGGCAAGCCTAGATTAGAATTGAAGGTAAATGAATGAAATATTGAGTTGTAAATCCGGAAATTCTGGATCTTTACACATGGACACACACACACACACCCCTACATCTTCTACTACCATACACACACTTAAAGAGAAAATTAGGTGCATAAAACCTTCTCTGTGAAAATTCATTCCTTTCAATAGATAGATATTTAGAAGGAACTGGCAGACCACTGATACAAAAATATTAGAAAAAAGTGTAAAAGAGAGCAACAAATTTGTCAACAAGTGAAGAACTTACATCAAAAATACTCCTGAAGAGCATATATGAAAGTTGTGATCTAAAGCTTTACTATGTATTTAAAATTTCAATATGGTGATTTCCAATACAATATTGAAAGTGAAGAACAAAGGTTGATGGACTGACACTATCTGATTTTAAGATCTACTGTAAAGTTACAGTAATCAAGGCAATGTGGTGTTGGAATAAAAGGAAATAGGCAAATAGATAAAGGAAACAGAACGGAGAGTCCAGAAATAGACCTCCATCTATATAGACCTCCATCTATACAGTCAACTAGTATTTGACAAAGAAACAATAACAGTACAGTGGAACAAAGATATCCCTACAAAAGATGGTACTAAACAACTGGGCATTAAAATGCATATATATATTAATACACACACACACACACAATGACCTTGCTCTCTTCACAAATACTAACTCAAAATGGGTCAGAGACCTAAATGTAAAACACAAAACTATAAAACTCCTAGAAGGTAACCCAGGAGAAAGCAAGTGACCTTGGCTATGGTAATGCTTTTTTTAAAAAAGCTTTTATTTATTCATACAGTCTCTAAACTCAACATGGGGCTCAAACTCATGACCCTGAGATCAGGAGTCACATGGTCATCCCACTGAGACAGCCAAGCACCCCATACAACACCAAAGACACAGTCTGTGAAAACAATATATATATATTTTTTACTTACAACACCAAAGGCAGTCTGTGAAAAAAATAATTCATAAGCTGGACTTCATTAAAATTAAAAACTTCTCTGTGAAAGACAATGTCAAGAGAATTAGAAGATGAGCCTCAGTATGGAAGAAAATATTTACAAAAGATATATCTGGAACTCTTGGGTGGCTCAGTGGTTGAGTATATGTCTTCGGCTCGGGTTGATCCCAGTGTCCTGGGACAAAGTCCCACATTGGGTGCCTACAGGGAGCCTACCTTTCCCCCTGCCTGTGCCTCTGCCTCTCTCTCTGTGTGTCTGTCATGAATAAATAAATAAATAAATAATCTTAAGAAAGATATCTGATAAAGGACTGTTATCCAAAATATACTAAGAAGTTTTAAAATCCAACAAAAAGAAAACAAATAACCCAACTTAAAAATTGACCAAAAAAAAAAATTGACCAAAAAGTTTAACAGACATCTCACTAAAGAAGGGATACATGAGGCAAATAAACATGAAAAGCTGCCGCACATCATACATCATCAGAGAAATATGAATTACAATAACAATTATATACAATTACACACTTATTAGAATGGTCAAAATTGAGAACACTAATGACACCAAATGCTGATGGGAATTTGGAAAACAGCAACCCTCATTCACTGCTGTAGGAATGAAACCTCGTACAGCCATTTTAGAAGGCAGTTTTATGGTTTCTCATAAAACTAAATATACTCTTACGAAATGATCCAGCAATTATGCTCCTTGGTTTTTACCAAAAAGAGTTGAAAACTTATGTTTGCACAGAAAACCTGCATATAGATGTTTATAGTGGCTTTATTTATAATTCTCAAAACTTGGGAAAAAACTAAGATGTCCTTTAGTAGGTGAATGGATAAAATAAACTGTGCTATATCCAGACAATGGAATATTATTCAGTGCTAAAAAGAAATGAACTGTGAAAGCATGAAAATGCATGAAGGAAATTTAAGTGCATATTACTAAGTGAAGCCACGCTGAAAGGCTACATACTATAATGATGGATATATGTCATTATATCTTTGTCCACACCTACAGAATATACAACAGCAAGAGTGAACTCTAAGGCAAACTATGGACTCTGGATAGTTATGATGTGTTAATAGAAGCTTATCCTTGCTTAAAAAAAGAAAAGTATGATTCTGATGAGTGATGTTGATACTGGGGAGACTATGCATGTGTGGGGTCCAGGAGTAAGTGGAAATCTCTATACCTTCCATGCAATATTACTGCAAACCTAAAGCTTCTTAAAAGATGAAATATTTAAATTTTCTTACAAAATAAAGTTCTTCTATGAATATGAAGCATACATACAAGAACTCAAGTAGCAATAATGAGACAGTGGGAGGAAATTGAATGTTAATTGGCGAATTTTAGTAATGAGGAAGAAACAAATCAAAACTATTATAAAAATATAAAAGAAGCAGAAGGATGAGATATGAGGATAAACACTGTAGAAACACAAGGATATAGAAGATATCCGTAAGAAGATGCAAGAAAGTAAAATAAAAATGGAAGATAAGAAGAATTAAAGAGAAAATGATAACTATATAAGCCAGACAAAAAAGACCCTATGTATGCATAATTGGAATTTCGGAAGAAGAAAACTAACAATAGTGGAACCAAACAAATATTTGAAAATGTAACTTGAAGGAAAAAAAAAGTTGTGAAAAGAAAAGAATACCTGAATCTACTTATTGAAAGTATATGTCACGTACCAATGAAAATTGACCTCAAATAGTCATCATTGAGACATATCTTTCTGCTACGTACCCAAAGTGTATGTCCTTGAGACATATCCCAGTATATTTATAGCCTTTGATGATGCAGAAAGCATCTTTAGTTGGCAGGCAGAACAATCACGGTGTTTACAAGAGGGGGAAAATATCACACTGGCTTTAGATTTCTTGTCAGTGATACTCAACACTAGAAGTCGGTGGACCAAAAAACTTAGATAATCGAGAAAAGAAAAGATTTCATGTTCAGCCAAGATTTTTATTAAATATAAAGGCCAAAAAATATATTGAATGTGCCACAGCTCAAGAAATACTGCTCACCTATTAGAGGCTGAGCTTCAGCCAATTGAGGGATAACAAAGAAAACTTTAGCAAAATGGTGGTAAGCATTTAGTATGTTTAACAGAATGAAAACTAAAATAAATATGTGGACTAGATAACAAAACAGAACATAATTTTATATGCCTTGATAATTTAAAATGATACAGGAAACAAAAATTGGGAGGGTAGGGGAAACAGAATTTTGGCACTTTTTTTTTACAAAATTAAATATACAGCTACCATGTATAAAATACCACAGGTACAGTATTTACTGATTATCTCATCTGTAATAGTGTGGATACAAAAGATATTGTTTAAAGCTGAAAAATAGTAACAGAATTATAACTTGGTATGGTTATATAACTTAGCAGTAGAAAAATGGTAATAAACAGTTTTAAAATGCATACACTTTTTCAATAGCTAAAATTAGAAATGCTGAACAAGGGCAGCCCGGGTGGCTCAGCAGTTTAGTGCCGCCTTTAGCCCAGGGCGTGATCCTGAAGACCTGGGATCGAGGCCCATGTCCGGCTCCCTGCATGGAGCCTGCTTCTCCCTCTGCCTGTGTCTCTGCCTCTTTCTCTGTGTCCCTCATGAGTAAATAAATAAAATCTTTAAAAAAGCAAAAAAAAGAAAAAAAAGAAATGCTGAACAATTTGTAATAGTAACATTGATTTCTTTTTAAATGGGCAGGTAGAAAGTGAATAATCCTTTAGACAAAATAATTAAGTAAATATAATGCTTTTGTCCTAAAAAGATACTCTTAAGATAGTTTATGTCAAAACATAACCATGAAATATTACTGTTCTTCCCTGTACTTAGCTCTGAGAAATTTTACTATATTGCATGGAATCATGTTAAATTGAAGGCTGTAAACCTAAGGAAAATAATAAATAGTACAGTGTCTGTTAACTTTGGTTGGCCAATACATGTTTGAGAGTTGTAGACTCAGAGTTTCTCTTGCTTGGCCCTGAATGCTTCGGAAGAATCAAGGGAGCATTGTCCCTTAGCAGGAAGTGGAAATACCCCATGGGTTGACAGAGAAGTCCCATCTCTCAAGAAACAGCTGTATGGCTCTCTCATCATTTAAGTTGGTTTGGAGGAGAACTCCTCACTCTTTGATCTCAAGGGAGCAAAAGTATATTACAACATTTAACATGGGATACAAAATACACAGGGGTCCCAAACGCTTCTGAGAATTTGATGAAACCTTTCTCCAGGAAATGCACGTCATATTTTGCCTATAGTGGCACAGAATCCCTGAAGCTTATTATGCAAAGAAACCCTCACTCTCTTGGTTTATAGTCCCCAAGTTAAAGACCCTGGTTTAAAAAGTTCTTTGGACCTAGATCAGAGTCTCTACTGTTGATCTTCCCAGTCAGAACCACAGGAGTTACAATATGCTCTGATAGAAGGAAGGTTGCTTATACAGTATTTATAGCCCACCTAAGCCACCTCTTTTACTAATCCTGAAGTGCAAGAGTGGCAATTCTCAAAGTCTGGTCCCCAGACCACGCACATCAGAGTGGAGGTTGTTAAAAATGGAAGTTTGTTTGTTTTTAAACCACACACTGAGACTAAAGGAGGCAGAAGTAACTTCAGCATCAGCGCTGGGCCCCCTGCTTCTCTCAATTCCATATTGAGCAGCAACAACTAAATAGCCCCAGCCTGATTCCCACTGACCCCTAAAAAAAGAAGCATTCTAGCGCCACAGCAATAGGTTGCTAAGGGGAATAATTAATCATTATGACTCCAAAAGCAGTTTTTCTTTTTCTATTTTAAAATTACTAACATTAGAGGACAGTTATCACATGCCAAACCAACAGGTAGACGCTATCGCAAAGGAAAGTTTTATAACCTTTGCAGTGCAGTCATCACTTGTCCTAAAAATAGTAGGAAGGTGTTCCCAGGTCACTAGCTTCACTTCTTGCATGCAGCTCGCGTGGTGATGCTGCTGAAGCAAGCATACCCGGGATGTCTGACTGGGAGGTATGCACTACATTGCAGTTAAGGGTTCAGTTACCCACAGAGCAAGTAGGTAGGACGGAACCCTGTATTCCATTTTTAAGCCAAATATTAGAACATGCTTTATGAATGAGCATTGTCCTCCATGGTTTTCTCTGTGGATGTTGTGGTTCAGTTTGGAGAACACAGATCACTTTACCTAGCAGGTTTTCACTGTTGTCTCTTTCAGGAAAAGGTGATCTAATGGGTACTCAAGGTAAATGTATATCAAGCTTTATGGAGTAACATCACTTTAATTGCATCAAGAAAGACTGATAATCTTGATCTCAAATATGAACCAGTGCCTTAGATTACTTCTTTCAAACCTGTGTGCATTTCATTCTGATTTTCTGACTTAGGCTGTAGCCCTTTTCCTTTGCAATTTTCTTTATTTTCATGTGAAGTGAAACTCTGGACATGTATAGGAGTGTGCTCAAAATATTTAATTTGGTATTCTTCACCCTGCAGGGCCTATGCAGCAGAGTCTCATATGCTCCAATTTGTTGTTGCACTTCTATAGAATTTACAATGAATTTCACAGTGGAATGCACATTATAAAATGTTCTCAATTTCACTCATCTTTTAAAGTATAAAAATCACTTGGAAATTTTATAATTTCAAAAACTCCAGAAAATAAATGGACTTTTGGTATTTTTCTAGTGAAGGTTTTAAATACTTGGAAAAATAAATAGGCTTTTATTTGTTTTCAATTTAATTATTAGATTTAATTAAATAATTAATAATTGGATTTTATTATTAAAAACCACTGTGAGCATGAAAAATCAAATATGCCATTAGCTCTTTCATCTTAATGCACTATTTAAAACTTTTTCGCTCTTCTATTTTGTGAGTACATACTTTATGTATGAAATACTGTAAAGCTCCTTTTTTATTATTCATAATTTGTTTTTACTTTCAGATAAGTCATTCTTTAAACTATATAAATTATAATATTTAATTAATCCCATATTGTTAGATGGTTAGTTTTTGTAAATGACCCTACACACAGAAATTTTATAACACTAAGCAATATACTGCCTTTAGGAATGTGGACTTTGAATTTGGGTGAATCAAGCTTTGAGTCTTGGCAAAACTGTTTATACCTATGTGACTTTAGAGTATGTTATTTAACCTCCTTGAACCTCAGTTTACCTATGTTCTAAATGGATACAAAATGAGGCCTTTCTGATGGATCTTTCCAGAGAATTAAATGAGATAATCCATGTAAACCAACAAACAAATGCTCAATAATTGCTAGCTATTATTATATATAATTTTTTTTGGTCTTCTGAATTCTTGAGTTGATGTCACAAAAATGGGAATATTGGTTAAATGATGTGGGGACCTACTCATTTAGTCATAGTGTATTTGAATGTATACTCTATGATAAATGTTAAAACAAGGTCATGAACAAGGTGGTTCTGGAATAAGAGGTGTTTGCAGGTTGGAAGAAAAGATAGAAAACCAACTTTTCTAATATCAGGGGTAATTATACTTAAATACAGTAATGCAGAAGAGAAAGTGGAAGGTATTAGAGAAAAAATAGACTAAGGAGGTGCATATATATCTCCCTGATTAAATTTTAAACTGTGAATGTTGTACATTTTTAAATAATTTTTGAAAGTAATGTGCCAAAACCACAGTGAATTTTAGCTTTTTAACATATTACTTCTTTTTAAATTAGCATTTTGTGTGATTTTTTCATCTGGAGTGTATTTATGTATTATATGATTCTGAGTTTTAAAGTTCATCAAAAAATTTTATTCATCAATTGTCCACTAAGTTTGTGCTAGTGTCCTTAAGATAATCGGTTATCTCAGGATATATTTTGAGTTTTTCTTTAACTATTTCCTACATTTTTAACTATTTTTCTGGTGTTAAGTTTTGTGGTTTTTGTACTGAAGTTCTGCTATTTTGTATCACATATTTTACTTTTTTTAAAAAAAGATTTAATTAATTTATTTGAGACAGAGAGAGAGAGAGAAAGAGAGAGAGAGAATGCACCAGCAAGAGGAGGGGCAAAGGGAAAGGAAGAGGGTGAGGGAAAGAAGCCCAAGCAGAGTCTGCTCTAAGCACAGAGCCAGATGTGAGACTCTGTCTCATTAGTCTGAGATCATGATCTGAGCCAAAACCAAGAGTCAGGTGCTCAACTGACTGAGCCACTAGACACCCCTGTTTTGCATTTCTTTTATAATTTCTTCCATTGTTTTGTTTATACTGTACATTTTCCAAGGTTTTTTTTTTTCCTGCTTGACCTTGAGAGTTCTTTGACTATATCTAAAATGTTGCTGATATCACAGCAGGTATTTTTTTCTTTTCTATACATAGACCATGGTTATTGATGTTCCTTCAAGCTCTGTGCAAAGAGGCAAAATGCAGGTTAAAATCAGAACCTAAAATCTCTGCTCTGATAAAAATAAACTATGCTAAAATCATTGTAGATCTTTCCATTTGGTTAAGAGAGTGATTCATGTTGTCAGTTTTGTAAGGTATTCAGAATATTTACATCTGTTAGAGGGGAATTTACCCCAAATTAAAAGTGAGCTTCACAAAGTAGATTTATATTTGTGTTGTTTTTTTTTTCTGTTTTTTTTTTTTAAAGATTTTATTTATTTATCCATGAGAGGCACAGATGCAGAGAGAGGCAGAGACACAGGCAGAGGGAGAAGCAGGCTCCATGAAGGGAGCCCGACGTGGGACTCGATCCCGGAACCCAAGGATCATGACCTGGGCTGAAGGCAGAGCTAAACCACTGAGTCATCTGGGATGCCCTATGTTGTTTTTTTTTCAAAGATGATTCATCAATTCATAGATCAGCAATGAAAACCAAGAAACAAATCACCTATGCTTGAGAAATTTCAATATGAATGTCAACTAATAGACTCTTTCTTAATATTTTAAAACGACACTTTCTGGCCATATTTGAATGTTCCTAAAGCAGCCAATGAAAAGTATTTGTAATTATACATGTGACACATGAATAATTTAGTTATACTTTCAAGAATAATCTGATAAAGGTGGATAGGGCACTGGAATGTGATCCATCTTGAGACCAGACTATGCCATCAATGCAGCTTCCTAGATACAGGTCTTTGAGGTGAAGCATCATGTGGTTGTCATTTTTAAATCTCCTGTTGAAGATTTTCAGATAAGCTCTCCAAAATTTTAGAAGTACTATGACTAAAGACAGAGACTGTAATTGAATATTACTCTTTCCAAAAGGATATCATAGATCTGTAAAACAGCAACTATGTTCCCTGAACATACATCGGTGTGATTTAGTAGAGGCTACGCTATGCTGTCCTCAAAGTTTATTATGACATAAGGTCAGACACAATTATTCTCCGATTTTGTCATGATACTCTTACACTGGGACAAAACCTAAAAACAGCATATCTGAAAACTGCAGTTAAGAGGGGAAATTTTGGGATGCCTGGGTGGCTCAGTGGTTGAGCATCTGCCTTCAGCTCAGGGTGTGATCCTGGAGTCCCAGGATCGAGTCCCGCATCGGGCTCCCCGCAGGGAGCCTGCTTCTCCCTCTGCCTGCGTCTCTGCCTCTCACTCTGTGTCTCTCATGAATAAATAAATAAAATCTTTAAAAAAGTAAAGAAAGCCCTCTAGGTAAGAATGAGTATCATTAAAAAAGGGGGAGGGGAGAGTGGAATGCTGCCTTCTTTAATTGTACCCTTGACGTATTTCTCACAGAGTGAAGGTGGTAGGGAGAACGAAGTGAAGGGAACATTTATTCATTCAGCTTTTCATATATTCATATATAATTTTTTATTAAATGTTTAATTTTAATTCCAATATCATTAACATGTAGTATTATATTAGTCTCAGGCATACGGTATAGTGATTCAGCAATTCTATACACTATTCGGTGCTCATCCTGACAAGTGCACTCCTTAATCCTCATCACTTATTTCACATATATCACCCCCCCCGACCTCCTTTTTGGTAACCATCAGTTTATTCTCTATAGTTAAGGATTTTTTTCTTGGTGTCTCTTTCTCTCCCCCCGTTTTTTTTTTTTTTAATTTGTTCATTTGTTTCGTTTCTTAAATTCCACATACAAGTGAAATCATATAGTATTTGTTTTCCTCTGACTGACATATTTTGCTTAGTATTAGACTCTCTAGCTCTAACCATGTTGTTGCAAATGGTAAAATTTCATTCGTTTGTATGGCTGAATAATATTCCATTATATATATATATATATATATATTACATCTTCTTTATCAGTGCCTATCAGTAGACACTTGGGCTTCTTCCATAGTTTGGCTATTGTAAATAATGCTACAATAAACATAGGGGTGCATATATACATTCAAATTATTGTTTTTTGTAATTATTTGGTAAATACCCTGTAGTATGATTACTGGATCATAGGGTAGCTCTATTAATTTTTTAAGGAACCTCCATACTATTTTTCAGAGTGGCTGATGTCAGAGAAATTATTGCCTGTACTCTCTTCTAGGATTTTTATGGTTTCATTGAGGTCTTCACTGCATTTTGAGTTTATTTTTGTGTATGGTGTAAGAAGGTGGTCCAGTTTCATTCTTTTGCATGTAGCTGCCCAGTTTTCCCAACACGATTTTTTGAAGAGACTTTTTCCCATTGCGTATTCTTGCCTCTTTTGTCAAAGATTATTGACTGTAGAATCATATAGTCTTGTCTCTGAGCTTTCTATCCTGTTCTATTGATACATGTCCATTTTTGTGCCAATACCATACTGTTTTGATTACTAAAGCTTTATAGTATAACTTGAAACGTGGAATTGTGATACTTCCAGCTTTGTTTTTCTTTTTCAAACTGTTTTGGCTATTTGGGGTCTTTTCTGGTCCCATATGAATTTTACAATTATTTGTTCTGTAAGAAATAATACTGTTGGTATTTCAATAGGAATTGCATTGAATCAGTAGATTGCTTTGTGTAGTATGGACATTTAAAAATATATGTTCTTCTAATCCATGAGCATAGACTATGTTCCCATTTGTTTGTGTCATCTTCAGTTTCTTTCCTTAATGTTTTATAGTTTTCAGAGTACAGGTCTTTCACTTCCTTGGTTATGTTTATTCCTAAGATATTGTACTATTTTTGATGCAATTATAAATGGGATTACTTTCTTAATTTCTTTTTCTGTTGCTTCATTATTAGTGTGTATAAATGCAACAAATTTCTGTATATCAATTTTGTATCCTGAGAACTTACTGAATTCATTTATCAGTTTAGTAGTTATCTGGTGGCATCTTTAGTCATCTGCAAATAGTGGAAGTTTTACTTCTTTTTTGTTAATTTGAGTGCCTTTTATTGTTTATTGTTTTTGTTTTTGTTATCTGATTGCTGTGGTTAAGACTTCTAGTACTATGTTGATATAAAGTGGTGAGAGTAGCATCTTTGTTTTGTTCCTGATTTTACATAAAAAGCTCTCAATGTTTCCCCATGGAGTATGGTGTTAGCTGTGGACTTTCTTATATGGCTTTTATTATGTTGAGTATGTTCCCTCTAAACCTATTTTGTTGAGGGCTTTTATTATGGATGGATGTTGAACTTTGTAACATGCTTTTTCTACATCTATTGAAATGAACATATGGTTTTTATCTTTTCTCTTATTGATATGATGTATCACATTGATTTTTTGAGAATATTGAACAACCCTTCTATCCTGGGAATAAATCCCACTTGATCGTGGTGAATTATTTTTAAATGCATTGTTGACTTCCATTTGCTGATATTTTGTTGAGGGCTTTGCCTCTATGCTCATTAGATATATTGGCCTGTAGTTCTATTTTATTGTAGTGTCTTTATCTGGTTTTGGTATTGGGATAATGCATGTCCTGTTGAATGGAAATATTCCTTCCTCTTCTACTTTTTGCAATAGCTTGAGAATAATAGGTATTAGCTCTTCTTTAAATGTTTGGTAGAATTCACCTATAAAGCCATGCGGCCCTAGATGGCTTTCGTTTATTGGGATCTTTTTGATTACTGATTCTATTTCATTACTGGTAATCAGTCTATTTAAATTTCCTATTTCTTCCTGGTTCAATTTCAGGAAATTATGTTTCTAAGAATTTATCCACTTTTAGGTCGTCCAGTTTATTGACATATAATTTTTCATAATATTCTCTTAAAATCGTTTGTATTTTGGTGATGTCAGTTGTTATTTCTCTTCTTTCATTTCTGACTTAGTTTCATTCCTCTCTCTCTTTTGGAAGGGAACAGTTATATTTTTTATTAGCTCACCTATGTGATGTAGTTTGTGAACTGAAAATTGAAGATCATCTGTTTCTTTCTAGTCTACTTCTGTCAGACTTTGAAGCCATTCTGAAATTTGTTTCCAACAGAACCATTGGATTTTCTGCTTTATGACCTGCCAATAAGTTATTGCCCATGCAATAGGCTGCTATATACAATTCAGACCCACTTTGTAGAATGGAATGTAAAGAGCTATGTCCTTGTCTGGAAGCCTCAAATCTTAAATTAACTCACCCTCAACTTCCTTATTTGTGGAGTATTTGTCTTAAAAATCTTCAATCCCTAGATGAAATAGATAAATAGATAAATGGAGGCCAAAGCTGGCCAAAGGTTCAGGTAGCTACTTTTACAGAATAGCTTTCTCTATGTGAACAGTGCTTTTACTTTGTTTGGTTCTTGTGTTGGGTGATTAAGTTAAAGAAATGCATCAAAAAGTCTGGGCGATCAGAAAGTCAGGGGTTGGAAGAAAAGTTATGCTTTAAAATTATTAATATGTCTATTTTTATACTGTTTTATTTTTTCTTGTTTCTGTCTCTCTTTGAAATTATATCCTAATACTTGGGGTAATTTTCCTCATCTAAACAGAAGTGCTATGGTCTTATAATTAAGAAACTAGCCAAAGGATATAGGTTTCAACAAAGGATTTAAAATTTATCTCCCTTTGCAAATTTTTGTAGCCACTGAAATCAACCCTAGTCTTATATTTTTTATATTTTATGTTGATTTATATATATTTTCCTAAATATTTTATAGAATTTATTGAACATCGCAGTATACCTATCATTAAGCTAAACATTTGAGAAGATACAAAAGATGTGCTTACTGCCAGATATGATAATTATTGTATTATCTGACAACAATAAAAATTGCATTGAAAGCATTATTCTGTGTGAGAGAAATATAGGGGAAATCTGAAATTAAAGCTAATTAAAACTGAAAATAAGATTTTTCAGTCTATTGGGATCTGCAATGACCATTTCTCTATTTTGTGATTCTTTTTTAAATTTTTTTAAATTTTTTATTTTTTTCTATTTTGTGATTCTTAACAATGTCCACTGCCATTCATCAACATGCGCTAGACACTTGGATATCCATTATCTTATGTAATGTTCACACTCCAATGAGGTTGGCAATATTAACTCTATTTAATAGATAAGTAAATGGAGCACTAAAGTTACATAAGATGTAAGTGGCAGAACCAGAAGGTGAATCCAGATCTCCTAACTTCAAATTCTATCCTTTGTCCAGTGTCATAGCTAACTATCAAAAGTGTTTACTAGATTATGTATGGATGAAATGGATGGGTAGATGGGTAATTGAATAGCAAATATATTCAGATGCTACTAGAAAAGTATTTGAATTAAAAAAAAATAGAGTTGATTACTTTAAAATTCTTGGAAGATCATATGGACTTGCTGCTATTTTTTAAAAAAGCCAATTACTATCTTCTACTTGAGCTATTGCTATTATTATTTATTTTGATGGCAGTGTACTTTAACTTCATTGATGTTGGTATACTTTAACTTTATGGTCTTCTATATTTTCATATCAAATGAAAATGTTTTGAAAATTACTCTGTTTAATGTTAGTTAAACATCCAATAAAACCACCTTTATGCCTGCATCAATAATTTAAATGGATTTGAGTATCATGTTTTAAGACTGTTGTTTATTAACTCCGGGAAATAATACACATTGTTTAATAGCCTCTACATACATTCCATGATTCCCAAATGCACTTGTCTTTGAAATTTTCCTTATTTTTTAATTTTTTAATTTTATTTTTTAGAATTCCCAGGCCCTTTTTTTATTTGCAGTAATATCAAACCATCCACTTACACATTTTCTGTCCCATCACCTGGAACCAACTAGGTTTGCCTTGGGGATCATGTAGTTATTGTGTCCACTTTGGTGTTCCAACCAACCACTGGAACAGACGGTGACATCCTGCTCCAGCGGGAATCCAGCAGGACCATCTGAGCATGTCACACCTGAATGCTTAGTGGAGGGAAGGAGGACAGCTGCTCTTCATTTGTATTCCAAACAGATTCATTTCAAAGTGAAAAAAACATCAACCTAAGTCAAAAGTATTAAATACTTGGACCCTCAGTCTTTTTTTTTTTTAAGATTTTTATTTATTTATTCATAGAGACACACACACACACAGAGGCAGAGACACAGGCAGAGGGAGAAGCAGGCTCCATGTAGGGAGCCCGATGTGGGACTGGATCCCGGGCCCCCAGTATCACACCCCAGGCTGCAGGCGGCGCTAAACCGCTGTGCCACCGGGGCTGCCCTTGGACCCTCAGTCTAAGAAACATTTTTCTTTTTTGAATACCCTTCCCTGAAATAAATTTACCAATACACTCTAAAGATTTAGTTCAGATAGTACAATTCATATTTGATTTCCTCTTTCCTTTCTTCAAACACCAAATAAGATGCAGGCGGAAGAGATGAAAACACAACTGGAAGCTGACTTAGCAATTTATGTTAATCCTAACGAATCTAAAAACTTATATTGGTTAATATGAATCTATTTAAAATAGAGCATCTGGGTACTGCTTTTCAAATAAAGGAACAATCACATTGCCAGAAGGTCCCTAGGCAGAAAAAACGACCATTAAGAATAATAACCTTTGCAGAACCCACAAGGCAGGTTATTTGTCCTTTCTTTATTTAGCTTTGGTCGTGGAGACCATCCCAATTTTCCATAAAATCTTCTCGATACTGCTGCAACATCATGGCATAAAAGATTCAAAGTGCCACCAGACATGAGGACCAGAGTTTTTTACCATAAACTATGAGGCTAGGTAATGTTTAAATGGGAATATTTGATATGGATGGTCAGATGAAAGATACCAAAATGTCAAAAATTTTCCTTATTTAAAATAGAAAACATTTCAGTGATCCTAAGTTCTACTTGCTGCCCTTGTTTTTCAAAAAGGAAGAAAAGGAAGTCCCATTTGGAAGAATGAAAGGACTTTTCTTCATTTCCATAAAGTAAGGAAAAGTACAATTCTTATCACAAATTCAGTTGAGTTTATGATATAAAAACGTCTCAATAATCAGTTCCTTTCTGACATCAAGTTAAAGACACCCTTGTGGGGTGCCTAGATGGCTTAATTGTTAAGCGTATAACTGTTGATTTCAGCTCAGGTCCTGATCTTGGGGTGGTGAGATGGAGCCCCACATCAGACTCTATGCTCAGGTGGAGTCGGCTTGAGATTCTCTCTCTGTATACCTCTGCCCCTCCCCCTGCTCGTGTGCACTCTCTCTCAAAATACAATCTAAAAAATAATAATAATTTAAATTTTTTTTTGAAAAAAAGACTATCCTTGCAAGTCCCACTGTGTAACTAATCTTTCACAGAATCGTTTTGTTGTTTTTCCCTCCTGAAAATGGAACAGGAATGGCAATTATGGGTGACTTGGTAATATTTATAATATTCCTAGTTAACTGCTTAAAAGTAGAATAAAATTGTAATTGTAAAAGTATTTTAAATTTGTAAAGTTAAGTTGGTTTTGTAAGAGACTGACGATTGAGAATATGAGGATCCAAAAGTATGTGTATAAAACAAACAAAAATATTCTTAGTAGGTAGTTCCATAGATATGAACTTTGTAAGATGAAATACCAACCTGATTAATATATAACTGAAGAGAAATATAGGGAAATATTGTCTTTTATTTTATGATCTAACTGTGGTTTAGAAGGCAAGTTATATAAGCCTCCAAAAGGAAGGAGGGACTCCTCCTTTGGGGTCTAAACAGAAGATAGACCAGAATTCAATTAATCCAAAAGAAGTAAAATGGGCAGAGAAGTACACCTGTACATCAAGAAAATACACACCTGCATAGAAATCTATGGGCTTGGAAGCCATGTGTAGCATAGTGTAACATTAACATAAAAGAAGAGAAGAATGGAATATTGCCTGGTCAAATGGAGGGTGTTGCTAGCTCTTAATAAATACAGATGTTTGAAAGATGTAACACAGAATAGGGATGAAAGGCTCATCTAATCAAGTAGGCATTCTTATTTTCAGTGAATACATATTGTCTTTTCTATAACTATCAGGGGTGGTAAGTGTGCTCAGGGGGATTTTAGTCTACTGGAAATGGTCCTTTATCTCCACTAAAAGAAAACCGTATGTAGTATGCTCTTATTAATGATTTCAAATCTATGTGAGAAATAATAGATAGCAAACAATTACTTTTAACTTTTTGGGGAACCTCCATACTGTTTTCCAGAGTGGCTGCACCAGTTGGTATTGCTACCAGCAGTGTAAGAGGGTTCCCTTTCTCAGCATCCTCGCCAACATCTTTTGTTTCTTGTGTTGTTAATTTTAGCCATTCTGACAGGTGTAAGGTGGTATCTCATTGTGGTTTTGATTTGTATTTCCCTGTTAATGAGTGATGTTGAGAATCTGTTTATGTCGGTTAGCCAACTGGATGTCTTCTTTAGAAGAATGTCTATTAATGTCTTCTGCCCATTTCTTAACTACCTTAAAGCTCATAATAATCTTAGGAAGCTAGTATAATTCTCATTTCATGTATAAGAAACTGGGACCCAAAGAAATCAGGTAACTCATCCAAAATAATATAGCTAGTAAGCAAAGAGTGTGTGTGGTTAAAAATCTTGCCTCAACACAAATACACATTATGTCTACCTACCACTGTTTAAAGTTTTTAGTTAAAAGCTGCAAAGAGATTCCCATCAATGACAAAAACAATTCTCACTATAAAGTAACTCTCACTTTTAAACAGCAGTAAGATGCAGGTGGTTTATTGCTGCTGTGCTACAGTGAGGCAAGAAATGTTTGATCATTATTCATGGCAAATTTAGTTTTTAAGATTTTATTTATTTGAGAGAGAGAGAGAGAGAATACCGTGTACACACGTGCCTGGGTAAGCAGAAGAAGGAGCAGAGGGAGAGGGACAAGCAGACTCAGTGCTGAGTGCAGAGCCTGATGTGGGGCTCCATCCCACGACCCTGAGATGATGACCTGAGCCGAAATTAAGAATCAGATGCTCAGGCAGCCCGGGTGGCTCAGCAGTTTAGCGCTGCCGTCAGCCCAGGGCCTGATCCTGGAGACCTGGGATCGAGTTCCACTTCTGGCTCCCTGCATGGAGCCTGCTCCTCCCTCTGCCTGTGTCTCTGTGTCTCATGAATAAATAAAATCCTAAAAAAAAAAAGAATCAGATGCTCAACCCACTTAGCCACCCAGGAGCCCCTGTTTATTTTCCTAATTGGACAGTGATCCAACTTTTAATATAAACCGTCCTTGGGTAGTTCATTAAAGCCCACCTTTGTTTCACTAGCCTTTAGTATTTTTGTAGTCAATCCCAAATTTAGTTGCTGTAGGTCTGTGCATAAATTTAGTCTTTTTTTTTAAAAAGTCATCTATCTGTAGAATAACTGGGTGTTAATTCAGAACTATTAAGTGAGAGATTGATTACCTTATATCTCAGTTTTATATTTGATATAATGTTGTTAACTAAGGTGTAAAATGGCTTTCACTGAATAAAAGCTGTTAATATTTAGTATGTGTCTTCTTCATTTAACAATCTCCACAATAATGTGAAAGGAGTAAAACTAATGCTTTGTTTTTATGTAGCACACGTCTCCATGGAGCCCAGAGGATTTGGTTGACAAGGTCTAAAAATGGCTTTGTAGGGAGAACAAGAAACTAATATTATCATAATTATTTTGCAGGTATTGAAACTGACACAGAGTCCATATGTAGCTGCTATTGTGAATATTATGCCTTAAAAATGATAGGAACAGATTCCTCCAGCCATCTTCATGATCAGTAGTGACCATGCTAAGGAATCATACATAGGGTTTTTATTTTATTTTTTGCTTACAGAAATAAGTTCAATGACAAAACAATGTTTTGAGGACTCAATATTATACTAATTATTGAATTGATGTGGTGATATTTTGTATTATTTCACTTTGCCCGGGCAATACTGAAATATTATATGATCTTTTTAAAAATAGCTCTGCTAAAAACTCATGTGCTAAGAGAATTGTTTTGTTAAGTATGTTGTAAGGCAATAAAACAAATCATTTAATGAAATGCTATATTATTTTCTGTAGGAAAAAAAAGCCAGTTGTTTTGTAATGTGAAAGAACAAGCACTGTAAAGTAACTGTTGTGATTTGAGATCTTTTTAGTGCATAGTTCCAATTTTTCTTAAGATTTATTTATTTACTGGAGAGAGGGAGGGGGCAAAAGGAAAGAGAGGCAAGCACACTCCCACCTGAGTGGGAAGCTGGACCCTAAGATCATGACCTGAGCCAAAATCAATAGTTGGACGCTCAACTGACTGAGCCACCCAGTCACCTCTACATAGTTCCCATTTTAAAGTGGAGAATGTTGATTTGTACAGTGATGAAATGGTGATTCTAGAACTGTAAGTTTCTTTTCTCTACCTTCTCTGTAAATCAGGTATTCCAGAGAACGGATTCATTCGTGTGTGTGTGTGGGGGGAGTAGAGGAGTATTTGTATTAGAGGTAGAATAGCCCCAGGTTGTGTCAGTGATTTAAAATCCTTAGCATGCACCAGAATCATCTTGAGGACTTTTTTAGAACTATAGATTTTTGGGCCATCACCTTGACACCAACCAATTCAACAGATCTGAGCGAGGACCAAGATTTTTGTATTTCTACAAGTTTCTAGGTGATATGAATGTTGCTGGTCAGTGAACCACAGTTTGAGAACCAGTGTACAGCCAATTAGACCTCTGTTTTTATCCTTTATGGGGAAAGAAATAATTACAAACAGATAAAAATTACATGCAACCTAGCTACATGTTTTGGAAGATACAAGTGTGAGAGAGATACCAACAAAGAGAAGGGAACTAAGTAAACTATCTATGTTCAAACAGAAAATGTTAACTTCTGGCTAAAACTTCATACTAATTCTAAAGTCTTTCACAGCAGCCTAGATTCTCTGTTTCCATTCTATTTCAATATTCATTCAAGGTATCTATTGATTACTTTAATGAAACAGGGACTTGTGTGCAGAAAAGTAAATGATTCCTGCCTCTGTAGAGTTGAATTTGTACTTGATGTTACTTTGCTTTCCTGTACTTATTATGTCTTTAATTTTATTGTGTATTTCTTTTGACCTTGTTTTTAATTCCAAATGTAATCTTATTTTTCTCTCCTATTCTTAGCACATAATGGCAGTTATCAATATTTTTCTATTTTTGTTGCTGTGTCTCAGAGTCTGAAGAGGGTGACAAAGATTTTTCTATTGATGGAACTAAATCAGGGCCACTGATAGTCCTGGATACTTGGGCTGGAAACCATTCCTTAATATCACAGGAAAGACAGCTGTGGCACCAGTATCACTGAAATTGAATGAGAGAAACTGAAACTATGTGAAATCTATGAAAAAGAGTATTCAACTTTATTGTTTTAATTTGCATTTATTTCATTACTAGTAATATAGAAGCTATATCTTATCTATCATATTGGAAAATACTTTCTTAAAATAATAACATGATGGTAAAGGTAACAAAATAGCAACTTTCATACACTTATGATGATGAGAATGCTATTGAAAGACAGCTTAATGATGTGCATTAAGAGCCTTAAAAATCATCTTCCCACTTTTGGGACCGCTATTTCCATATAGTCAGTTTGCAGAAATTGAAACAGGATGTGTACAAGGATTACACATTAAAAATGATCATAGCATTCGTATAAGCATCAAAATGTTGAAAATGTAGTTTAAATGTTTCAGAGGAGGGCTAGTTACATAAATTATGGTATATTTCTAAAATTTCATGCCACTTAATCATTGGGATTCTAATTTTAAGATATTTAATGATATACATAAACATTTTCGATGAAAGTTTAAAAACAAAATCCAATTTTTTTCAACTTTCTAATCCTTAATGGGTTTGTAAGAAAATGATTGGAGGAAAAAATACCACATATTAACAGTGAATCTTTCTGTATTATAAATTCTTTCTTTCTCTTTATATTTGATCATATTTTACAAATGCTATGTAAGGAGTGTGTTGTTTTTATTATATGATGAAAAAAGATATATGTGCATGTGGGCACACACACATTCATTGGAGACACCATTCCTGAAGTATCTTCTTAGGCACCATATGTGGATGCTCTAGAATTTGGAACTCTTTACATTCCAAATGGTTTGGTTTGTCATGGTTATGTAACTATAGCCGAGCCGTTATCCTGCGTTGCTGTGCATGTAATTGCCACTGTTCCTACATTGGTCCTAACTTGTTCCTTAAGTGTCGGTGTTTTCCTCTGTCAGATGAAAAGAAAAGAGAGAATAGATGTCTGAAGTGGAATCTCTGTGTCCTGAGGGTTCCATTAATTCTGAACAGTCCCACTGTCTCTTCTCATAAGCACAGCATGTTCTGTCTCTATTAAACATGCCTCACAAAGACGCTCCGTGAAAAAATATTTCTAAGAGAAGTAGTGCTAAGAGTATGCTATCCACACTCTTATCTCTCACTAAATATTCATAATATTAGTAGGAAATGCTTGCATGGTATTTGCCGTGAGGAGTGGTCTAAATGTTGATCCTCAGCACTGTTTTTTTCAGATAAGTACTCTATTTTTCCCATTCTACAGGTAGGAAATTTGAGTCCTGCCCCAGGTCATGTAGCGGCAAGGAGGACAAGCCAGGATTCAAATCCAGCCAGTGTGGCACCAGACACTGTAGTGTTTCTTAATATTATGCCAAATGATTTCCCTTTCATAGTTTTATTTTACCTACTTCAAACTTCCAACAATATGCAAAGAAAAGACCCTCAATGCATGATTCTGGTTTTAGAGTGAAAACATGTTCTTTTCACTCCTGTCAGAAGGTCGGTGCCAGAGTGTGAATTCAGCACACTCCCTGAATTGTTAAGATGCTGCTACTCATCATCACCATGTCTAAATGAGGATTTAGTACATGGGGGAACCTCCATTCTGTTTTTGAACATCTGTCACAGCAGTTTAATTCCCAGCTGCTCCATTTCATTATTAGTTGTGTTAAGATGTCAGGGGAGTTTTTGCTTTTAAAATTGCCCTGTAATTTTTAGTAATTAAAGAAAAACAGGATGCATAATATCTGAAAATGTATCACTGACACCGAACTCATTTTGCTTTGGATGACTAATATTTTAGTAAAGGACTTTCAAGGCATATTAACACTACAATGTAATTAATGTTTATGGGAGTATACCTTTCAGAGATTTCTTAAAATATTTTTCTTCCATTATTAAATAGCACATAGCACTTAATGAATTTTAGAAACTTCAAAATATAAGCTTATTTACTTATTTTTTTCTTATGTAGTTTCAACTATAAGGGGAACTAGTTTGGCATAAAATCCACTAATGTAATAGAGCAACTTGAGCTATGTTAAAATCCTTCTGTGGTAGTCTGTATTTTCCATTTTTTCTTAAGAGGCTGAATTTTTTACTATAACAACAATAATGTCTGAAAATCCTTAGGGCTCAACATGCAAGCTTCATATAAAAAATGTAGAAGCAGTGCTTTATTAATTTAAAATCCGTACTTCTTTGTTCCTTCTGGTCTGTATACTTTGTTCACCCTCTTTGAAGAAAGAGCACAGCGTGATTTCACAATTCCTGGTAAGAGTTCTGTATGCAGTGAGAATTCCAACACTTCAAAAACCGATTTCCAAATGTGTGTGTATGTATGTTTTCTGTGTGCTTGAACATTTGGAGTTATATTTCTTATTCACTGATTATTTGAAGTGATTTCACAATTGGAGAGTAAAGTTTGGAGAGATTATTCAATGCTCAGTACAGTTGAAGTGAGAAACCCCCTTTATTCCCCAGTATGTGATGTTGATAAATTATTACGTTTGGAGTCTTCAAAATAATGATACTTGTGTTATGGGCCGTAATAGTAGACAACTTTTTTTTTCCTCCAAAATACAGACTTAATGGCCTTTAAAAAAGAATACTTTCCTATAAACGATGTCTTCCCTGTGAATGCATCTTCAAGGATGCACACACACACACACACACACATATGCAACACATTCACATAAGCAAATTTTAAATAACAAAATAACTGTTTCAAAATTGGCTTTGTCTATGAACTTTTCATTATCCCCTCAAGGCAGAATTAATAACACATCATTTATTTCCGCACCATGTTTGGTGCATTCTGCTGCTGTAGCCCTTTTCACATTGTAGTAGTTGCAGCTCTTGCCATCTGCTTCCTACATCAGAATATGGACTACTTGAAGTCTCGTAGTTACCTCTGTCTCTCATGTTTAGAACACTGACTGACTCATCTGTTGGACTTATAATCATGGTCTGTTGTTAATTATGATTTTGGAAATACAGCGAAAGTAGGGCTTTCTTCAGATGACATCCATCAAAATTTGTTTCTTGACAGTTTCTGTAGAAATTTCAGATGTTCAGAAAGGTCATTCCAGGAATGAGCATGAGCAAAGGGAGAATTATAATACCACACATTTTTTAAAAGATTTTATTTATTCATGACACAGAGAGAGAGAGAGAGAGAGAGAGAGAGGCAGAGACACAGGAAGAGGGAGAAGCAGGCTCCATGCAGGGAGCCCGACGTGGGACTCGATCCCCGGGCTCCAGGATGACTCCCTGGGCCGAAGGGAGGCGCCAAACCACTGAGCCACCCAGGGGTCCCCTAATACCGCACATTTTATGTTTAGAGGATGGTATGACAGTAGGGATTGAGGGTTAGAAGCTGACAGATAGTGATGCATTTCTAGGTCTGTTGTGGAAACATCTCTGGTCCAGGTTCATGAATGGATAGAATTCTACTAGAGATGATTGGAGGGAGAGACTGATTGCATCTGAAATTGCTGAAGATCAACATGATGTAACTTTGCTTTGTAGTCAGGAAGGGAAAATAGGAACACTAACCAATTTGATTCTTTGACTTTCAGCTTAGAGACCAAGCTATCTCTTAGACATGAGGGAATATTTAAAGGAGTTAAAACGATAGAACGGTGTGTGAAGAGCTGAAAATGCAAATTATCCTGTTTTATAAGAGCTCTACAGACTGGCATTTCTTTTGTTTCTTTCTTTGTGTACTGAAAATGCATTTGTTACACGCCAAAGGGCTAGTAGATTTGTCACTTGAAAATGCTATTGTTTTCAATGACTTTAAAGGTAAGGATCATTGCTCTTATAACTTGAATTCATGAAAACATTTAAATTAAAACACTTAATTTAAGACCTAAATTTTATTGCATGCTTAATACATTCCAGGCATAGATTTTAAGATAGCTACACGTATTAACTCATTTAACACTTCAAAGTAACTACTCAGGCTCCTGGGTAGCTCATTCAATTAAGCATCTGCCTTCACATCAGGTCATGTTCCCAGGGTCCTGGGATCAAGTCCCATATCAGGGTCCTTGCTCTGTGGGGAGCCTGCCTCTCCCCCTACCTCCCCCTCTCTCTGTTTCTCATGAATAAATAAATAAAACCTTTAAAAAGACCAAAGTAGCTACTCTTAACCCAGTTTTTATACATTTGAAGAAAATGCTTTGGTCTAAAAGGATTTGTCCCAAGTCACATACCTGAGGAATAAGGGAGGCAACTTTAATCCCACAATATCTGTCTGTAGACACTTTGTCTCTAGCTTCCCAAAACACTCCTAGGAGGCTAGATACTCTGTTCTTGTGTTTAAAACAGATTACATTGTGGTGTTAAGCAGAGCTCCCTTAACTAAAGGAGGATCAGGTTGGCCCCAGGTAACCTCTAGTTTTCCAGGGATTATTGTGTGTGCTGCATTAGAAAACAGGGCTCCCATTACCTTCAAGTTATTGTGGTTATTCATCACTTCTCACCTGACACTATAGCAATGGGCTCCTGAGTCATCTTGATTCCATCTTACCTACCTTAAAGCCAAAGTGTTTTGTAAAATGCAAACCCAATCCTGCTTAATCCCTTAAGCTTCCTGCTTAAATCAGTCAGTGACTCCCCATGTCGTTTTGAACATTTAAAACTCTTTAATATTAATATTAATATTAATTTAATAATAGACTCCTTTCTGGACTCTACTTACCACTCGTCTCTTCCTTTCACTCTCACACCCCGCAGCTAGCCTCTCCAGCTCTACATTCATTCCAACTGGTCCTCTCCACCTACTGCCTCCCTTAATGGGAACACTTTCCCCTGTGCCTCCCACAGCAAGCTGCTCACACCTCTAGGCACTTTCTGTGGGAGTTGCTCCCAAAGTCCCAAATTTGGGTTAAGTATTTCTCCTAGATATTCCACACCATTCTTTACCTCCCTTTTACAAACCATTGTGCTATTAAGTATCTGATTACTAATTTCTACCTCCCACTTGGCTGTAAGTTTATTAGACGGAGAGAGGATTTGATTATTTTCTTGAATTCCCAACACTTAGTACGTAGTAAGAGTTCAGATGTGTGTGTGTGTGTGTGTCTGCATGTGAATGAAGGCACACATCATTTAAAATACTGATAATACATAAAGTACAATTTTAGGTGTTCAAAAACTCTAACTCCATTTAATCCACACAAAATTTCCATAAGGTAGATGCTATTATTATACCCAATAAAATGGGATACTTGCTGCACAGCCTAAGTAACTTGCCTATGGTCACAGGTAATAAGTGGCAATAATAATAAGATTTAGACCCAGACAGTCTAGCCTCAGAATCTGGACTCTTGGTAACTATTGCACTGCCTGTCTGAGGGGTTACAGTCAACAGATTAGTATTTCTAGGTGACAGTCGGCATCTCCGGGCATTCACAAGAGGGAAAACATGGAAGCTGGTTATTGCTGCCATCTCTGCCACGAATAATTATGGATTCTTATGTGATCTTCCTATGCCTTAGCTAAATTATCTGCATAAGTAGAAAACTGTGGATTGTATGATTCTCAAAGGTCTTTGTTCTCTAAATAGCAATTATTTGAAGAAACCACTTATTTGTGCTACTGTGAGGAAGATAAAATATTGAAAATAAATTGCCAAAGGACTGTGAGCTCGAATAGCACTCTAGATCTCATCTATAGACTTCTTCATTCTCTTATCTCCACTGTTTGGGAAATTCATATTACTCTCTGATCAAGCAGTTGAACTTAAATAATACTGTCAGGTGGATAAACTAAATAACCACTTTAAAACCATATAAGAAATTGAAATGAGTCTTCACCAACATAGTTTGACATTTGATTGCTGTTAATGATAGTTTAAGTGAGAGATATAGGTCACTGCCTAGTCCAGTGTCTGGCACATAGTAGGTGTTCAATAAATATCAGTTCCCTATAGATTTCATTTTTCCCAAGAGTTCAGTCTTCACTGGTACTTTTCTTGTGAATTTTCAGTTGTATTACCTTTTTTCTGTCCCTAACAACGTTCATCAAAAAAGAAAAACTAATAAGCATTCTAGCTAATTTGGTCCATGTTCCTATTATATAATCACCATGGTATCCAGGCTCTTAATTGAGAGCAAACAAATTTATAAGAAGAAAAACTTATCCCTTGCTCTCTCACTTAAGGTGTGCTATTACGGAAGCATTGCCTCCTTGTCTATTTTTGTAGACACTATTTTCTAGTGAGTTCTACTGGAACATAAGTGTGGTTGGACCAACTCTGAGGGAATCTGCAAGTTTTATTAAATGTTAGACAACCTCATCTTTCACTTTTAAGGAATATGGATATATGGCTACATCCAAAGATTGAATATTAAATGATGTGAGAACATAAAAGAAGGTTAACATATTCACGTCACATCTCTTTTTGTAATTTGCTATTAATGACCAGTGCCCTGGTGGTCAAATGCTAAGATTAGATTCTTGCTATGAAATGAAAGATGAGTAAAATTCTAATGTATTTTTTAAATGTAAATCCATTTTCACTTATTAACAGCACTAAGTGTTTAATTGAATGTAGAACATCTCATGTGTTGCAAATAAATGAACAACTTTGGTAATGAAATTTTAAAAGTACCATAGTATTGCATATTATTATTCAAATTATGTCCATCTAATGATCAAAATTCAATAAGGACATCCAGAAAATACACCCACAGCAGTTGGTAATCTGCCCACAGTATAAAATTCTGAACAGGTTACATGTGTATTTTAGTCCTTCTCCCAGCATATTTCAAAGCAGCTTTTGTTGTGAGAATTTTGAAAGCCACAAAAAGGCATGTTTAGTGGATTTTCTTCAATTTTGAAAAGACAATGGGTTTATGGTATCATTACCTGAATCCACCAGGAACTTTGACTTTGATGTACATAGCTTCTTATTTAATAGTGTGTATGGAGTTTTCAGTATATGACTGCATTATGCTTGCCCTACAACATATGAATTAAAAAAAAGAGAGAATAAATAAAGCAACTCACCCATGTAAGCTTCCTAATGATCTTTGCAAAAATTGCTATCATATTTAAATAGATGTTATCTTCATCATTGTTCTGTGAACCAAATTGTTTTTATTTAACATGAAAGACTACTTAAGTCCTTAATTTTAAGAGACATGAGTATTTAAAATTCATAAGAATTTCTGAAAATTTATGTGGTTGTACATATAAGCAAATGTGAGAAAGTGATCACATAAGCAATCTGTTTGCAAATCTCAACACAGTATAAAACATCTTTTAAATATGTGAATATGTGAGATCTATATGTGTTAGACTCATTAAGGGTGAACTGGAGAAAGAGTCATGCTATATATATTAGTGTTTAAAAGTATAACCCTAGAAATAATAACATTACATGGAAGATATTTACATAAAGATATTGTCTTCTTTGTGGCTTTAATTTTAGGATTGTTCTCTAATATTGTTTGATCCCACTCATTTTGAAAGAGAGCTATGTGAACCTAGCTATGTGTACGTATGTGTGTGTACTATATTCATATATTAAGGCTTTTTTGTACATACAGGAAATCATATTACTATAAAGTAACATTATTTTTTCCCCTAAAGCAATATGAAGTACAGATTTTTTTCAAGAATCACTGCAGGCAGCCAAGCATGGGATTGTGATCTGACAGTGATTCGGAATATGTAAGTCTGCACAGGGAAAATGTCCAAGACATACCTGCGAATATCCTAACATGGAAAAAAGAAGAAAATATTAAATGAATTCTGTTACTTAATCTACCCATTGCAAATGGAATCAAGTAGACAGGCATGCCCTCTGCATAGTAGATAAGTAAATATAATACCAACAATCACATGTGGAACTAAGTTTTAGGTTTTGACAGTATTATGGTTGTTAATATTCTGGAAAACATAGGCCAATCATATCTGTCTGCTTAAAACTGAATACCTCTGAGTTCCAGGAAACACTCCATGGTATGTGTACCTTGTAAGCTTAGGTTTAATTGCTTTTAACAAGAAAATAGTTTAAATATGGTGGAGGTTTATTTCTCATTCACATAAAAGGAGTTCGCAGGTAGGCTCTCCAGGGCTCTCCAATGTTATCATGGCTCACGTTTTCTGCTTTGCCATTTTCAGCTTGGGATCTTTAAATTCAGGGGTTAAGATAATTAGTAGCATTCCACCTTATTGTGCCAACATTCAAGTCTGTGCTAGCCCCTCCTTGTAAGGAGAGTCTTTCATGGGCACATATATACTTCTGCTTGTATGTCATTGGCTAGACTCAGTTACGTGACCAGCTGTGTAGGTGAGGCTGATGAACTTTTAGCTGAGCTCATTTTTTCTGGATTCTGTTACTAAACAGGAAGGGGAAATGGGTATTGGAAGACAATGATCATGGAAAGCAAGTGTGTAAAACATAGTCATGCCCTGGAAATTGAAGACTGTTTATTGCATTTTAACACTATATTCACACAAGTTTCCGTTTTAGCCAACTTTACAAGATGTGTTGAAGGACACATGGTGGCAGCCATTCCAAACTTACCTGTGTGTAAACTGAGGGTAGATGGTCAAGTTGGAAAGCCAGGAAAAAATGTTGAAGAAAGGTTTTGAATGTAGCCTCAAAACAGAGACTGACTGAAGATACTGAAAAATAGAATGGACTGACAACTGGCTTTGGAGAGCCCTCTCAGACAGAGAGTAAGGTTGAGACAGGATGGGCAAAAAACAAAGTTTGCAAACAGCAACTCCCAACCAAAGAAGTATATTTGCATGTATTAAAATTAGCTGGAGGGCTGCTACTGATCACACATCTATACAGGGAGAATGTATCCCATGAGTGTGGCATGTTTGAATTGGGAAGCAGAACAAGTGGAATTAAAAATGAAAGGAAAACTTACTGCAGAGAGAGAAAAACTATAGCAAATTTATTTATTATTCTTTCAACTTCATATGAAAAATGATGTTTGTTTCCTTTGCAAAAGCACACATTGTACTAAAGTCTGAAAATGAAAATATATTACAGTGGAGCCCATATATACTCTGGCATTTTTGTTTTCTTCCTTCTGCAGTTTATAATATTTGACTAATATATTGTGTCTGAGTAAGGATTTGATAAGTATGCTTACTTATCCAGAATTTATGGTCACATTCCTTGGATGGTGGCACTGCCGATAATAGTCAAACTGACAGTTAGAAATTATAGAATTCAAGAGGATGCCCATTATTTCACTTTGAGATGAACTCTCAATTCTGCTAAAGGAATTTAATTCTGTAAAAAAAAAAAAAAAAGAATTTGTGTCACTTTTTATTTTTATGGCTTTCCTTTTCTTAATTCTTTCAATTTACCTAATTAGACAAATAAAATACAGCCCACTTGGCCAGCGACTGCATACCTTTTTAAGGAAAAAATTTTCTTACAGCCTACTGATGAACAAGTGGAAGTGGTGTGCATGTACGTGTGTGTGTGTGATTTTAGGAATGATCTTTTTAATGTGTGTGAAAACGAACTTTCCATAGCTGAGTGTAGAGGCTTGGTTTCATGACGGAAGTGGATGGTGATTAGTTTTAGGTGTTTTCTATGTATAGGTGACAATTGAAGCTGTGTATGGTTTAGCAATTCCAAATCAGAAGAGAGTAGAAAAGAAAGCTGTGGACTAATGTTTGCAGAAGAGTCTAAGTGGAATCAATGTGATGAGTTAAAAATTTTACTACTAGGAGAACCAGTTAGGAGTGAATTCACAGAAAGCCAGGGAGAAGAGTTGTAAGGCAGGAGAAAGTGATCAATACTGGTCAAAGACGCAGCGGAGAGGTTAAGTAAAGCAGAAGCTGGAAGAATAGGAAACCTGAAGATAATTTGTCATCTTACGCTAACTGGACTGGAATGCTGGTAGTTGAAACCAGGCTCATTCCAGTGAGTAAAGCAATGTGAAGAAGGTGAGATCAAGGAGTATACATGACTCTCCAAGAAGTTTGATGCCAAAGGAAGGAGATGAGACAGTAATTAGACCTATTACAGACTAGTGTATACCTGTGCTGTCCAATACAGGCTTACTAGCTACATGTGGCTGTTGAACACTTGAAATGTGGCTAGTGTGAATTAATAGGAGCTATGATTATAAAATCTACACTGAATTTCGAAGCGTTGGTATGATCAAAAAATACAATGTATCTTATTGGAATTTTTATACTTCTTATAACAGGATTACTAAGATTTTAAAAATTGTGTGCCTTGCCTTTGTGACTCATGTTATATTTCCTTGTATTGTCAATGTTGATCTGTATTCTGATTCCAATTTGACACTTCAAATTTTGACAGTAATAAACCAGGGAAAACTCAGAAGCCACTCTAAAAACTATAAATTTTTCCTGCATTTACTTAGAAGTGTAATTTGTTATTGTAGAAAGAACATAAGCTACCGGAACCAGCTCTACTACTAACTAGCTCTGTAGCCCCAGGCAAGTTATTTAACTCTGTGAGCCTTGATTTCCTCATCCATAAAATTAGAATCATAATACACACCACACAGGGTAATTGTTAGGATTAAATGTGAATGTAAAGGGCTTTGCAGAGTCAATGGCACATAATTTGTACTTAATAAATGTTAGTTACCTTCTTTCCTTTCTATGTGACCTACAGCTCCATTAAAAGAGACTAAATTGATCTGATACACAGCAAGACTCAAAATCAGAGATGGGTGCTGGATTAGAATAAGCATAAAGGTTATTGACATTTTGAAAAAGAAAAACAAAATCTTCCAAGATTAAAAAACAACTGGAAATTAACTTTTGCTTTTTTGGAAGGCCAAAACAATAAAATTTCTTCAAATACAGAAATATGTACCTGTATATGTATTTATATGTGTATGTGTGTGTGTCTGTGTGTGTGCATGTAAATGTGTGGATAGGGGGTGTATTTCTCAGTGGGCCACATGAAACAATGTATATGCCATTGTTGTATAAACTAGAATGCACCACACATATTTAAATATGAATAATATTATTATTACTATTCTATAAAGTTACATGCACTAGAAAGTGATAAGTGGAGAAAAAAGTGAGTGACAGAAAATAAAGGAGGAAAAATTCAAGATGAGATGATGATGAAAGAAGAAAAAAGATAAAGAGATGGTAAGAAGAATTTGACAAAAATAAAAATAGGAAATATAGTTCTAGCTAGTGTACACTGCCCACAGTTTTCTTTCTCAATCTTGACATGCCTTCATAGGATGGCACAAAATAGCTCCCTCAACACTACTCAAGAACAGTAAGTTTAAGAAAAGCCCTGCCCTCAGAAAGCTTGTAATTATGAGGGAGACAGAGAAGTGGCAGACAATAAACAAAGCAAATCAGTAGAAGACATTATTAGTTATTAATTCAAAACCAGGAAAGAAAATCAGAGAAGGAGACTAGAATGTGTTGGTGGGGGAAGGTTATACCATCAGGGTAGACAAGCAAGGCTGGCTGAGAGGATGGTATTTGAGTAAAGGTGGAAAACAAGTAAGAAAGTCAGAGGGCATTCTTGGATAAGCCATTTCAGATAACAGCAGCAGGAAAGATCACACTTTGGTGCTTTGAAATAGCATGGATCCCAGTGTGGCTGGGGCCTAAGTGGGAGGACTAGTAGGAGCGCCTGAGGTAACAAGGTAAGGGCAGGTGAGGAGATCATCTAGATCCTGAAATAACCTATCTTAATTTGCTGCCTCCTGACTTGACATGTCTAGAAGTGTCTCAGCTTGCATTGTCTGACATGCCTTGACTTGACCTACTTTGATTTGAACTTTCTTGATTTAATTCTGCTATTGAAGGTTACTTAAAGGTTTGGTTTTAACTCAGATTGAGATAGGGATTTTTAGTGTTTTGAACAGAAGAGTGATATGATCTTAATTTTTATGAAATAGAATCACCTGGTTGCCTTTCTGAGGGGAAGATCCTAAAAGGCTCTGACAGGCATGTTAGCAATAGAATTGGTTAAAAGTGATGCTCTGGATACATTTTTAAGGTAGAACACAAAGGATTCACTGATGGAACAGTTATGGGATGTGACAAAAAGAGAAGGCAAGGATGACTTTAAGATTTTGGCCTGAGCAACTTGAAGTTTACAAAGTTGCTATTTCTGAGATGGGAGAGGCTGTGGAATAACAGATTAGGGGAGAAGAGTACAAATGATTAGGATTTTTTTTTTTGTTTCTGGAAATGTTAAATTTCAGATGCTTATGAAATATACAAGAAGATCTGTAGGAAATATGACATAGAAGTTCATGGGAGATGATCTGGGCTGGAGATAGATGTTTTGGAGTCATCTGTATATAGATGGTATGGAAAGTTAGGAGATGGGATAAAATCCCCAACAAACTGTGAATAGAGATAAGCACAGATGAAGATGGAAAGAGGAGGAAAGAATGGGAAGACGAGCACAAAGAATGACTGTTCTGATGTACTGGAAGCCAAGTGATGATGACATTGAGGCTGGAAGCATGGCATAGGTCAAATGTTGGTATCAGGCCATGGAGATCAGGACCAGGGATTGACTGTTAATTTTAGAAATGTAAGGTTCCCTAGAGATTATTTTATGATCAGTTTTGATGGAAAGGGGAAATCCTGATTGGTGAGAAGTCAAGAAAATAGGGATGTTTGGAGGTTAGAAACAGTGATCAGAAATGATATGGGGGGGGGGGGGGAATCCCCTGGGTGGTTCAGTGGTTTGGCGCCTGCCCCTGGCCCAGGGCATCATCCTGGAGTCCCCGGATAGAGTCCTGTGTCAGGCTCCTGGCGTGGAGCCTGCTTCTCCCTCTGCCTGTCTCTCTCTCTCTCTCTCTCTCTCTCTCTCTCTCATGAATAAATAAATAAAATATTAAAAAATGATATGGAGGAGGCAGCAATAGTTTTATCTTTATAAGGAGAGAAATGAGCTCAGAACAGTAGCTAAAGGGGGAAGTGGAATAGAGAATTATGGGTTTTTTTTTTTTTTTGATGAGTTGAGAGAAATAGATTACTTCATGCTCTTGATAATGATCAGAGAACAAAAAGGTGAACATAGTGTAGTAGAAAGGCAAAAATTTCTGCTATCTTTAGTAGGTAAGAGAAGGAGGATCTGCTGGTCATGTAGAGTAATTGATTTTTAGCTAGGGGTCCCTATAATAGCACATTTTATTATATGGTCACAGATGCAATTGAATGGAAAAATGTTCTTTGGGAACTTTTGGAAATTCTTTTCTGATTGCTTCTCTTTTCCCAGTGAAATAAGAAGCAAGATCAAGTTTTGTTTACTAATGACCCTTTTCCTATCTGTCCTCTGTTCACTCCTTCTTTAATCCTTGCTTAGTAATTAGTTCTTTGCCTTATTAGAATCAAAGTATGGTCCCAAAATAAAATACATCAGAATTTCCTAGAGTATTTATTAAAATGGAGATCCCTGGGTTCCTCTTGAGACCTAATAAAATATCCCTGGGAAGTAGAGCCAGGAATTTGAAAGTTTAGCAAATTTTACTGGTGATTCTGATGCATAGTAAATTTTGAACAGCACTACCTTTTACCTCTTTGGGTTGCTTCACTAATAAATGCCTTACCCTATTTCATGCCCTTGTGAATTGTTACAACTTTAGAAGTATGCTTTCATCTGTATTTAGTAGAGAATTTTGCACACATTGAATACATTTGAATATCAACACTGAAAAAGGTATTTGTCTAACCATAGTCTTTCCTGTCACATTCAGGGACTGAAGAAATATTGTTCCCATATGTTATGAACACAATATACTAAAAGAGTTTTTTCCAGATTCTAGATAAATATCATAAACAATGAAGAACCTGATAAATTTTGTCACAAATCATGTCATCAGCACATTATACACTGTCTCTATGACTAAACTAGTTTAGAACACTAAATAAAAAAAATAAAAAAGGCTAAATCATGCTACTTTGTATGCCGAGTCCTTAGCAAATGTTTAATGAGGAAGTAAATTAAATAATTGTACATATTTTAACTCTAAGTACAATACATATATTTAAAAATATAATCATAGTGAATCTTTAAATGTAGTCCTCCTCTCCAAAAGAAAGAGAGAAAGAAAGGAAGAACTACTTCTAAACTAGTACCTTTTTCTAACACAGATCTTAAAAGATTCTTCTATATGTATTGCCTTTTATTATTCTTCTATCCTACGTTATAATCTTTGAATAATCAGAGTTTACATCACACATATTGAGATCGTTAGGTAAAAGTAAAAATCCATGAGAATTAAATCAAGCAAGACAGGCTGTAGAAAAATACTTACAAAATAGAGGTGATTATCACAAGAAAATTGCATGACAAATAATAAGATATATATGTGAGGTCATGACCTTGACTATATTTAAGAGTGGAAGAATGTAGAGGAGGGAACAAGGAGGGTAGGTCAGAGCAAAGTAATTTTAACTGAGGCTTTGTTTTCCTTTGCCAGCGAATATTTTATTTTTTAATCTGGTTAAAGTTAAAAAAAAAAAAGTGCTCAACTTTGCATTACTCCTGAAGTTATTAGTATTCTGAGCAATTCTCCTAGATAATTGTACCAAATTTTATTCTTGGAGTGCTGTTGTGCTACTATTTTCTGCTTTTAATGTAACCCTTATTTTCTTAAGAAAAAAAATTATTAGTTTACAACTGGCTTGCTTAGCCTCTGAGAGTAATGCTACAAAGTTAGTAAATGCCCTAAAGAAATGAGATCAAGTAGGAAAAAATCAAATGGATCTTATTTACCTAATAATTCCTTTAAGTCATGTTCTCCTTTGTATTATGACTTCTAAAATATGTTTCCAAATTACTTTCAGCAATTAGTGGTGTTACTGTTCAGCTGTCTCAGTAGATGTGTTTCTGCTCTTTTATTTGTTTGTGGACAAGAATACCTTTCTGCCAGTGGAAATGGGATTTGAGATTACAGCACCAGCAGGCAATTTCTTGGACAAATTGCCATTTGGGCCACTAATGTGGAGGAAGGGAAGAATGTTTATTGCACTGTTGAACTAGCTCATGCTTCTATGGCCGAAGATTGTGCCAGAGGCCACTGTGCTGGGAAATAGTCCAAAAGAAGCTATACACCTTCTGTTTTGAATGACTTGTCTTTATACTGAGAACACATGTTGGTATTCACAGAAAGAAAGACCTAAAAGTATTTTGTAAGAGCAATGGGAAAATTTGGGTTGGTAACTTCAACATTTCTATGATAATGATACATGAAATATAGCATTTTGTCTATTTTCTATTGAAGTCATTTCAATATCATTTTGTAATGCTAAAAATTATTTTTCCACACATAAGTATAGTAATATATTTCACATGCTATCCTGAAGTGTATCAGTTTTCTTTTAAAACTTTTACCCATATTCAGTTTCCTACCCCAACTGCACAGGGATAGCATACATAATTTTAAAAGAAACTATTTAACCATGTTTTTCTGGACACACATGAGATTAAAATCAGACATTTCTATGGGGGTTGAAGAAGGAAAGATGGAACCAGTATCACAGGCACATTTATTTTCATGTTTTAGAGTAAGATAGCTTCTAATTCTCAACCCGAAATGAGAATATTCAAAAGTCACTTCATGAAAATGAAGTATTTCTCTAGATACTGGTTGCGCCAATGGTAGTATCCTTTAAAAGAATCCCATCAGGAAGTTGCTACAGCTGAGGTCATAGAGGTACTGCCTGTGTTCTCTAGGATCTTGATTGTGTCCTATCTTGCATTTAGGTCTTCCATTCATTTCAAGTTTATTTTTTTGTACGGTGTAAGAGAGTGGTCCAGTTTTATTCTTTTGCATGTTGCTGTCCAGTTTTTCCAAAATAATCTGCAGATGAGACTGCCTTTTTTTCCATTAGATATTCTTTCCTGCCTTGTCAAACATTAATTGACCATATAGTTGTGGGTTCATTTCTGGGTTTTGTATTCTGTTCCACTGACATATGTGTCTGTTTTTGTGCCAGTACCATACTATCTTGATCAATACAGCTTTATAATATAACTTGAGGTCCAGAATTAGACTTTGGTCTTCAAGTAATACATTTATAATGTAGTTTTCTACTCCGGGCCATATTCTTTTAACTAGGTAGCTATGTCTAGTTAAGAATCTAGGATTCCGGGCAGCCCGTGTGGCCCAGCAGTTTAGCCCCGCCTTCGGCGTGATCCTGGAGACCTGGGATGGAGTCCCGCATCGGGCTCCCTGCTTCTCCCTCTGCCTGCGTCTCTGCCTCTCTGTCTCTCGTGAATAAATAAATTAAATCTTAAAAAAAAAAAAAGAATCTAGGATTCCAACAGTTACCTTAAACCTTCATATAAAAGTTTCTGATCCCTAGGGTTCATATCATATGCTTGTTTTTTCTTTTGCTGATACTAAATGTAAAGAACTCCAATTTTATCTACCATTTCCTTTAGTGAAGGTAACTATAGAGGAAAACCATTTTCCCACAAATTAAACATATAAGGATGGAGGGAAACTGGAGTTTCCTAAATAATAATTTCTCCACAGCCTGTCACAATGGGCATTTCCAGGAAGATCTTTGGGTGAAGCCTATTACCAAATCCAGATCCCAACTCTAGTCTACAAATACCTACAATTCTTCAGTATCAATAACTCTGGAAACAACTTCTAGGCCGTTAGCAATTAAGGACTTCACCTATTCTACGACTCTTCTTTAGAATGGATCCTAAAACTGTCCAGCTGAGCCTCAAGTTATAACTATGATTTTACACTGTTATTTTGAGGACAATGTCTTATAAAACAGTTGTTCAAAAATTGCCTCGAGGAAAACAGCCCATGGTGCCATACTGCTCACTAGCTCCTCAGTAAATTTCCATTTTGTTCCTAGGCGTATTGTAAATTCCTTAACACTCCTGCTGCTCATGTAAATCCTTACTCTTTGTGAGGTACCTTTCCATGGATTTTTCAGAATAAATCCATCCTGGTAGCCTCAAAGTTCAAGCATAGAGGAGTAAACTCAAAATTTTGCTTCATAAATCAAAGGAAAGTATTCAAAGACTTATATATAGATTCAATTTTTTGTAACAGCTTTGGATACTTCATAGCATCACAGAGAAGGTATGCAAACTAAATGCTTAGAATATCCCTGAAGTGTCATGGCTCATTGTTTATGTTCACACTTAATATTGAAAGTTTCTAATCCAGACCACTACATAAGATTTATGTGAAAAGGGGGAATAAATGTTGAATCGTGACATGGAAAAGTTCAGCAGGGAAAGATTCAAGTTGACACATTTCAGGCCAAGTACCCATTTATGCACGTTACACAAAAAAATTAAGTGAAAATATAGCTCTATGTTTTCATATCAAATGAAAAAAATCAACATCAACAAGGAATATTTAATAGTTCAATTTCCAAAGTCTTTCATGTGACTATCCAAGGGGATATTAGATCCCTTTGAAAAATCATATTTTAAGATAAAAACCAAGATATAAAATGCTTAAAAATCAGAATGGGATGATAAACAGTTATGTGGTTAAATTAGTTCTAAGATCATTATAGTAGTTCATATCAAGGAGATCAATAAGAATAAAAGTTGTGGAGGAACTGGGTATGCATGCATCAACATTCTTTTACTGGATTCTTCATTAGTCAAATTCCAATTCAGGTGTTACAGTCATTGTTACTTACCCCATTTTAAAGAAAATGTAGTTAGAAAACTGGACAGGCTCCAAAGAAGAATGTGTTCTTTAATTTAAATCTTTATTTAGAAAAATAAGATATTTTATTGAAGTGACTCAGCTCATACTCTGAACACAGTATGTGTATGATTTACTATAAATACTTAAATACAATTATTTTGAAAAACCTACTCTACATGCTGACATCAGGCTTCAAATTCTTTTCTTTGAGAACTGACAGCTCTTAGCCAATGAGCCAAGAAAATGGTAATGCAAGATAATGTAGTTTCACTCATTTAGGACTCTATGTCCACATTTTTTTAAACTGGCTTTTCCTCATCTATGTATTTTCCTTCAATGATCTGCATCATCTTCTCCATTGTGATTGGTGAGGTATTTTGAAATACTCTCTGGAATTAAGGATCGCTTCTGATTTAGAGTCTGATCATGCAGTGGACTTTTCCATTACCTAGACACACGAACAAGGCAATATATTAAACATTCCCTGACCACATGGCTCAGGTATGCAAAAGGAGTGTGACTATTTAATGAGTTTCTTCTCAATGTGAGATGGGCTCTAGGGTTTGCACATTGTGTGAGGACTCGTACTGGTTTCTTTTGGAGTCTTCTATCACGATGAGATAGCCGCAGAGCTTGAGAAGCTGAGAAGGAGATTGGCACTTGTGCTTTTCCATGATACCTTCCTGGATTGACACTCAGCACTCAGTAGCAGTATCTGGGCAGTGTTAAGTCCAGGGATTTCTTTTTTAGTCTTAGAAAACCAGAAAGGAAGAGCTGGGATCAGATTAAATCACAGAAGTTTTCAGCTATATACACCATCACTGTCCAGGGTTTAGAACACTATAATGAAGCATAAGAGTAAAATGCTGTTCGCTGATGGACCTTTTCCAAGAATAACAAATAAAGTATCTTTCCTAGCAGTTTTAGTACATCAGATTTCAGCTTTCCCTCTCCCCTCACCAGAGGAACGGAAGAATAAGACTATAACATAAGTAACAATGTTCAAAAATTCCCTGTTCACCATACTCTCCCTCACCCTTTCCTGCTCCCAATTTGTGTTTGGTTTGGTGATTTGGATGCTTTATATCTTGAGTAATTTGAAATAAAACCCCACTTGTCACAGCTATACCATCTACAAGATCTCTCTCTCTCTCTCTCTCTCACACACACACACACACACACACACACGCGCGCGCGATGAAAATCAGTGCTTTAGACATATACCTGACAATCAATTATTGTTAAAGATTTTATTATGCTCTATAATATCATCAGTTTACCTTGGGTGAAAATCATGCTGGCAATAGAGAGCATGAATGGCAGCATGAATGAAGATTCTGTGCCTCTCCCAGCCCCTTTATCAAGAAGGCAATATTCATACCCAATTTTGTTAATTATATACATGATATAGACATATATATATATACACACACACACACATCACATGTTTCAGAGATATTTTGCATGAAAGGCAAGACAAGCTGAACTTAATGTCATTCCTAACTATATTAGTCTTTAAACATAATGAGGTCTCATCTCTGTACTATCAATTCATGATATGACATGTTAGCCAGTGGAGTTGCTTAAATTAACTATTTTTAGGACAGTTAAGTGATATTGGAAATATTAACAGAGTTCAATTATGGATTTCCCCATCTGAATCATCTGATCACAAGATCAACAAACTATTCACACAAGCCACCCTTTAAACTCTTCTGAGTATCATTGCTAATTTCAGCTTTTTTTTTTTTTTTTTTAAGAAGGAGAAAAAGTGGAAGGAGGGGCAGAGAGATAGAGAGCATCCCAGGCAGGCTCCACACCCAGCATGGAGCCTGACGCAGGCTCAGTCTCACAACTCTGAGATCATGAGCTGAGTTGAAATCAAGAGTCAGATGCTTAACCAACTGAGCCATCCAGGTGCTCCTAATTTCAGCTTTAAGACATATATTCTTATTTATCAAAATTCACCATTAGAATTGGTCTTACAGGCATTTATTTTATTTATTTTTTATTGAAGTATAGGTGACAGACAATGTTACATTAGTTTCAGGTGTGTAGCATACTGATCGACAAGTCTGTACATTATGCTATGCTTACCACAAGTATAGCTACCATCTGTCACCATACAATGCTACTGAAGTACCATGAACTATATTTATGCTTTATATAAGTATATGTGTTGAAATGATCTTAGAATTAATGAAAACCCTTTGGCAGAGACTATTATTTTCTATAAAGTGTCTAACAAACTAAATCATAAGTGGGATCACTTTTTAATCTATTATATTTATTGCCAAAAATTACCAAGGTGTTTAAAAATAACATTTTAACATATCAGAAGAATATTTTATAGAGAAAAGGTATTTAAAGTGTACAAAGTATTTAATAATTAGGACTGTAGAATTTGAATTATTAAAATAATAATTAAGGAAGTAATCATAAATGACTATCATGAATTTTGTTTTCCGTGGGAAACGAAAGCAAAAACTCTTTCAAACTTTGCTAAGTTTGAGGCCTAATGGACTTGAGATATTAGAAGAAATATGTATCTATTAATATTTAAGCAGTATTACACATGCATAACTAAAATGATGTTAATGACTACTAGTACATTCTCTAATATCTTTAACAAATATGGACTATAACCAAGGTAAATCTACTTTGCCCAGAAAATTAATGTATCACATTACAACCACAATGCAGTGTGTGATGTTGGGGTATTCAAAAGTAGGGTGACTGTGTTTTTATCATATTTTTGTGCTGCTTCCATAGTCAAGCACTTCTACTCTGAAAGAATCTCTGTTCTTTACTGGTGGCTGGCATTCTCTTTCCAAAAACCCTGTCTGATTGCTTTGGTTCTTGGATTACTAATCTATCATAGTTTCCCAAAGTTTAGAAGATAAATTCTGTATTCTTTACCATCTCTTATAAAAAGTTCAGCTGAGAGGCAGTGTTTAGGGATTATTGAAGGCACATGACATCTATCAACTTTTAATGTACTTTAAACTCTTCCCTTGGCTCCAGTGAGATCCCTAGAAGAGACTTGAGCCAAGTTATCCCCTCCTGGAATCTCTAGGTTAAATCCTCAGGTTGTACAGAAGGGAATAGGGAGAGAGAGATAAAACCTGTTGCTGTGTTAGCTGCAATATTCTGCTGAAGATCTTCATTATATTATTCCATTTCCCCTATATAAAATGTCATATGGAAATTGTCCTTTTTATTTCATGCAGAAGATACTCTGTTGGTTCTAAGAAAATGGTATTCTAAGAAAATAAAGTTCTTCCCATTTTCTTTTTTTAAATTTTTTTAACTTTTTATTTATTTATGATAGGCACACAGTGAGAGAGAGAGAGAGGCAGAGACACAGGCAGAGGGAGAAGCAGGCTCCATGCACCGGGAGCCTGACGTGGGATTCGATCCCGGATACCCAGGACTGTGCTGCGCCACCCAGGGATCCCTCTTCCCATTTTCTTTCCTGTTTCCTGGCTCCAGAAAAGTTAAAGATAAGATCAGTCACTGCAAACATGCTGGTTTTTAAGATTACCATATTTTACTACCCCTGTTCCTTGTTTCCCCCCTCTTTTTTACCAGTCCATCTTTTTTTTAAACCTAAATGGTCAGCTATCTTAGATTGGTTACAAGCCATTTTGAACATTTCAAGAAAGTTTGGACTTTCAAGTATGGCTTGGACAGCAAATACCTCTCTTTATGTGGCTTATTGGCTCTGCAAAACCTATTCTCAACTTAACTTCCAGGGTTGTCTCCTGACAAGAGCAACTCAGAACGACTCAAGGGTTTTGCCACACAACATGAGCTCCCCTGCCAAGTAGTCTCCAGTGACGACATACTCTTTTTCCTAAAGTCTTTCCTTTTCATTTTCATTTCTCTGCCTGGGAAATTTCTATTCACTCTAAATACTCCTCTTACATGAGGTCTCCTACCATAATCTAAAAGAATGCATCCTTCCTGCCAAGATCCCATTCTATTTTCAGCATACATTTTTTTTTTTTTGAGAGAGAGAGAGGTAGAAACAGCACATGGGGTGAGTGTGGAGGAGCAGAGAAAAAGGGAGAGAATCCTAAGCAGGCTCCACACCGAACGTGGAGACTGAGATGGAGCTCAATCTCACAACCCTGACGCCATGACCTGAGCTAAAATGAAGAGTCAGATGCTTAACCAACTGAGCCACCCAAGAGCCCCAATTTCTTTTTAAAATTATTTATTTTAAAGAGAGAGAGCACAAGTAGGAGGATCAAAGGGAAAAGGAGAGAGAATCCCAAGCAGACTCTACACTGATCATGGAGCCTGACACAGAGCTCGATTTCACAACCCTGAGATCATGACCTGAGCTGAAACCAAGAGTCGGTTGCTTCACTGACCATGCCACCCAGATGACCCCAGGTGCCCCTATTTTGAGCAATATATTTATTTAAAAAACTCATTACATTGCTTTATAAGTACTTTTCTCTGCCTTTTTTTTTTTTTTTTTTTTTTAATTAGGATGTCAGTCCCATGAGGTTAGAGCCTGTATTAGTTTTGCTAGGGCTGCCTTAACAAAGTGCAACCGATAAGATGGCTTATACAACAGAAATTTTATTTTCTCACAGTTCTTAGAAGTCTGAGATCAAGGTGTTAACAGGGCTGCTTTCTTCTGAGGCTTTTCTTCTTGGCTCTTAGATTACTGTCTTCTCCCTGTTTCTTCACATGGTCTCCCTCTTTGTGTGTCTATACCCAAATTTTCTCTTCTTACAAAGACACTATTCATACTGGATTAGAACACCCTCCACCCCATGACTTCATTTTAACTTACTCACCTCTTGAAAAATCCTATCTCTAAATATGATCACACTCTGAGGCACTGGGGATTAGGACTTCAACATATGAATTTTTAGGGTACACAATTCAGCCATAAAAGAGATTGTGTTTATTTTTTTAACCAAAGCCTTAATTCCATGACATACAATAGAAACAGTAAACATCTGTTAATCATTGTTATCTTAATGAAAGCACGATTCTTTTTGTTATATGTATTTAAGAATACTTTTTCAATAACTTATAAAAGATAGCGATTTTTTAATATACCATAAAACAGCCATAACATAGTGTTTTTCTACTAGTCTCTTCTTTATAGAGTTTAGTTTCCGAGTCAGGAACGTTCATAGCAATTTTGTTATGCTGCCACCAAGTGACAATAAATGAAACTGTTTCCATGTGTTCTCCAGAGTTTAAAGGTTTTGCTGAGATTGAAGATGTGACTCTTAAAAACTTTCAGAGACTCATAGTTTGGGTATTTTTGCATTATAAAAATCGATTGCCCTTACTAAAACAAAAGTTTAATCAATTTTTGAGGAAACACTGGCAGGTTATTATATAGAGCAAAGATTTTAAAAATAAGATCATAGTCCTAGTTCTCTGATAAATGCCCACATGCTAGATATCGAAAACAAACCATAACATCTGCTTAATTTTACTTTTGACCATAAACCTCTCTTGAGTTTATTCAGGGAGATGTACCCTGGTTTGTGTAGGTTTTATTACTTAATCAGCTCATAGAGAGAGAAAAATATTTTGGCAGCTTTCTCTAATAGAGAGGAATGGTTGATCTCCTCCTTAAACCAGCAGGAATTTCAGTTGCTGAAATTAACTGGCCTATCCATACCTGAGGACATTTAAGGGAAAGCTGTGCACTGAGATCACAGTTCTAGATTGTTCTCTCCATTTATTCATCCACCCATCGATTTGTGCTTTCAGTCAAAATATATCACCCTGAAACCCCTTCCCTGACCCCCTCTCTAAAAGACACTCCACTCACCCCAATTATTCTTTCTATAATATCACAACATGTATTACTCTGAATTTATCTTAATTTTTATTAACAATATGAGATTTCCCCATTAGAAAGTAAGCTCAGTAAACCTTTTGATTCATGATTGTATTCCTGTCACCTAGAAGATAATTGGATATACTGTAGGTTATTAATACATATTAATAAATGACAATACCATTTCATTTTTTAGAATAAATTTAACTGAGGCTCTTATCCAACTGCCTCTGTTACTAGGAAGGGAAGCAAAGAGAAGGCCCTGTACAGGATTCAGGGCTTAATCTACTTTATTTCACATAAAACATGCCATCCCCATCCCCATCTGTCTTGCTTGTCCTTTTCCTGACATTTCTTTTATTTTACTACCATACTTCATCAACTTGAAAAATCAGATTTTTCACATTTTAGCATGTCTGAAATTGGGATGCATCTTTCAATTGATGGAAAATTGCAAACACTATTGGGTAAGTGGTGTCATGTCATCAACAGCACATATGCAAACTTGATTGTTAGTGGTGGTGGTATAACTGGATGACTCCATTCTCTTGAAGTTTCAATCAAAACACTAAGAGGAGGCGATGTAAGTTCTGATGTAGTCTGAAAACTTCTCATGAAATCTTCTGATAAGATCAAAAACCACCAGCAGCAAAATTATAGAATGAGCGGCAGTGGCTTGGAAGAAAATCACAGAGACAAGAGTAGAGCACTCTTTAGAAATGCCACACAGGACACACAGGCACACAGGACAGTAATGTACCAGGAAACATGTACATCCACAGCACTGAGTTTTCCTGATTGCAGGCTCCATGCCGGGAGCCTGATGCGGGACTCGATCCCAGGACTCTAGGATGCTGCCCTGGGCCAAAGGCAGGCGCCAAACTGCTAAGCCACCCAGGGATCCCCCTGAAGGGATTTTTAAAGAGAAGATTGAAAAACAATGATATGTTTAGCAAACATAATATGCTATGAATATTGCAAATAGTCATAACAAGAAAAACTCAGAGTTGTATTATTTATTATTTCTTCCTTTGGGTTTATTGCATGTGATAGCACTGATTGTTTTATCTTTAAATAACTTCTTGTTTTGATTTCATACTTCAGTACAGTAATGTATCCTGTAATCTTCGTCTTTTCCTTCTTTATCTGAACTCTCTTCTTAAAATATATAACAGTTCTATGGCATCAGGATGTAAGAAATGAGCTCTCAAGTCTCTAACTAATGGATTTCCAATTAAGCTTGTCACCTTTTCTTCTGTTTTTCAAAGTTTTAAATTTTAAAAATTTCTGAGAAAGTTGGAATTGCTGTTAGATTTTTATGGCAAATAAACCTCCATCAAGAAGAAATGTTTTCATTCTCTAGAGAAGTTTGTGACTTTCACTCACTAGAAGTATGTAGCAAATCAGAATTTCTGAGTATATTAAAATATAGAACAATTAAATTATATGATGGCCTGATCAAGTCTGTTACCATCACCTACTATGTTCAAAGAGAATAGTGAATAAACTCTTCAACAAAGTGTCCAAAGCTGTCTACTAGGTGACCTCACCATATATTTATTATTTTCTATGCATGGAACTCTTTGAAGGCAGTGGTCTTCATATGTATAGCACCCAACATAGTGCTAACAGTGTAAAAGACCTTTGAACAAGTGCTTATCTACTATTGTTATATAATTGTTACTATTAATATTACTTGAGAAACTCTATAGATGATACAGGAATCCATGCAATAGCATTTAGCATGCTTCATGAATGAAAAACTATCAAACATTTTTGAAGATGCTGGAGTTTATTTAAAAAAATGCTGGAGTTCTGGGTAAGACGTTAGACAATAAAGATGTAAACAATAAATGGAATATTTTCATACTTTGGAAGTACTACAAAGAAGATGAAGTAGATTAGTATGACAGTGTGTACTAGATGGCAGACTAGCAAAAGCCTTTTGAAAGGTAACATGTAATTAAGACTTAAATGATAAAAAGAAGTCAGGCTTTCAAAGATTTCAAGGAAGAAGAATTCAGACATAGGGAACAGAAAGAGTGAAGGATCTGTTATAGGGACAAGCATAGCCTGCTCAGGGCCAGAAATAAAAACAATAAAGCAGTAGAGAAATAGAAGAACAAGAAGATAAAAAAATCAAAGAGGAGAATAGGTGCTCACCTCCAGGAAATATTATTATAGTCCATCGTAGGGAATTTGAATTTCTCCAGAGTGCAGTGGGCTGTGTTTTGTTTTGTTTAAAATATTTTATCTATCCATTCATGAGAGACACAGAGAGAGAGAGGCAGAGACACAGGCAGAGGGAGAAGTAGGCTCCTTGCAGGGAAGCTGATGTGGGACTTGATCCCAGGACCCTGGGATCACGACCTGAGCTGAAGGCAGATGCTCAACCACTGAGCCACCCAGGCATCCCCAGTAGGCAGTGTTTTTTTATTTTTTTTTTATTTTTTTTTAAATTTTTTTAGTAGGCGGTGTTTTAAGTAGCAAACTACACTGGAGGGAATAACAATCCAAACACAGCAGTAGCAGAAGAAACAAAAAGAAGCAGACAACTTGATATTGATGAGATAGTAATAGTCCCCAAACTGATTCTCAGATTCCGTGCAATTTTTATCAAAGTTCCAGCTAGCCGTTTTGCAGAAATTTGCAAGGTGATCTAAAATTCATATGGGGATCAAATTTCCCCCTGCCTAAAGGACCCAGAAGTGGGGCAGCCCGAGCGCCGCCTTCACCACAGGGCATGATCCTGGAGACTTGGGATCGAGTTCCACTTCGGGCTCCCTGCATGGGGCCTGCTTCTCCCTCTGCCTGTGTCTCTGCCTCTCTCTCTCTCTCTCTCTCATGAATAAATGAATAAAATCTTTTAAAATAAAAAATAAAAAAACAAAAGACCCAGAAGAAACTAAAAAAGAACTTAAAAGATCTTAAAAAGAACAAAGTTAGAGGATTCACATTTTCCAATTATTAAACTTACTACAAAGCTACAATAATCAAAACAGTGTTATATGAGCAGAAGAATACACATAGATCAATGCAAGTCAAGAAATAAACTCTTACATTTATGGCCAATTAATTTTTGACAAAGATGTCAAGACAATTCAAAGGTGAAACAACAGTCCTTTCAACAAATGTTTGAACTACATGAATAACTAAAAGCCATTGATTTCTGTGTTTAATACTGTTAACTTTGTGTGTGTGTGTTTATGTGTGGTATGTCTCAATAGAGCTGTTGTTTAAAAATAAGGAACACATTTGAAAGATATTTTCCAGGAGATTTCCTAAAAATTTGGTGACTATACATCAGAGTCTAGTGGTTGTTTAAGTGTAGGAGTTTAAGGGGTATTTTATTCATTTATGTATTCTCTTCATCCAGAACCCTATCATGAAAATGTATTGATTGTTAGTATTTGAGGAATTGATACATGAAAGATTGGGACATCTGAGTGGCTCAGTTCATTAAGCATCAACTCTTGGTTTGAGCTCAAATCATGATCTCAGAGTCCTGGGATCAAGTCCTGTATTGGGCTCCACGCTCAGCAAGGAATTGGTTTGAGGATTTCTCTCTCTCTCCCTGTGTTCCCCACCCTGCTCACATGCTCTCTCTCTCCTAAATAAATAAATAAATCTTAAAAACACATGAAAGATTTTTTTTAATGAGATGTCCTTTTAATTAAGTAGATGAGGACATCGTTAATTAAGCTAGAAAAATGTAAGCCAAATAAAGTTTGGGGTAAACATGAGGAGTGTTATATTTTTGGTACCAATGGACATAATAGGTGGATATATCCCATGGGTCTTGGAAAAATACCAATTTGTAGCAAAAAAAAAAAAAAACAGGGCTCAATAATTATAGACTCATCTTTGTAATCTGACCATTCAAAAATAGAATATTTTTAAATGAATATATATTTAAGTATATATATATTCACAGTTGCATTAACTGTATTAAGATAACAAAAAATGATTGAAGCTTGATTTAAAAGGAAGGTGATGAGTTCAGATTTTGATATGTTACTTTTAAGGCTTTTATGTAATATTAGAATATGAGTTGCTGAAGACAGGAACTATGTGATTTTGCTTACCATTACAACCAAAAATAGCATAATGATAGTCTTCTTAAAGCCAGTAAAATATTTGTTCAATTAACAAAACCATTTGCAAATATGCAATAGGTAGTTAATATATGATTCTAAAGCTATAGAATTAAGTTGGAACTGGGGGTATAATATTTCTACTGTCATCCTAATGTGATAACCAAAAGCCTTGTGAGAGGATAAATCACTTAGGGAAAAAAATAGGCAGAATGCCAATTTTCCTAATGCCAATACTTAGGCAATAGTTAAATGAAGAGAAAGTATAACCCAACTTGGATTTTCAAAATTCTTTTTCTTAATTTCTTGTTTTCTCAACTGTAAGATGGAAATTACTTAGTGCAGGCAGAAATAAAAGAATGCACTAAGACTTGGAAAAATGTTTTAAGGTTTCTAGAAAATACTGCAGAAATAGAAATTATATGTCATGAACTAAGGACTATGGGATAATTTAAATCAATTCCCAAGTGAGGTTATCTTCAAAACTAGATGTTCTCCTTGTTTTTTTCCGGTGGACTAAGTTCAAAAAATTTATCCACATTCTTTTTTTTTTTAAACATGTTATCCATTTATTCATGAGAGACAATAGAGAGAGACAGAGACATAGGCAGAGGGAGAAGCAGGCTCCTCACAGGGAGCCTGATGTAGGACTCGATCCCAGACCCTGGGATCACACCCTGAACCAAGGGCAAATGCTCAACCACTGAGCCACCCAGGCGTCCCTCATCCCCATACTTATTCTCCTTTTACCACTAAATAAATCTTTGTATCTTTGCCTAATAAAATCAGGTGATCGATATGCAGAGATTACTGTTATTTCTTATATTAGTGGTCATCAATAATAGTCCATCAAAGAAGATTGTATGGGTGTCTGATTTGTTACTTAATTGATTTCTCTATTTTAGTGATATGAGGTACATACTAAATTTCATGACCTTGTCCCGAAGATGTTAGCAGATATTAAGCACCCATTGCATTGAAACATGATTTTGTGATACAGCAAAGTTCACACTTCTGTAAGCTTTGGAAGATGTGAACAATTGCTGCTGTCTCATGTAATTCTTAGTAGTGACATTATTTCACATTTGGTAGTTATGAAAGAGATAGAGATGGAGAGAGAAAGAGACAGAGAGCCCTAGCTTAATGAGGAGCACATACTGTGCTGAGGCAGAGCCATGCTTGGGCATAGAAGGAGATGCTTAAATGCTAAGAGGTCTGCATCAAACAGATGTACAGCTCTCCTCTCTGCTGAGGAGCAAAAGGCTGCATAAGCACGTGGGCTTAGGGCAGCTCAGAAGTGGTAGAGTAGGATATGAAAGAGACACATGTGTGGTGTTTGATTTGCCAAGAGTCTGTATGTTTGATTCTAGTTTCAGTTGGTTCCAAAAGCCATGAATTTGCTATTTGGTCAAGGTCCCTATGCCAGAGAAAGAAACCCAAGTCTAGCAGCTCATATGGTATCAGAACTGCAACAACTTAAAAAAAAAAAAAAAAAACTATCAAGTCTTTCAGTATAATTTGCTATATGCCTATTTTTGGCGCCTGGCTAAAGCACAGAGCCTCTGTGAATCACAGGTGTAGTGTAGCCATAATTTTAAAGTAGGTAAAGTCAGGATGCCTGGGTGGCTCAGTGGTTGAGCATCTGCCTTCGGCTCAGGGAGTGATCCCGGGATCCACGATGGAGTCCTGTATCAGGCCCCTGCAGAGAACCTGCTTCTCCCTCTGCCTATGTCTCTGCTTCTCTCTCTATGTCTCTGATGAATAAATAAATCTTCAAAAAATGTAGGTAAAGTCCATTGTCTCTTTACCTTTTCTTTCTTCTTCTTCTTCTTCTCCTTCTTCTTCTTCTTCTTCTTCTTCTCTTCTTCTTCTTCTTCTTCTTCTTCTTCTTCTTCTTCTTCTTCTTCTTCTTCTTTTTTTTGACATACTTCTTTACTTCTTTGTGGAGCCTAAGTCCCTTAATTTTCCTACAGTCTCCAGTATATCTGAATTATGACCTTAGTCCTGACCTCAGACCTTATTAACAATACTTAACAGTTGGTAAAATGATAATTTCTTTTACTATAAAATTCTAATTCTAGAATGTATCCTAGGAACATTGTAAGACATGTACAGAAATCCATATGTAAAAGGCAAAAAAAAAAAAAAAAAAAAGAAAGAAAAAGACCTTAAAATTGAATGTATTTATTTAAGCAAATCCAGGCTATATTAAGTATAGTAAAGTAGTAATGTTTTTTTAAAGTCATTTTTCTAAGTTGATAATTCTATAATTTGCTCTATTCTTCTGCTCTCTGTTTCCATGAACAGCATGCGGCTACTAGAAAAGGATCTCAGTGAACATGAACATCTTAAGGAATGTAGAAGCTCTGTAGAAGGAAACTTACACATTTATTAACATAGAGCATCATTAGTGTTCTAAACCAGTACTTCTCAAACTTTAAAATGCTTAAGAATTACATGTGTATTTTGTTAAAAACATACATTCTGATTCAGCAAGTCTGAAATGGAACCTGAAGTTTTGTATCTGTAATAAACCCACAGATGAGACCGATGCATCTTGTTCAAGGATCACACTTTGAGAGCAAAGTTCTAAGAACACGTATAGGAAAATGCCACACCATTCCTTGCTGTCAGCCATGTCAGTTTCAGGGAGACCATTATCAACCACTCATTGATGATCTCAAGAAAGGAATCAGTCACTGCAGCGTTGGTTTGGTTTGAAGATTTGGTGTATAAAGCTGATGGAGGGGGGTAGGGACCCTTTGGGACAGAGATCCCTGGACTGGTCTGCATCATACCCAAAGAATAACTGAAGTCCCAGTGATAGAGCATGTAATCCAAAAGCTTTTTGTAGCTCTGAAAAAAGAATCAACATAATTCCATTCCAGCCTTGTAAATGAAGCAAGTATTCAGTTAAGGGCAATGGCAATGCTATGTGGTCTAGAATAAAAGATCTTTGTTGTTCATTTATGTCATTGAGTGGTTGATTTTTTTTTTCTATATTCCTTCCTTCCCTCTTTACTTTTTGGAATAGCAGAAATTGTGCTTGGTGAAGAGAGCAAGGGCCTTGGGGTCTGATGTATCTGAGTTAAACCACTGGCTTTCATGTTTAGGGTGGAGAATGAACCTGCAGGAACAAACAGTATATCACACAGTTATCTGCCAGAACTCAGTGGGTGGGATCTTACAATTCAGTTGAACTTGTGGCCTTTATCAAACCTCTCTGAAGCTAGAGCTCTTTTTCTGTTAAATGGAGATACTATCCAATTCTTGATAGTTGGTTCTGAGAAATAGATGATGAATATAAAACTTCTAGCAAACACTAAGCACTATACATATACTAGTCCCATTTCTTCTTCCATTTAATGCCCTAACACAATCCACATCTGAAAAAAAATCAGAACACTTCCTCTTCCCCTGGCTTCTTCTGGGGTCTCAGATTAAATGCATGCCATTTCTTTCTGGGTGAAGCCTTTCTTTGCTCCTCTTCCTCTCAGCTCAGATAGGTTAGCTGTTATCAACACCTGCTTCAAGATCACCCCTGTGGTTTTGCTTAATTGACTCCCTCCCCACTAGATCCCCTTAGGCCAGAAGACTCTGACTGTCCTTGTCATTTCTGAATTTGCACTGCCTGACGTACAGCAGATGTTCAGTGAATATTTTTTGATTGATTGAATAAATACATTAACTTAATTTACCCGCATTCCGTGGCCCTCTGTATAACTTTTGTGGTTAAAAACCCTGAGTTGAGATGTTTAAAGACTCCTCTCAAAAGTCAATCTCCATTTGGGAGAGAGCAGTTTTCAGAGTATCATTGATCATTCTTATATGATATTATTTCTGACCTTAATTATAAAAGGAAAGCATACATAAGCCAGCTTGTGAATATACTCCTTGCAGGGAAAATGTATTACTATCCACATTAAACTATGGAATCAAGGCCTTAGTGTTCTACTTGTCTGAAAGTGAGAAAAAGGGAAGATGCTGCAGTTGATAGAAAACACTTCTCCTGTAGCCCTGTGGGGCATCGTTAGGAGCTTGTTGCCTCAAGCAATACACTGGCAGATTCTGACAAGGTGTTTGAAGACTGTTTTAAATCAGAGATAAACATCAGACTATGAACTGAGTAGGTTTTTGTCAGGCATATTGGAGTCTGATAAAAATTCTTAAAAAATTGGATGTATATAATAATAGAAGACATGAACAGTCAATGAATGGAAGCACACTTTTGAATGAAAGCCCAATTTGGAAATGTGAGAAAAAAATTTTTAAAAACTCTTTGCTATGCTTAAAATCAAATGATGTTATTTTTTTATTATTGTAACAATGAAAGTGCTATTTTAATAATTGATATTTAAACTGGCACTTTAATTTGTTTCATGCAATTAATAAAAAATCACCTTGTAAAAACTCCAACTAATAGTAATTCAGCACTCAAATATTTCAGATGTAGTATACTTTTATTACATGGATAGAATTCATCTTATTAAGAAATATTCTTTTCCTACTTTCATAGTATTTTTCACAGTCTTGGTTTTGGTAAATTATTACCAATCCGTAGATTAGGCAATTTAGAATATGAGATACCAAAGAGGAGAGTTTTTTAAACATATAACACTGTCAGTGTGTGTATGGGAAGAAAGAGTTAAAATCACTGAGGGCTGTAAACAATTGAAAAGATCCATTTGGAAATAGTTTATTCCTCATAGATTGAATTAAAGGATGTACGGCTTGTTTTTATTCTATAAGAGTAATATTTCTCTGACTGGTTTATAGAACACTCTTCCTTTGTTATTTTACTACTTTGTCTTAAGTTTTTTCTTCATTAAATGGGAAATTTTAAGAAATTATGAATATTGCACTATATGAAAGTAGATTAATCTCATAAAAGTCAAGAAATTTTAAGTTGAGTTTATTCTAGTTCTCTTTGCTTTTTTGTTATATAGAAGTTAATTTAAATAAATAATTTTTTGGCTTTTACACTGTTCCAAGTGCATATTTTAACATCTAAATAGCAACTTAATAAAATTAGAGAAATAGGAATATATTTTTTATTATTCAATTTATGTTTTACATATATATTTAAATCTTGTGGCCGAAGTCTCTCACACCCAACCAGAAAGTTCTGTTTGGAGGATGATAGAAATTCTTGCCATAAACCTTTTCCCAGCTTTTCTCTCTCAGTCCTATCCTGGTGAGATCTTATATTATCATTATTTAAGAATTATATAATGATATATGAGTATACACTCATAAAATTCAGTCCATACAGATGTGTATAAAAATCTTCTCTGAAGATGTAGAGACCAAGTGTAATGCCAAGAAAGGTTTTCTTCCTACCCATGAATAGCACTCTTTATCCTCCAGGACACTTACTATACTTTTAATTCAATAACAGGGGCCATGCTTAGGGGACAAGCATATATTTGTCTCTATGGAAATAATTTAAGTATATGTTAAAGATGACTATTACCTGGGAAATGCCACAGCATACAATTGAACACTAATTGAAGTTATTGATCTTCTTATATCAGAACTAAGTTCTAAAAGAACCTATTGAAATTTAAATAATTTAAACTATTTTAATAGGAATGACAGTTTTATTGACTTTACTCTTTCATTGCATCAATCACTATTTCTATCTGGTGTGTGTGTGGGGGGGGGGAGATGGAGAGAAAGAGATCTAAGGAAATGGGTTATGAGTAAGAAGATGAGAAATTGGAAAAGGGCATATAGGATGGAGCCACTATTAAAGGTGTGTGATCTGGGGGGCATCTGAGTGGTTCAGTGGTTGAGCATCTACCTTTGGCTCAGGTAATAATCCCGGGGTCCTAGGATCGAGTCCCACATCAGGCTCCCAGCAAGGAGCCTGCTTCTCCTTCTGCCTATGCCTCTCCCTATCTCTCTCTCTCTCTCTCTCTCTCTCTGTGTGCGTGTCTCTCATAAATAAATAAATTAAATCTTAAAAAAAAAAAGAGTGTTGATCTGGAATGACAAATCACTTGGAGTCCTACATTATAAACTACTTAAGGGCAGAGCTTGTACCTTATTAGTTTTTACAGTGGATGCCCATTTGTAATTTTTTTGTAATGCCTGCAAATTAATATATAAGCTGAGTTCTGAGAAACGTATCTACCATAGAGAGGGTTGGTAAAAATTAACTTGACCTGCTTCTACCTAATATTTTCCCTACAGCTGACTCTATTATAAATGTAAAGGCTCAGAGGCAAATTACATCTCTATACTTTTGACTGAAAACAACAGAAAAGCCAACTAAAAGTGGTTTAAACAGTGAGAATATTTATCATTACATAATAAGTTCAGAAGTAGGTAAATCTACTAAAAACTGAAGTCCTTTACCTGTGTCTATAAGAGCAAAGGAACTTTGCCAGAGCCTCCTAGCAGACTTCCTTTCAGATCTCGTTGGCCATTATTATATCACATGTTCTATTGAGCAAATCGCCAGTAAAAGGAATTTGATCATCATGATTGGATTCCTCCACCTACCTGGGGCTGAGGCCCACCTTCCATGAGGGAGGGATGAGGCCTCTCCCAAGAAGGTAAACAAAATCTAAATCATGTTAGTATTGAGGAAGAAGAAGGAGTGAAAGTGGGTAATGGCTATGAGGTAGCTGAGCAAAAATGAATATTATGCAAACAAACAAATAAATCACACTTATCTCTTGGTCATTCCAAAGATGCTTTCTGCTTTATGATTGTTTGAGAAAGTTGAAATTTAAGGACTTATGTTTTAAAAAAATCTACAAACTTTGATTCATTTATGTGTATCTCCTTGACATTTATACCACCAAATGACTTTTAAAATCTGTGGATTAGAAGGACTTTAAAGTAAAACCCTATCCTATTGGATTATTAAAACTTCTGAACCCTGAGGGATATCCGACAGATATTTTGGCTTCAAGATTCAGAAGGAAGAGCACACATGATTGTATTTCAGAGGCTACATTTCACAAGGATTACAAAAATCAGTAGCATATTTAAGCTTCATGTTACAGAAAATAGAACATGTTCAGCCATTTGATCTCATCTGGGATTCTTTCAAGCATATGCCCTCTTATGCAGTAACCCATGAATCCCTTTTGCTGTTCCCAGCTCTAGGTTCTGAATTTGGGAAGTGTGATATATCACAAAATAAGTTTAGAGTCACAAGTTTGGGGTTAAATCCTAGTTCTACAGCTTAACTAGCTGTTAAACATCTGTAATTCACTTAGATTTTTGGATTTTCAGTTACCTCACATTATCTGAGATTCCCTGGTTTTGAAAGAAACTTAAAAGGAAACCTTTATCTATATAAAATATTCTTTCTAAGTGCCCCAGGTCTTTATGCCGCCTTGTCCAGTGATTCTATCATGCCTAAGAACACTCTCCTGATGAGCAGGGAGAAGGATTCTCTTTACCTTTTTTCTCTTACCTTGTCTTTTAAAGTTATTTTATCTGCATTTTGCTATGTCTTTGCCTAAGAAATGTAGTAGACTTTATTTATTTGAAAATTACCCTCCAAAGCAGCCTCCAGAATATATCCTTCTTAAGCTTCAGTGAAGCAATTCTTTAACTTGCTTTTTCCTATGTTAAAAAAAAAAAAAAAAAAAAGGACAGTGTAAAATCACATCTTTTCTTTTCTACCTTCCTCAGTAGTTACTTGTCCCAAGGATGTAGGTGAGAAGCTGCTTCCAAAGCCATCTCAATACATAAGAACGAGCCCTTTGAACTTCTCACCTAGAGGTTTTATAAATGCAAGTGAGCCCACAGCCCTATGCAGAGTCCCTGCCACTTTCACTTTGAAGCTTCTACCACCAGAGGGAACTGAAGTTGTAAGATTTTACAGTGCCTCATAGATGCTATATATTCCTTGCAAAATACAACTTCCTTAATGAGACTAAAGCTATTAAACTTGGAAATTTTCATATGAAATTTTCTGAGGAACAAATTGTGTTAAATATATTTTACAGCTTTTATTAGTCATTTCATTCTGAAGAAAGAGATCTCTTTAGTGATTCCTTTATTCACATAGATTCCTAAATTTCCACAGTAATAAAATTCACCCATCAAAAAATTTATAGTGGAAATAATTGAGTGGAGTAATGAAATAAAATAGAGATCTCACAGGAATAATAAAACTTATACATATAGTATGATCTTCAATAGAAAGTGGGAAACTGATTAATTTTTTAAATGTTCATTCCAGAATTAAATAGGCAACTCTAACTCCCTTTCATATTATTGAGTGAATAAGTTATATAGTATATAAAACTTGCCAAGAACATGACTAGCTTAAATGATACTGCCATAGATCTGTTGAAGATACCGACATTCTCGTACAGTATAGCAATAAAAAGCGAACCTGCTTTTTCTAAAAGTTTATTTTACCTAGGATACTTCTGAAAGACTTCTACAAAGAAATGGTTCACATCTAAATCTGTGTGATGACTCGGCAATCATTTTTATGCTCTATTTTTTGGTATTGGAAATTTTTGCCCTTTTTTATTTTTCAGTGTGTTTTTTGTTGTTTTGTTTTTTAATGTATAATACCAGCATGAAGCAGAACGCAAGGAAAAATGTGAAGATCACTCTTCAGATATCAAAGCAAACTAAGGTATTAAAGACAGATTTTTTTCCTCCCTTATTTTACAAGTCTCTCTCAGTGTAGGTCCTGGTGTGGTCTCAGGATCACCTGCAGCAACCTCACCTGGGGCTGCTGTTCAATATTTAAACTTCTAACTTCAACCCTGCATTTACTGACATTACGAACAAGCAGCCCTCAAGTGATCCTCATGCACATCACAGTTTAAGAACCACTATCCTAGAAGACGTGCACAGCTACTGATCATTTAACTTCTTCAACTCTTATCCATTGCTCGTTCTTGGCTATCATAATTTTTGTGGTGAGCGCACATTGACTTCTCTAACTCTTGTACTTCACTGCCTGCTTCGTCACCTTGATGTAGATAGCTCCCAAGTGTACATTTGTAGACAGATGTGTCTGTCTATTTGAAACCTATGTTTTCTTGGAGACTCATTCTGCATCCAAGCCTTATTTTAATCCTTCAGTGTGTCTTCCTGTCACTCTCCAGCACCGTTGATTGTGTTAAATAAAACTATGTTGCATCAGTCTCGTCCAAGTCTGCTCACTCCTTTACTCTTATTCCAACCCGTTGTATGTGGAAAGCCTTCCTAAAATATGTCTCACATTTATTACTTCCCTTTACAAAGATTTCCTGATGCCTCTTATAATTTGGATTCCATTGTTTACTTGTAGGTATCTTTATATATTTTATAGTCCTCCCAAGACACAATCTCAGCCCCATAACCTGATTTTCAACTAATTCAACCAACATACTTTTCTTTTCCTATATTTATCTTTGTTTTGCCTTCTTGTTCTTCTTTACGAATATATGATTGTTGACTCTATAAGGACTAGATTAATTCCCAGTAATCTCAGGAAGTATCTTCCAGGGTCCTCTCTCCTAGGTCAGCATTTAAAGGTGTGGGCTGGGGATCCCTGGGTGGCTCAGCGTTTTGGAGCCTGCTTTTGGCCCAGGGCATGATCCTGGAGTCCCGGGATCAAGTCCCATGTCGGGCTCCTGGCATGGAGCCTGCTTCTCCCTCTGCCTGTGTCTTTGCCTCTCTCTCTCTCTATCATAAATAAATAAATAAATCTTTAAAAAATAAAAAAATAAAGGTGTGGGCTGCCTGGGAGGCTCAGTTGATTAAGCATCTGACTCTTGATTTCAGTTCAGATCTCAATCTCAGAGTCATGAGTTCTAGCCCTGGATTGGGCTCCACACTGGGTGTGGAGCCTAATTAAAAAAAATGTTCACAGGTGTATATATGTATGTTACTAACTGTTCTTTAAAAGCAGTAAGGCTTATTTTGTTTCTGAACATCCTGCATCATGTAGCCATGTGCTACGTCTGTAGAGATTGCTCAGTACTGGTTGATAATTAAAGGTATGCTAAAAATTTAATAACTTTTTCCTAAATTCCTATAGATTCCAGATTACATATAGAAATGTATTCATTTTGTGGTGCCTGGCTGGCTCAGTCAGAAAAACACTGACTTGATTTTGGGGTCATGAGTGTGAGCCCCGCATTGGATGTAGAGATTAGTAAATAAATTTAAAGAATAAAGAAATGTACTCATTTAATGTCACCATTTTCACTGTGACCCCAGTATTATTTATTTGGTACCAGTGGCATATGTCTCATATGTGTTAGTAAATTTAAATCAGTGCCTTCTAAGACTTCCTCATTAAAATTCAGTGCTAGGACTAATTAAATTAAGCCCCAACCACTGTGAATTTTGTATTGTAGTAAATGTCAATTTCATGTAATTCAAAATGAAGAGGTTGAATCAAAGGTGCTTTTTTTTGGCTTGAGAGGGCTATTGATTTACTTAGTTAAAGAAGCAGATGCCCTGGTGGAGCACAATAATGTTCCAAAATAATCCACTTTTGACAAACAGCTCTGTCCTTTCAGAGGAAAAGCAGCTTGGTTTACAGTGACACACATTAGTACATAATCCCTCTGGAGGCTTTGCCCAGGTTGCAGATGTGTTTCTCTTGTTCAGCAATGACAATATGGAGTACAATTATCATTTTGGGTAATGGATGGAAATCAAGAAGGCATAGGGCTTTGGTTCCTTCAGAAAGACATGACTTGGCAGAGGTAGAGAATTAACCAGATCAGAACAGTCCAACCTGGAGAAGACACTCAAAACACGATGTGACTGGTTGCCAAAAATATAGAAATAAATGACATATTTTTTGGCAAGGGAACAATTATGTGGAAATTCAAAAGAAGCCAAAGAATCAGACTCCTGAAAGAGGAGGAATAGTAGGAGGAAATATCTACAAGAGGAGCCAAAACCTTAGAAGGACTTGTTCTTTTAAAGTGAATTGAGAGCATGCTGAGGGGGTGTTAGGGAATTCAGCAAGTGATGCTGGGCAATTTTTGCTGGCTTCCAGCCAATAGCTTGACTCAGCTCTTTTCTGAGTACCTGCTCGAGTATTTGCTTATTACAATCTGCTTTATTTCCCCGACTGTCTTTTTTCTACATCAGAGTAGTATGTCAGGAAAGGTCTTTGTTAACCCTATTTTACAGATGGGGGGGGAACAGTATTCATACACATTGAATATTTTTCCCAAGTCCACATAAGTAGTAGCAGGTAGGAGTGAGAGTCAGTCAAGTTCCATTTGACCCCTAAAGTAGTGCCCTTTCTAAGTTCACTGCCTATAAGCAAGGATGGTATTCAAAATATTTAACATTAGGCACCACATTCAGCCTTTTCTGTTGTTATTGAGATTCATTTACAATATACCAGACTGAGAAGATTAACAATATATAAAGTAAAATGTGGTTGGTACTATAAAAGATACACATCACCAAATCAGTTTAATAGTTAAGGAAGACTTTATTCAAGACTATTGCAATAGGGGAGAGAGCTTGAACTCTGTTGTGCTGAGACAAAAAGTGAGAGAACTTTTAAATGATGGAGTAAGTTAATAGAAAAGTCTGGAGGATGTTAGGAGATAGGTTATTCAGTGTGATTAGATCATCTGTATTTGCTAATTGTCACTTATTGAAGTTAGGGTCCTACTCTCCCTCAGAGACTGGTAGGACAATATCTACTTCTGTGATTACATTTCAAAGGGACACTAGTTCCTTGAGAATTTCTAGATTGTTGAAGATTTACATCTCAAAGGAGAAGAGAAAGTCTTTACAACCTCAAGTTTTCTAAGTAAGTATTCTAAGGAAATTGTAATCAGGGGGAAAAAAACTAAAGTTTGGTTAAGGTGATAAGAACATTAAAACAGATTTGAACAATACCCATTGTTAAAGATTTTAAGTACCAGATTGTGAGCTATTTATGGGCAGTATTACTCTTCCTTTTATCATTATAGTGCATCATTCTTTTAATATACATTTTGGATGTTTAATAAATGTGTTGAATAAATGAAAGAATGAATGCATTGTAGTTTCAGGCGAACTCTGCAGGATACTAGTAATAATTGAAAGAAATATATTTTTCTACATAGCTAAGTGATCCCGGTTTGTAATTATGTTATTTTGCCTTTAGATACCCTGTGAACCATGACAGTATTTCTAAGTTGGTTTCTCATGGAAAGCTATGTGGTCAAATTACCTTTCTGTGCAGGAGGAGATGTTGTTCCATGTTCAGATAAGTTTAGAAAATGCTTCTCTTTGAGTTTCACTTTCTTTATTAATACTTTAAGTCTTGGAGAAGTCTTAAAATTCTGGTTTATCTTATAATAAACTTTATTCCCATTTTTTTTTCATGCAAAACAACAATAGCACTGACTTGCTATAGTTCTGTGTTCTAAATAAAACAATTTGGGAAATGAGGAACTTAATTAAAATTCCTTATACAAAATTCCTCTATGATGAACTCGTGACTTTTATAAAGCACTTACTTTGCATTTTACTGAACGCTCTGAATTATTACATGTCTGAATCATTACTAGTATGATTAATATTTGCCTTCTTCAGTGGAGAAACCAATGTTTATAATGCTCAAACAACTCAGTTTACACAGTATTAGGCAGCAGACCTGGGATTCAAACTCCAGTATCTTGCAAGCCTAAACTTTTACACACTATGCACTGGTATTCAAAACTATGTCCCCAGACCAATAGTATTAGCATCACCTAGAAACCTATTAGAAGATCTTGGGCCATACTCCACTAAATCAGCAACTCTGAGGGTGGTACCAGTAATCTGTTTTTAACAAGCCCTCAAGGTAGGGTTGCCAGATAAAATGGAGGATGTCCAGTTAAATTTGAATGATAAATTTTGCAAGCCTGGGACATATAATAAAAAAGTTATTTGTTATTTGTCTGATATTCAAATTGAACTCTGTGTCCTGTATTTTTATTGGCTAAATCTGGTAACCCTACTGCCAAGTGATTCTCATGTGCACTGAAGGCTGAAAACCATTGCACCTCAAGATTATGATTTTGCTTGAGGTACATTTACTCTTATGTTCAATAGTTTGAACTGAAAGAACTTTTTAATAATGTGCAGTTTTTTACTAGCATCACCGTTTTCTCCATAGCAGACAGTGATAAACAGAACATGTTTCCTAAGAGGAATGGGTTTCAAAATGCATAATAGAGCACTGCACAGAGGAACAGTAATGGCATGTCTGATTGCAGACCATAGGGAAAAGCAGAAATTTGGGGGCAAGGAGATAAAATAAGTCATGCTATAACAAAAGTTCTGTTTTTCCCCCATTTTATACATACCATTTATATTGCATGTATTCTGAAGGGAAGAAAAGGCTTAAGAAAACAACCCTGACAACAAAATGGCCAGGTTTAAGTTGATGGATGAAAATCCACTTCAACTTCACTCTTTACTTTGCTACCACTTGATTTTTAATCATTCTTGAAATAAGTTGCATGAAACCTGGAGAGGAAGAGAATCTTTATACATTTATATCTTGCTTATTCCCTCTTGAGTCTTCTTAGGAAAAACAAACATGTCTCCAGGCTGAGAAAATCATTTCCCAGCATATGGGGAACCTCACACAATGATTATAAGGCAAGCTCCACGTCTGAATTAGTGATTCAGTAATAATTATCTGTGCTAATTGGTTAGGTGTCTCTCAAAGAGATATTTTAGGGGTCAAAGTTTCTTTTTTTAGTATATCATCTCAAGTCCAATTTAAAAAAACGAAACAATAGAATGAAGGAAAATGCATTCCTATATATAACTTTTATTATCTTGATGTGACTAATTTTTCCTAGGAAAAGAAAGATTTGCTGAACTGAATTCAGCCCAAAGCATATTTGCTGAATTGGCTTGCCTGAGCTAAGTCTCACAGCAAAGGCTGTTACTTAGCATTTTATTAACCTTGAAAACTAGAAATTTAGAAAAAAAACTTTAGTCTAGGGCAGCCTGGGTGGCTCAGTGTTTTAGCGCCGCCTTCAGCCCAGGGCGTGATCCTGGAGACCGGGGATCGAGTCCCACATCGGGCTCCCTGTGTGGAGCCTGCTTCTCCTTCTGCCTGTGTCTCTGCCTCTCTCTCTCTCTGTCTCTCTCTCTCTCTCTCTGTGTGTGTGTGTGTCTCTCATGAATAAATAAATAAAATCTTAAAAAAGAAAAACAAAAAAACTTTAGTCTGGAGGCCAGCAAACTCGTAGGAATGAGTTAGGTCAGAATTAGTGAGAGTTGACATCTTTCTTGCTGTTTGGTGAAGGAAAATCATATGGATGGATATCTTTTGGTATATATTATCAATACTCAATTTAAGCAGTGCTTTTCAGAGACTGATATAAGGAAGAGGAGCAGAGGGAGACTGAATTTATTCTTAATTAGCCAGATCAGGTGTCTCAACTAAATGTCTATATTTTATATAAGTAATAGTGTCCTGTGATATTATATTAACCAGGATCTTTATTTAAACTTATAGGAAGCCTAAAAATTATTTATGAACATAAAATGTACTTTAATTTAAAATTACTTCTCACAAACCATAACCTTAATTTGATATTGTTGTTAGAGGGGATTCAGTGGATTGCATTCCTTCTGATTTGAAAGTAATATTATCATTAATAAGATCCTAGTCATTGATATTAAATGGATGCAAGTTCAGTGAACTAATTAAGGATTAAAGCAGAAAATCTTTATTGTGTCATTAAATCAATCCATAGTTTCAGTATTCATTATGCTAAGCGCCCTAGTAATTAAAGAGCACTTAAATGAAACACATGCAGATAAATTAAAAATGAATTTCAGAAGCTAATGCTTGTAATGTGTCTTTATATATATATATATATTTTTTTTTTCATTAAAGGGTGTGTGGTTGCTCTATTGTTTAATACAGAAATTACTAGTGCCACCTATTGGTCAAAGAGTAGAACTCCGAAGCTGTTTAATACAGGTACTAATCAGAAATTTCAATAGAAATAATGGGTTTCATAAAGTGAATACATGGGTGTTATTCATTTGTATTTAAATTATACTTAAGTTTTTAATACATGTTTCCAGTAATTTATAAAAATGACTGTTAAAATATTTGCTAATTCTAAGACCCAGGAAAAATGATTCATAACAGTGATTTTTGCACATGTAATTTGAAATCCATCCAGTAAACCTAGAAATTTCAAGCCAGTGTGGTTCTCATTAAGCTGTCTTGGAGAACTTAAAAAGAGTTTTTTTCAAAGCCATGACCCCACCTCAAACAGATTAAATCATAATTTTCTGAGTGTTTGTATGTGTGTGTGTGTATGTGGGGGTGGGGCGGGGAGAGAGAGAGAGAGAGGACAGCAATCAGTAATTTGTTGGAAGTACTCTAGATGATTCTAATATGAATCCAAAGTTGTGAATCACTGTCAGAAACTAACAACTTAATTTAGAAGTCTACTTTCTCATCAATAAAATGAGGGAGGGGTGGTGACATGACAGCCCTTAAAATCTCTTTTGCCTCTATTATTCATCAGTCTTCACACAAAAATCACTCATACTATAACATCCACATTACTATTTTTCACTCTTTATCACCTGTAGCATAGGAGAATAAATCACCCACATTTAAAAAAATCTTTGTCATAAAAAAATTAAATTGTTTTTACAAGGTTATGCAAACTAAACTGGCTTCTTGCAACCTTAACTATGTTGTTGAAAGGTTGCCATCCAAGGCTTTATAAAGGCAGAAAACAAGGCAGGCTGATTCCAATTATTTAGTATGTGTCAGAGGTGCCAGATTTACAGCCTCAGAGGCTTAAGTCCATTACCCACTGAAAGATTTACTAATGGAGTTGTATGGTGCCTCATTCACCAAAGGCTAGACATAAAATGATGATATAAAACATGGTCCCTAGACTTGAGAACCTGACAATCCATGAGGGGAGATGAACTTGACACGTATGTAATGGTACAGAATGCTACGTAATTGAGTTTTCAGTGCGTAGAATTGCCAATATGTAATGTCAGAGTTCAGGGCCACCTTAATCAAAGAGCCCTAGGAAGAAAGTTAAAAATGATTAGCACAGAGGTATTGATGAGATTGATCAGCCTTTTGAGGGAGAAAGTCCAGAGGCAGGAATCATAGAGAGCTAGATGTTAGGGTATGTGAAGACACAGAGGAAGCAATAAAAGAAACAGGGGTCATTAAAAAGGATGGATAGAACCAAGACCAGGATACGGTAGTGTTAGGGAAACAAACCAGGGAAGGGCAGTTTCAAGAAACTTAGCCTGCCAATTATATGAAAAGTGGCTGAAATACAGGGAAATGGTATAAACGACAAAGAAGGGAAAGGAAACAGGGGTAGAACATTCTAGAATAGGGATGCCTGGAGGGCTCAGCGGTTGAGCGTCTGCCTTCGGCTCAGGTCCTGATCCCGGAGACCCGGAATCAAGTCCCGTACTGGGCTCCCCGCATGGAGCCTGCTTCTCCTCTGCCTGTGTCTCAGCTTCTCTCTCTCTCTCTCTCTCTGTCTCTCATGAACAAATAAATAAATCTTTAAAAAAAGAACATTCTGGAATAATATAGAATGTATAGAATAATGATAAATGGGCCTATAATGCCTTTTAATTTTTTTCGGAGGAAGAAAGCAAAGCTTTAGAGATACTATATGATTCTCCCTACATCATTCAGTTAATGGTACACTGGCATATGTCACAGACAAGTGTCACATAAAAACGTATATTTATATATGCCACATAAGTGATACTTGCAGTGAGTCTTTTGAAAATTTTCTCTATGAGATTCTGTTTTATTCATCGTTGTATTCCTATTGTGCCTAGAGGGCACATGGGTAATCAATACCTACTGAAATATTAAGTGATTGAAAAAACTCATAACCATAATTGATGATCACAGATCGCCCAAATCTCTGCCAACAGGGCATTCTCTTGAATGACTTCTCTCAGGAAATTGATCCGCTAAACCAGATCTATATATTACAATCAATATACAAGACACCAAATGCATTTTCACGTACATATGTTGAGTATTAGCAGTTTTGTACTCCACCTTAATTGATTTTCATTTTGAAAAGGTGGTAAGCTTGAAATATATTTTGCATTTTAAATCTTTCTTATTATTTTTTTTAATCGTTAAGCATCTACTGTGTGTTAGTATGTCTGCAAACATTAGGGTCACAGACAGGAGGAACTAAGAACCAAGATCCTTGCATGTGAGGAATACTTAGCCTGGCATCAGACTCCGGCATTTCAGAGGCTTCCACCCTGATATTCTGAGCAGTCTGTATTTCATCAAAATGTGAGAAATAAGTGGCTATGTGAGAATCCAATTCTGTTATGCATCCATAATAATTCTTAGTGATTGCTCTTTTATTTTAAAAGTTAGTTCCACTAGGAATTGAGTTGCTCCATTAAATGCCTTTCAAATGTGGATTGCTAAGTGATCATTTCTATCTTGGTAGGACTTCAATTAAGCGCTTCTGAAAAAAGCAGAAGGAATTGCCAACAATGCCTCACTTCAGCATATTTACCTTCTGCTTTCTTGTATTGTAAATTCAGTTCTCAGCTGGGGATTTAGCTTCCAATAAGATGTTATTAAAATTTACTTTTCTCCCTCTTTTATCAACTCCAACATTTCCCTTGATTGTAGGAATGATGTGGATGGAGCATTTTGAAAACAATGTGAACCATGTCTAAGTGCTTTTTAAACAAGGCATTATTTCGTATGTGGTTGAAACTCTCTGGGAGCTGACAGAGGAAATAAAGACCTGCCACTGTCACCATCTAACCTGTGCCTTGTCGTCAGACCTGAGATGGAGGCCAAAGCAGAGACCCCCTGTGAAATTAGCTGGTAGGTTATTTTTCTCTGTTTGCAGAGGTGTTGCCAATGTAAAATCTCCTGCCAGAACTAACCTTAGAGTTAGGCCATACACAAATTCAGAGGCCCACACAGGTGACATACACTGAGCCAATTCTCTGTGATTAAAGGTAATACAGAGATAATCCTGAAGAATCTAAGGTGTTTCTATCATGTCCCAGTTTTGGTGTTTCAATTTGGAAACTAAAAAATCCCCAAATTAGAAAAGATCCCCGTGATGGTGAAACAGTCGTCATGTGCTATATGGCTTTAAAATCTAACTCACGGGATGCCTGGGTGGCTCAGTGGTTGAGCATCTGCCTTCACAGTTAGGACGTGATCCCGGAGTCCCAGGATCGAGTCCTGCATTGGGCTCCCCGCAAGGGGCCTGCCTCTCCCTCTGCCTGTGTCTCTGCCTCTCTCTGTGTGTTTCTCATGAATAAATAAATTCTAAAAAAATATTTAAGGTCTAACTCACTTTGGAAGATGCCAAAGGTTAATATTTCTGGTGGTCAGAAAGCCAGGTATTTACAAAGGACAGCTCAGAAAAAGTACGTAGGTTCTTAATTACATCACCAGTGCCCTCAGACTTTTAAACTGAAAGGATATAAAATTGTGTTAATGCTATGTACTACGTTTATGCTACTGGTCAGTGTGTAAACCCAAACTTTTGCTATTGTTTTACTTAATTTTGTCTTCCTATGTGATGTATCCAGATATACTCGGTTTTGTATATCCATATAAATGAAAATAATGCTTCAACTCAGGTAACTAAAGCAGTATTATAAACCACTAGCAACATTGATAAGCACAAATTTTAAGTTGTATTTTGTTTTTGGCTAACCACATAGGGGAACCTCTGGGCAGCACACTTGTAGTCTCCTACTTCCCTCTCTATCACTGTGGAGCCCTCAGCCAGCTTAGGTTTTGCTGTGGAGTACAGTTCTGCAGTGTGTTCTAAACAGAATGCCCTGTAAGTGGGCAAGGAGCTGCACCAGAAGGGCACCCCCTTTTCTACTATTCATACGCTGAGACAGCCAGTCTCTGCTCTGTTTGAAGGCCTCCTACTAAGGGGCGGTGAGCCCTGATCATCATTTTCTTCCCTGACATGGAGTACTTGCATTTTAAAAGTTCTTGAAGACCCTTAAATAAATATTCTAATATCATAAAGAAGGCTTCTCTAATGATGGAAGACAAAGAATTAAAGTTTTGGATGAAATTTTCTTCTCAGTCATCCTAAGTGGTATCACCTGGGCAACTGCCTATTTTAGCTGTTCAAATTCGACCTCCCTCTCTTCCCTTTGAGGAGAAATTAGCTGAGAGAACAGGGAAGTACTCTCATTTAACTGCTCAGTAATCAGATAATCTTCTTTGGGTAATCAGAAGTTGGTTGTAAAGTAATTTGGGAACAAATGACACCGTGATGGTTTGGAAAATCAAGATATCTTTAGCTCATGATATATTTAGCTCCCACAGTATCTGGTGTCAACAAGAAGTCACACCTCTAAGTATATGAAGACTTTCTGGACAAAGTGATCAAAAAAGGGAGGAGGGTATGCGGGAGATGAGCAGGGAGGGTTATGATGTTTTAAGTCCCTAAGCCCATGTTCCAGGGGGCACCATCCATAGTCAAGATCATGGTATCTGAAACAGTCCAGGGACAAACAGCATTTATTCATCCATCCTCCAACTCTGGAGATGCATCATCTAATTACTACGTAGATACTTGTAGTGAGATAGAAAGTTAGAGATTTTTGTGTTAATGAATAAATAAATTTGCAAATAAATAATGAAAATAGTTATTCACAACTTTCCCGTGTGTTAAATTCTCATTAGGATTTTTAAAAAGATTTATTTATTTTTATTTATTTTTGGGGAAAAAAAGGCAGAGCAGGGGAGAAAGAATCTTAAACAGGCTCCTGGTCTTACTCGGAACTTGATGCAGGACTTGATCTCACGACCCTGAGATGATGACCTGAGCTGAAATCAAGAGTCGGACACTTAACTGACTGAGCCACCAAGGTACTCTATGTTAGGATTACTAATACGTATAATTGCTATAAAATATTGGAGGTAGCTTACAAAACAGTACAAAATAGTAAATAAACCCAAACCAGAATTAGGTAAGAAAAAGAAAAATGTAGTATTTTAGGAAGTTTAGGTGAATTAAAATTTCAGTGTGCTTGTTACTCTCATTTTAATGACTGCTTTCCTCCATCACCCTGCACCTCATGACCCACCTGTCAGGCGTAATCAGAACTTTTTTTGACTCTTAAAAATCTAATTTGAAACTTACCTACAACATGAAATAATATTTTTTAAATAGCATACAAAACTATAGTCTTGTATTCTTATGGGAACATATATGAACATATTTATACAAATCCATACACGTGTTACATAATGTAAAAAATATTCTTAATATAAGTGTATATACATATGGGCACTCACACAAACACTAAAAGAGTAAGAAAAGTACTAGAAAGAAATTCAACATACTAAATGCTAACAGAAACTTTTATAAATCCCAAGCAGAATTGAAGGTGAATTCTATGTCTGGATTTGATAAATCAGGATACAAATCTTTGGTGTTTGTCACCCATGAACTTTTTAAAGTAATATCACTCTGGTATTAGTAAAGCAGTTTGTTCTGTAATAATGAGAAATCTTCAGTGAATTTTATTCCCCATTTTTTATTATAAGAAATCAAATTATAAAGCATTTAATAATAAATTACAGCTCTTTCTAATTCAGGTGTGGGAAAATTGTATATGTAAGTGTATATATTTAACATATGGATTTTACTTTAGTAGGTCTTAGAGAAGACTCTATCATATAGATTTTAAATATATTTTTTGGTCATCACACTTTGTGGTTTGTATGCATTTATCCCCACTGTATTTTAAAGCTGTAGGTGAAACTAATGAATCCTTTAAAGCCATGGGAAAGATATAGATGTAAAAGTATTTATTTTGTTGGAATTCTAGCTCCAAATTCATGTGAAACACTCTTGAGCAAGTAATAGATGATTGTTACTGAAAGAGGACATTATTATTGTATGCATTAGTTCACAGTATGGAAACTAGATTTCTGAAAGTAAAAATTCATAATTTCACATACTAATCCATCTTGAAAAGAAAATAAAACTGTGACTTAACTGTTTATTTCAATAGTGATCATCTGTAGTGCTCAGAGGCATCTGAATCTAATTCTGAGAATAGTGTAAGTGGGAGGCATGCATCATTTTCTGTTGTCTCTCAGTGGAAGTTACCAATTCAAATTCATTCAATTCTTAGACATTCTTTCTAGCTCCTCGTCTGTATGATCCTTTTCAACATTCTACGTATATTGCACTTTCCAGATAAGAAGTGATGCTGCATTTTGATTTAAACTCTCACCTCATATTGCATATATTGAGGTGTTTTAGATATTTTCACTTTGGGAAAATTAGATGCTTTCTTCCATTAATATCACAGGTCTCATTCTACTCAACTGGAAAATGCCTAGATTCTTTAATATGGTGATTTGGACAAATCTAATACAATAACTGTTAATTCAGTTAGAAATGTCTAGGTGATAGCATAAGTGTCTAGAACTATAACCTTTATAATTGGCATGAGAGTATGATGGGTTCCTAGTTCTGTAAATGGTCCAGCATCTTTATATGAAACCACCCTAGGCAGTGACTTACTGGATTTTAATATCCTTCAATTTCCACATATGCTTTTACTTCTCTGTCAGAGCCCTGGAGTTGTTGACCTGCTATCTTGATTTAATCTGATATTATTTTAAAGTTTTTTTCTAAGCTTTCTTTTTCTCATTTTAGAAAGGGCAAAGTTTCTGTCCTCGAATCATTGTGTAAAACACCATCGTGTAGTTCCATAATTTTTTATATAACTCTTTCAGACTTTTCAAATTTAATGGAAGTTAGATATGCATTGTGTCCATACATTCAGTAGTGTTTGCAGTGCTTTACGTTTAATGCCAACCAAAGATCTCAACATGTTGATGACTGCGTCTGGCACGTAAAGTTCAATGAAAACTTTACTGTTCAACTGTGCGTTACTTTGGAAATTTTTTCTCATTATTAAAACAATCCCACTCAGGATTATAATGAACAAAATAAATAGGCCATTAAAAAGAAGGTTAGAAGACAGGTTTGGTTTTCCTCTACTAGTATTCATGAGATACAGGTATTTAAAAGTAAACCTAGGAATGAAAATTCCATAAGCTTATAGAAAAATGAAGTTTCAAAGGCATGAAAAAGTTGAATAGAAAGAAAAAATCAGAGAAACAGTTCAGGAATAATTTGAGAAGTACTGATGTCTATTGGAATGTATTTGCTTATAGTTACTAGTGTGGTTCAGAAGAATGACTAAGTGCTAGGAAAGTAGCCCGGCAGTCCATGTTCTAATTTCTTCATCTCTCCCTTGAACTGCTGTGGAATGTTGTATAAATCTTGTATCTCCCTGGCCTTTACTTCCCTCATCTGTAAATTAAAGAAGCTGAACTAGATGCTCTCTGTCATCCCTTTGAATACTGACTTTCCATTGTATTTATTGAAAACTCTCTAGATTAACCTGCAAGTTTAGCCTTGCTAGATGTTAAAACACATAACAGATCTGTGATAATTAAAACAGTATAGCAATGATATAAGAATAGAGGGCTGATGGGAAAGGAATAGAAGAACAAGAAACAGACTTATGGGGATTAGCTATGTGATTAAGGTGTCATTTTTGTTCATTGAGTTAGGGTGGATAATAAATTGTGTTGGAATACCACCGAACCATTTATAGAGGCATAAAGTTGTATTTTTATATATACTCTTAAATGAAATTGAAAATGGACTAAAGTTTTATACATGAAAAGGAAAGATAAGGGAAGGGAGAAACAGAGAATAATGGTAAGAAAACTTAAAAAAAAAAACTTGTAGTAAGATGACCTTTGTACATATCCCAATAAATTCAGAGTCTGTAAGGGAAAACATCGATATATCTTATATACACAAATTAAATACTTCATAGAGTTGAAAATGCCACAGGCAAATTAAAAAACAGACAATAAATTGGGGAAGCTTTTGCAAAGCATGTGATAATTAATTTATTTTATACAAAGAGTTCTCAGAAGTCAAAAGGAATAGATGAACAATCTAAGACAAAAATGATCAAATGACATGAGCAGTTTCAGAAGGAGAAAAAAAGAAATCAGCATTTGGCAAGTTACTCACCTTTACTCGTATAGAGTAACATCAAGATTGAAAAAAAATGAAATGTTTAATAGGACCCGCTGTTGGGAAAAATAGTTATTTTCATATACTTTTGATGGTAGCCTTTTCTTTTTTTTGAAGGACAGTTTAACAAAAGCTATCAAAATCTTAAATGCAAGTACTTTCAGATCCAATATTCCATTTCAAGATGTTTATCTTATAGTTAAACTTGCCAGACTATATGTATACATGATTCTATTTGTTATTAAATTTACATTTTCATTAGCTTTTTAAATTTGTAGAATAACATTTTGAATAAAACACGAGAAGCTACTTAGCTTATCTCTCTAGAGGAAAGGGAGATAGAGACTTAATTTTTTGAAATTTTATATCATCTTATACTTTTATCCTAAATGATTTTTTACCAGGATTAGGTAAATATTAGCCATTTAAAATGATGCTACAATTTCATTGGAAATGGCAGTGTCCTAAATTACCTTTTCAAATAGGTCATAGAACAAGTGATGGTGAGGTGAAAATATACTTGAGAAAAACCCAGGTTCATCTTCTGTCTTAAATTGAAAATAGTAGTTAAAAATATAGTAGTATAAATCTTTTAGAAAAAGAATACAAGCTTTGTAACAAAATGACAGTCTCTAGAGTTTCTGCAAATCATATGCTTCACTTACTATACCAACACCCTAAAGGTTTCTTCTGTATAAGATAAAATGAGATTGATATTCTATATTCTTTCATGCAGAACTCAGTGCTTTTTATTTTATGAATTTCTTCACACACAAAGTGCTTTAAGATATGTTGGTTATTTTAACAGTGGCATGATAAACAGTATCATTTACACAAACCCTGAGCTATTCAGGAAGTAGATTCCTTATTAACATGCTTGCCAACTCCATGTAAGAACTGCCACAGTAGTTGTAACTAGTTTTGTTTGTTGCTTGGTAATTGAAAATCTTTTTTTTTTTTTATAGGTTTCTTAAAAATAAGAATTTATGAGTATATTTTTTAATAGAGGAAAACATTTTCTAAGTTCATACACACTTCATGGTCAAAAAAACAAACATCAAGTAGACAGTTTTGTGACTTACTTTTTTCTTCTGCTCCTTCTACTCAAGGCTAAGGGCCACAGAGGATGTGGTATGCATAGTAGAGTTTGAGGTACCATAACAGGGGCAAAGGAAGGAATCACTATATGTCTCTCAAATTAGTTTTAGGAACCATAGACTTAGTTATGGTTATGAAAATTGAAATAAGAAATAAGTTATGAAAATTGAATTCTGGGCAGCCCTGGTGGCTCAGCAGTTTAGCGCCACCTTCAGCCCAGGGTGTGATCCTGGAGACCGGGGATCGAGTCCCACATCAGGCTCCCTGCATGGAGCCTGCTTCTCCCTCTGCCTGTGTCTCTGCCTCTCTCTCTGTCTCTCATGAATAAATAAATAAAATCTATTTTAAAAAAAGAAACTGAATTCTTAGCTATTAGGTGATTTTCTATTACCTCATATGGAACTTATTTTTTGTCTTTTTGAGAGATATTCTTTAATTTTTAAAACATGCAAATTCAGAAAATGACAAAAAATAGAAGACATTTTTTAGTTATAAACTTCAAAATCATATTAAATATTTCAAAACCAGCAACAATAAGTCAGAAACTATTTATTCTCCCTTGTAAAAAGGACAATTATGTAAATATACTTTTATAGTATTCTAAAAGTTTTGACCCCAGTTTTATTGGAGATTATATATTTAGCCCATTGAATCAATCTGATAATTCTCCATAATTTCACCAACTCATGATTCATTTGCTTTAGATTTGGCTCTTCATACATGGCTCTTTTTAACAACATACCTACATTCTGATCTGTGTATTTCAACATACACTGCTTTTGAAAAAATATATGAGGCAGCTAACACAGATTAGGTGTTAAAATTTTGTCTATGAGCAATCCAAACTTTTGAAAACCCTTTAAGAATCTAAGTGTCATGAAAGTAAAATTGTCTGATTGCTTTTCATATTTAGAACATACCTTTGTTTGTAATATGTATGTGTCTTTGTGTGTTTGTTGATCTTGTGTGGCACTTCTCAATTATTTTTGTGCTTGCATTTTTAAATAAAAATTAATCAAAGTGTAGATTTTAATTAGAATTTTGCTCCTAGGGAACATGATACAGAATGGAAAATAGTTCTGAATGTCTAGTACTTGTTATAAAATATTCTTCTTAATTTTTTTCCTGAAGTGAATGTACTCAAAACTTGAAAATAATTGGAAGTTAGTATCAGCTGCTGGTTATATCCTCTTAATTGACAAAGTAAAGAAAAGAAAATAGTCATATTAAGTGTAAAAAGAGGACAACTCAACAAAACTGAGACCATGACTAATGTATGGAGAATAAAATAAAGACTATAGCTTTAGATTAGACTAAATTCTTTCATTCCTATAATGTCCAAGTACCATAAAAATGTGCTTAGATAACTAATAAAACTATTTATCTACAAAGCTTATTAGTAGTAGAAACAATAAAGTAGTATTTAAAGTTATCTTAATTAAAAATAAGTACTGTAATTATTCTAAGAATCGAAAATAGGTGATATTTAATATTTTTACTCATTTGTTGAATGAGGAAAGGTATCATTAGAGAAGAATATGCCTGTCATCTTAGTTTGTGCCTCAAAACAATCTAAGAGGAGTGGTTAATAAAGTTACGTATTTTGTAAATATAATACTGTTCAGGATAGTATCGATATGACTCCCTAAAAAGCAAATAATTTCAACTTAGAAGAGAGTGATGAATCTTGATTCTATTTGGTGGTTTATTTTGTTGTGTTCTGGATTGTTTTTGAGCAGCAATGTTCCTTGCTGTTGCTAGAACAATAAATTCCCTATCCTGTTCCTTCCGTCCTTGCAGTCACACACACTGAATTTGGAATGGTAATGAGAGGACAGGCAAATAAGTCATCAATGACTGAACATAATTCCCCAAGAATAAAAACAAACTAAAACAACTTTAAAACATGAGGATTGCTATTGACTTGGTTCTTTGTAATTTTCCCAAAATCAAAGATATAATTGTATAGCACAAAGTCTAATTGGAAGCCTGCATAAGTTTACTTTCTTAAAGACGCATCTAAAAAAAAAAAAAAAAGTAACAAAAGGGGGTTTTGAAGACCAAACCATTGTCTTCTCACTGTACTAATTAGAGCTATGAGTATACACATGAGAAGAGATATAGAGAACTCAACAAAAGTTATGAAGATAACAAACATGAATAAAGATAGGAAAAGAAGGCTGTGAGGACAAAGTTGAAGAAAATGTAATTGTAGAAGAGAAAGCACAGGGACAATTTAATAATGCCCTTCAAGTCTATCAGAGGCTATTCAATAGACCTGCTGACTGGCTGTTCTTAATCTTCCTTAAAATCGTAAGTTAGAAGGGGTCAGAATTGTACTTTAACAGATTTAGATCAAGGAAGAGATGAGGGCAGCAGAGAGGGAACATGAGGATGGTCCCAAAGAACGTCTCAAATGCTACAGCACCTAGAAGTACGTGCTTACATTAATGTCTTGTTTAAAAGTAAAGTTACCTGTACAAACCAATTATTTTTTCCTCTCACCATTTATTCTCCTCCATTAAAAATATTAAAAAGTAAAACAAAGACTTACAAGGTGGTCGTAAGCATCCCTATTATAAAGGCAACTTCAAAGTGAGAGGCAATAAAGTATAATAACTAAGAGTGTGAGTCAAGAAGAGGTGGCACAAGACCCGGGCACTAGACAGCAGATCCCATAGGAAAGCCCAGCATCAGGACAGCAATTGACTGACAAGCAAGTGGGCAGAGCAGACAGTGATCCAGAGCACAGGGGTAAGAGGAGGTACGGCTCATGTCTATGGAGGACTTGAAAAAGTAGAGCAAGAATAGTGGTCAAGGAATGAGCCAAAGAGTCCACGACCAAAGGGAGGGCCAAGACAAATCCTGTGGCACAGACCCATGGAGCAAATCCGGAAACAGAAGGGATGGATTGGCCACATTCAGCTGATTCATTAGGCTCTCACTCCGGTGGCAGCAAGACATAAGTAACCCAGGTTTGGCTAGCCGCCATGGGTGAAATGAAAGCCTGTTGATTAGGTGGAAGGTAGGAAGAGCAGACAGTTCTCTGGCAAAAGCACCTTCTTGACATAAAATAATAATGAGTTTCTCAACCCTTTGGAATCTGTTGCTTGTGGTTATGATACATGAGATGTTGATATGGTGCTTTTAATTTATTATTAATACTTTATTTTAATTTGTGGCTTGTAAATAGTGCCTTTTCGGGGACCACTTAAGTCATGAAACTGATCTTTATAAATAATTTACTATAGAAATTATAAGTGATTTCTAGAGGGGATTGTCTACTGAGGTTTGCTAATCGACCCAACATAGGCCACTTCTTTATCTGTCAGTCTCCTAAATTGTATGTGTTGTTTCATTATTATAAAGATGTCAGTGTGACTAGACTTCCTTTTTCTGACAGATACATAAAAACATTTGGTAATTTTTTTCTGTATTTACAGTGCAATTCATAGTCGAAAGTTGTTATATATTGCACTTTTTTCGATATTGTAGCCCAAAGGAGATACTTATGTCAAAAATTCTCTTTTGGACAAACCATAATCAAATTTGAGGTGATCTGCTTTGTAGGCATATGTGAAGATGAGGTGTTTTATTCAAAGTTGTTTATAAGTTCAGCAATTATTTTTAATTATTTAGAATCTCAGTCTCAAATTGAGCACATCCGTGAAGTTAAGACTCTCTAACCCATACAACTTCCTATACTTCTACAATTTGGATGTGTATGTTTCTGTATTGAAATGTACTTCACATTTTGCCTCACCTAAATAGATATTTATTATTTGAAATTATGTAGAACAGTAGTTCTCAAAGAGAAATCCTTAAACCAGCAGCATTAGCCTGTCCCAACAACTTGTAGAAATGAAAAATTTAGGCTTCACTCCAGACCTACAAATTCAGAAATTTGGAGAATGGGGCCCAGCTATCTGCATTTTAACAAGTCTTCCAGGAGAATTTAATGCACACTCAAGTTTGAGAAGCACTGATGAAGTGAATCAGTTAATTGCTTCATTTATGTGACTTATGTGATTAATTAATTTATTTGATTAATGTAAATTAATCTCTGTGGCTTGGTAGCTGCTATGGAAGATACTCGAGGGGTTAGTCATAAGTTCCTCTTCAAGAAGCATATAATCTGAGATGTTAACTCACAGTTGAAAAGTTCAGTAATATTATTAAGAGTCTAATATATGTCACTGTGGTGTATGATAAATTACCAACTTTAGAAAGATGGTATAATTTTGTCATTATACTATAGTGATTAAGGGTTAGACTCAAGAATCAAACTTCTTACATTCAATCTCAGCTTCGTCGCTAATTGGTACCTACCTCTGAGGATTGTTGTGAGGCCGAAGGAATTGGAACAGTATCCCGAACATGCTGAAGGCTATATAAATGTTAAGTATTATTTTAGTATCATAAACAGTGCGTTCCATGGGAATTGAAAAGTGTTGGTGTTGATGTTGGTGTTGTTTTGGCTGAAGGAATTGGGATGATTTACAGAAAAGAGGTAATTCTATCTGAGCTTTGAAGTATGAGACTGTGCTGTGTTGGTGGAGAAGTAGCAAAGGGTCTTGTTTTCTGGTCCTTTGCAATTCCTGTTCCCTCTGCCTACAAGGCAGTTCTTTGTTCCATTCCATCCTCATCTATATTCATTCTTCAGAACTTTATTTACTATGTCCCTGGACCTCTTCCTCTGGGAGGTTATCACCTTCCTCCTGCCAGTCCAGAAGAGTGCAATGCCCTTAGTGCTCAGACCATCAGGGATACACCTGCAGCTGAACAGGTTGAGTTTATTCCTCCTTGCAGCAAGGGATGTTTCAAAGGAACCATGAGGCATTTAAGTAAGAGAGTGTTAGAATCTCTTACAGGTTTTGGCTTTGGTTGGGCGATTTGATAGAGGATCTGAAAAAAAAGTAGGCTTCTCTCTAGATATTGTTAGAAAGCAGGAAGAATTTTATGATTGAGTATCTCAATAAATAATCTAGAAGGAGAGCAGAGTAGAGTGAGGATAAAACTTCCATTGGTCACTCATTTTAGTTGAGACAAAATCAAGTTTGTCATTGTGGGTAGTCCAGTGCCCTCATTTCTGTTTATACTTAGAAGTTATGAAGTGGCCTTGCTTGGCCTCATCTTCTCATTGTCTTAGACTGAACTTTTCTGAAGTTGATATTCTGTAGGATTATTTATGTTCTATAGAAGAATAATAAGCTTCCGTGTGAGTACCAAACCACTTCTGGATGCCAGGAGCTGGGTTGTTTTGTTTTTTCTTTTCTTAAAAGTTATACATTCCATCCTTCCAAAGCTCTTTTCAATGTCTCTATTAAATAACTTATCACATCACAATTTAAACAAACCAATACCTAGTATATTATATTCAGTAAAGATTTGATAAATGAGTGAAAAGATGAGTTGTTGAAACCATTGATTAGTGGCTTTTGTGAGGTGTACATCCTTTCCAATCCTCATTAAAAGCCATAAATCATAAGACTTTGAGGAAATAAGAAATATATATTTATAAGAAAAATATTAGTGAACCATGGTGTTGGAACTTGGAAAGAAAAGTGTTATTATATGTATCCTGAAACAATTGTTCCTTTCTTCTCCCTGGGTCTATGCCAGGTCCTCAATTTCTGGTGTTTATCCCAATATCATCATTTATCACACTTTCTTTAAAAATGTATTCTGAGAGAGTAAGAGAGAGGTAGAAGTGAAACACCCCTCACATGCTTAAAAAATGCTATATATATATATATATATATATATATATATATACACACACACACACATATACACACATACACACATATATATGCATGTATATTTTTTCTAAGTGAGTATATATGCACACACATATATATGATATATATTTAGCATTTATTGTATGGAGAGAAGGTTGAGGGATATATACACACACATATACATATATGTACATATGTATATATGTGTATGTATATGTATATATATTCAAGGATATATATCCTTGAAAAATATATGTAACTTTTTTAAATTAAGGTTTAGCTGACATACAACATTCTAGTAGTTTTAGGTATGCAACATACTGATTCAATATTTGTATATATTGTTAAATGGTCACCACAATAGGTCTAGTTAACACCTATCACGTTACATAGTCAACATAATTTTTTTTCTTGTGATGAGTACTTCTGAGTTTTACTCTCTTAACTCAGTAGCCTTCCTTTTTTAAATTTCAGGGTATTTTTTAAGATTTTATTTATTTATTCAGGAGAGACACAGAAAGAGAGGCAGAGACACAGGCAGAGGGAGAAGCAGGCTCCATGCAGGGAGCCCGATGTGGGACTCTATCCTGGGACTCCGGGGTCACATCCTGAGCCAAAGGCACACTCAACTACCGAACCACCCAGGCATCCCTGTAGCCTTCCTAATTAAAAAATATTTTACGTGATTTTTAAGACCCATTTTTATGTATTATTATTAAAGCAAAGTCTGTTATTCTGTTCTACTTTCTCATGTTATTTAAAGGTGTAAATTGAAAGTTATCCATTCAAGTTTCAAGTGTATTTTGCATATATAGTTATAATAAATCTGTCATCATATGCTCTTAGTATGCTAGCATTAAGTTTTAAGTGTTTGTTTTACTTTTATGCTATTAAAAAATCAATGATATTAAAATGTTCTGTGACAAATCAGCTAAAAGACAAGAGATCATAGAATTTTATTGCAGGAACAGACCTTAGAGTCTAACTACCTCGATACTTTCATTTAACAGACTTGGGATATGATGTCCAAAGATATTAAATGTCTTGCCTGAGGTTAATACGGCTCTTTGGTTGGCAGAGCTGAGACTGCAGTCAGGCTTCCTGACTCTGGCCACACTTCTCTGTGCTACTTCCTATCTCCAAACTATATATGATTACACCAGAATCATTTTTCATAAAAGTGGCCCTACACATAATTATTGCTTAAGAAAAGATTGTTTATGCTGAGTGAAGTAAGTCAGTCGGAGAAGGACAAACATTATATGTTCTCATTCATTTGGGGAATATAAATAATAGTGAAAGGGAATATAAGGGAAGGGGGAAGAAATGTGTGGGAAATATCAGAAAGGGAGACAGAACGTAAAGACTGCTAACTCTGGGAAACGAACTAGGGGTGGTAGAAGGGGAGGAGGGCGGGTGGTGGGGGTGAATGGGTGACGGGCACTGGGGGTTATTCTGTATGTTAGTAAATTGAACACCAATAAAAAATAAATAAAAAAAAAAAAAGAAAAGATTGTTTGAGTTCCAATCCTTCACAGTAACCCTTGGCTACCTTACTGTGATTCCCCTTTAGACTCTGATAGAGCCCTGTGCTAATGATTGTCTTTTCTTCACATCTCTTAACTTTTTTTCTTGCAAAATGACTGGGTAGGAAATAATCCTGGGTAGGATTATTTATAATAATAAATAATCATTGTTAGTTTAATAGCATGTTAACATATTAATTCTCTCAGTTATTATCTTAGTCTGTTCAGACTTTTGTAACACAGTAGCATAGAGAGAGTAGGTGGCTTAAAAACAACAGAATTTTATTTCTCATAGTTTTGGAGACTGAAGAGTCCAGTATCGAGGTACCAGCAGATTTGTGACTGGTTATAGCCTGCTTCCTCGTCCATAGATTGCGGTCTTCTTGCTGTGTGGTCACATAGCAGAAGGGGTAAGGGAGCTTTTTGGGTCTCTCTCTCTCTCTCTCTCTCTCTCTCCCTTCTTAGATTTTATTTATTTATTCATAAGAGACACAGACAGAGAAGGAAAGACATAGGCAGAGGGAGAAACAGGCTGATCAAGTCCTGATGCAGGACTTGATTTAGGGTCCCTTTTGTAGGGACACTAATCCCACTCATGAAGGCTCTGTGATTTATCACTGACCAAAGGCCCCAACTCCTAATTCCTTCACACTGGGGGGTGAAGATTTCAACATATAAGTTGGGGGTTGAGAGACATATACATTCAATCGATAGCAGATAGAATACTGCCTTCATACAGTTAAATTATTATTTACGATATTTGTAGATGTTTCAGATAAGATAAAGGATAGGAAAATTAATATTTTTAGAAAAGTACTTTTTTGTGATTTATTCCAGTGACTTTCTACTTACAAGACTAGCCTTTTCTGGTTACTTTTTTATATTAATTTCAGTATAGTTAACCTACAGTATTATATTAGTTTCAGGTGTACAATAATATAAGCAATATATATAATATATAATATATAATATATATATAATATATAATATATAATAATTATATAATATATAATATATAATTATTATATATTATATCCACAAATGCCTAGAACATTCTAGCAAACCTAGAACCATCTACTTGGACATTGAAGATGTGGTGGGATTTTCCCATTTCCCAAAGTCAATCAAAATGCATATTTTCATTCTTTCCATGACCATTTATTGGGTACCAGTGTGTGCCTGATACTGTTGAGAGGCTGAAAATATAGTAGTGAAAAAAATGGACAAAGTCCCACTTAAAGTGTTTTAGGAATTATAGCAATGATTCATAATATTTTTCAAATAAAATGTTCTAACCCAAAGAAACTATGGAAGAAGTCAGACCAATGACTGGAGAGAGGCCTATTTAAGAATTCAGTTATCTCTCTCTACAGCTGGAGCCCTGAATCTGATACTTGGTCAATTATATTAAACACCAATGTATATGCATCATCCTTTTGATAATAGAAAACTACATTTGTAGAAGTAACCCTTGAGCCATACTTTTCCTCTTTGCTTATTATTTTAAGCTTTGGGATAGTGACTAGTATGAGAAAGGGTCCCAGCTTTTTCTGGACTAGCAGTTGAAGCTCATGTAAAACTGCTTTTAAGTCAGTTTTTATTTTCCCCTTCTATGCGGATCCCTTGTAGGTTAAAGGGTATATTATGGATCCAAATGCTGTACTCTTTATTTTTGCCATTAATTGCTCTCTCCTATTCTTTTTTCTTGGGAGCATGTAAGGCTTTTATAAGGTAGTTTAAGGGAGATAGTTAAGGAAGGCCTTGACTTTGAAAATAAAAGAGGTTTCATGTCAGAAATGGTGTTAGAGATGTTCCTGAAGAAAGCTGTGGATAAGCCACATAAACTATAAATTACTTTTCTTTTTACATTTCCTATGTTTAACACTAGTCTAGGTTTCAATTTTTATGTTTCGCTTAAAAAAATCATAGTCATGTACTCCCTGCAAAGTCTTGCCTGAAACCTGTAACAAAACTTACAAGAAGTAGAAATAACTCATCCCTGTTTTTCTTGAGCCACATGGACTAGTAAAATTAGCATTCGCTGCTAAACCTTTTAAAACAGAGGCTTGTTTCCTGATGTGAGGTGGACAGAGAAGGAAACAGAGGAATCCATTGTTCTCTGAAGATCTGGGGTTCTTCCCCTCTGCTTCAATCTAGAATGACCTAAAAGAGATAGGCATGAATCCTCTCAGACTTTGATAAGGCTCTCCTGCCCTTCAAGAAACCAAGACATCGCCTGTATCAGTGCAGCTACAAATAACCACTATAATGTGGCTTGTGATTATGTGCTAGACTTTTCCTGCTGCACTGAATACATTTCATTGTTGGAAGTAAGTTTTTGTGTTGTATTGGCTGATCTCACACAAGACAAGTCTAGGGAACATTTATTTCAGGTTTGTCTATCTTAAGACAGCACACCTTTTTCACATTTTGTAATTAAGTTACTGATGAATGCCGGGAAAATTTTGTGTTCCTAATATGGTACTTATGGTACGTAAATTTCCTTGACTCTGATTCTCTTTTCCTTATTTCCTAAGGCAAGAGAATCCCGTGAGTATTATTTACTGTGAAGCCACAACTCTCACAGATTTACCCTGGTCACATTAAGCACAGATTCTTGTTTACTTCCATATTGCAGATGCCCTTAAATGAGATATAGATGTATCATAGAGAGTGGAACAGCATTTTGTGACAGGGCCTAGAATATTAGAAAAATTGGAAAGATGATGAGTAAGGAAATGAAGTCAAGAGGAAAATTATGATCCAGTCTGTACAGTCTTAAGTTAAAAAAAAAAGAAAGAAAAGAAAAAAGAAAACACTGTTAGTAATTTGGACTTGATTTTTTTTTTTCTATCAAAGATAAAAAGAGATCAAGGTCTCTTTTTTAACTTACTTGTGGTTTGGAAGCTAGTGGTTGAGAGCTGTAGTTCAAATTAGTATAGGATTAAATGTTTGTTCTCACCAAAAATAAAAATAAACATATACATCAAAGGAAGTAACATCATATTGTATTTATATTTTCATTACTGGAACAAAAATACTATGTGCTGTAGAAAGGGATAACGAATCAAGAAAATAAAGAGTATATTATGACACAGTCTTGAATATTCCTAACTACGTAGCAAGTTACTTGCCTAGCTTTGCTTCATGTGTGATGTGATTTATTACCACTGAGTGTTTGGCAGGAAGAATTAAATGTTTGCATTTTTATTGCACCATTAAATGTCCCTGCCATGAAGTATATTGAGAGTAGGACAGCACACTTCATGGAGAAGAGAAATCATATTGCAGTGAGTGTATTATCCTTCATCCTCAGATGAGTCATGCAAAACTGACCGCTTCTCATACATTCATTTTTTAAGTTTATGGCCAATTCAACTTTTTTGTGGTTTTGTCCACAACAGCTTAGTGATAATAGATAGCACTATATGGCCGCATGAAAGAACACTCATACTATTTACTGCTAACTTTTCTGGTAGCAGCCATCCTGCATTTGAACCCTGAAATTGGATACTTAACCTACTGTTTAAATATTGACCATTTAAGTGAAGAAATAAAGGTTTCTCAAAGTGTCTACTTTACCTCAGTATAATTTTATTTCTCTGCAGCTAACTTAGTTACTGAAAAACATTCCTAATATTGTTTGAATCTTAAAAACAAAACAAACATTATGAAATAATTGGCTTATTGTTGCTAGCAAATTAAATAATGCTACTTAAAATTAGTATTAAAAATTATCATGCATGCACAGTATGACATGAATATTTTATTCAACTAATCTTTTAAAAAGTATGTTCTAATTATCTATTTTAAAACTAAAATGAAATGTCACTATAATACTATTAGCTAGGAGCCGATTGAAGGTAAAGGAAATTCTGTCCAAAAATGGCTCCATCCATTAATCTTTGGCTACTGAAATAGGAAGGAAGGAAAGAAGGGAGACAGGAGCATAGGTAGGGAAAGGGAAAGGAATCAGTGATCAAGATAGCTCAGCCTTTTTCTTTTCAGTGTTTGTTTATTTATTTATTTATTTATTTATTTATTTATTTATTTATGTATTTTATTTCAGAGACTTATTTATTTATTTTAGAGAGTTAGGGAGAAGGGAGGGGCAGAGGGAAACTGAAAGAGAGTTTTAAGCAGATTCTGTGCTGAGCCTGGAGCCCGATGCAGGGCTCAGTCTCACGACCCTGAGATGATGACCTGAGCCAAAATCAAGAGTTGGATGCTTAACTGACTGAGCCACCCAGGCACCTCTATTTTTTTATTTTATTTTATTTTATTTTATTTTATTTTATTTTATTTTATTTTATTTTATTTTATTTTATTTTATTTTATTTTTTTTATAAATAAATTCCTTTATTTATTTATTTTTTTTTTAATTTTTATTTATTTATGATAGTCACAGAGAGAGAGAGAGAGGCAGAGACATAGGCAGAGGGAGAAGCAGGCTCCATGCACTGGGAGCCCAACGTGGGATTCGATCCCGGGTCTCCAGGATCGCGCCCTGGGCCAAAGGCAGGCGCCAAACCGCTGCGCCACCCAGGGATCCCTTTATTTTATTTTAAAGTTCATATTTATTCCAAAGATTTAGACCTCATGATAATTTTCATGATAAGTATTATGACCCTGATAGTTTATCAGTGATCATTATAAATAGGTGAGATTACATATTTTAGAAAATGAAATTATGGAACCATTACATCATCTGCATGTGATGGGTATTGGGATGCATAAACATTCCATTTCAATGCTATGATAGCTCTGGTCACCATCCAACATTCTATAATGGAAGGACTAGTGATGTAGTGATTGGGGAAGGTGACTATCACGGTGGTATAATCATCGCAGTATATGTGCCTTCCTTAGGTTTTGCCTGCTGACGCAAATATATTCTCATTTTTTTACCTGAGAGACAATGTAAGTTTTAGATTTATAATCTCAGGGCAACATGCATTTCCATTTTTCTCTTAATTTTTCTTTTAATTGATAAACATCATTTCCATGGCCTAATGCCTAAAAACAGAACAGGCAATGAATCAGAATAACAGCTCTAATAGAATAAAAGTGGTTATGGAAATCTCACCCCTCAGGTGACATTCTATACAAAGAGCAGCCAAGTGCCTCAAATTCTGTTGGGATATAATTATCTCATAATGACTATTTTCCCAACAGCATTGCATCACAATCAGGCCATAAAATGTGTTTTTGTGTCTCAGGAAAGAAGATAGAGTAAGCAATTTGGAATATTACAAACAGGCTCAGTTGAGCTGTTTAATTTGCATGGATTATCTTCATCCTATAAACGTCTCTTTGACCAATGAGAGTTCTCAGTTGCCTTAGTCCAGAGAGCATTATAATTTTATATGCACACATTTGCATAAATTGAGATTAAAAAGTTGCTCAAAATATAATAAAAGCAAAAGAACTATTAAAACATTAACTGCTGTAAATAATATATTTTATAACTTTTGAGATGTTTTATTCTCCACTATTTAGCATGTATCTAACAGATATTTTACCAGCGAAGATATGCAAAATAAATCAGACAAGAACAACCTCATAATTATATCTGTATAAATGTTTTAAAGGATTGTATTATAATTAAACTATGTGGTAGTAACTTTATTATGCTATTTCTAATATGCAAACAAACTTTATACAATAGTCATAGACTTGAGTTAAATCAAGTACGTTCTATAATTTCCGCATCTGTTTTAGAAGCCAATAAAGTTCCAAGCATAATTTTAGTCCATGTAACAAACATTTGTTAGTTCTTATATTTCATTGAGTTTCTGGGGATATAAAGATGAATAAGACTTTGTTTTTTCCCTTAAGGAGCTTGTGGTGCAATGTCAGTTGTACTGTATTGTTATGCATCGGAAGAAACAGATACTAGCACAGGGGATAGAAAAGCACAGAGGAGGAGCCCATAGCCTAGCTTGGGAGTTGAGGGATCATTTCTTGAAGGAGATTGACGCTTAAGGCTTAGATTTAAAGAGTGGGCAAGTAAAAAAAAAAAAAAAAGTGGGCAAGTGTTGTCTAAAAATGAACAGCATTATTCAAAAAGTAAAAGAAGGGTTGGACAAACGTGAAAGATACATGAGTTTTTAATGTTAGGTCTATTAAGGTATAAATTATATATAGTAAAGTCCATCCTTTTAGGTATTCAGTTCTAAGAATTTAGACAGTGGCATGCAGTCATGTAACTAATACATAGTTATATCAAAATATAGAACATTTCTGGGGCATCTGGGTGGCTCAGTTGGGTAGCATCTGCCTTTGGCTCAGGTCATGATTTCCAGGTCTGGGATCGAGCCCACATCAGGCTCCTTGCTCAGCAGGGAGTCTGCTTCTCTCTCTCTCTCTTTTTCTCTCTCTCTATCTCTCTTTCTCTCACTCTCCTCTGCCTTCCCCACCACTCCTTTTCTGTCTCTCAAATAAATCAATAAAATCTTTAAAAAACAAACAAAATATAGAACATTTCTGTCATCAGATAAATTTCCCTTTTGTCCCTTTGTAGTCAGTCCCTTACCCCTATCCCAAGCCTGGGTAACCACTGATCTCTTTCTGTCTCTATAATTTTGCCTTTTCTAGAATATCATATCAATGGGTTATATAGTACATAGTCTCTTGGATCAATCTTCTTTCACTCTGTGTATTTGAGAGCCATCCATTGTTGGATGTGTTTGTAGTTTGTTCTCTTTTTTGCTGCATCATATTTCCACTGCATGGACTTACCGTGCTTGTCAATTCATATTCCAGTTGATGGCTGCTTGGGTGGTTTCCAATTTTTAAAAGATTATGAGTAAAACAGCTATAAACATTTGTGTACCAACTTTTGTGTGGATATATGTTGTTTTCACTTCTCTTGGATAAATATCTAGGAGTGAAGCTGTTGGGTTATATGTGGACTATTTGGATGCAGTTGGCAGAAGTGTGAAACTGCATAGCATGAGTTACCCACAATTTGCCATTACTGTGGCAAGGTAAGAGAAAGGAAGAAACAGAGAGAGTGGGGAAAGATCAGATTGATCAGTACTTTTTATTTCATGCTGAGAAACTCAGGTTGTATTACCAAAGCAATGGAGACGTTTTAAGCAGTGATGTTGTATGCTCCTATTTTCATTTTATCTAAGATATCAGAGTGAAGCTTGGACTGGTTAGTGGATGCATTGGAGTAAAGATGAAGCTAGCATCAACAAAGCATTTTAGAATTCTATTATTAATTTGCTTCCTATAATAGGACCTATTCCTGGCCATTTTCCGTTAGAAAACAAAAATATCATACATACTCAGGACTTCCAATGTCACAATTCCAGGATACTATGCAGTTGGGAAAACATGTTTACTGATAACACTCTCAGAGGAATTAAATAGCTCCCTAGGAACTTGGTCTGAACTAAGTGGATTTCACTAGGAAGAAGAGATTTCACTACGCAGAACTAAGCAGGTGCTTTCTTAAGACTGCCAAGCACTGGCACTTTAATCCTTCTACCAACCCTATGGGGTAGATGCCATTATCATCTACATTTGTTAAAATGAAAAAAGCAGAGATTTTGAAATCAAGCTGTGTGGATACCAGAGCTACCACCTATTACCATGACAATCATATTGCTGTAATAATCTATGATAAATTGTGTAGCCTCTGTGAACTCAAATTCCTTGTCAGTAAAACAGGGATCATGGTATCTACATCGTAGAATTATAGGAAGATTGAATGAAACAATATATAAAATGTCCTTACAGTACTGCTCATAGTCAGTAAACGTTTCCTCCCTAGAGTTACCCTATACCTCTCTTTAGATATATACAATGAAATGTTAATTGCTAATTTGGAGATTAAGTTTGAGTAATTAAAAAGCAAAGAAAAATCAAGCATTCAAATTAATTCCAAAGATTATTAATGAACTTATCACAATACTTTAAAAAATCTATTTAAAAACAATATAAATGGGGCACCTGGGTGGCTCAGTCAGTTAAGCATCTGCCTTCAGCTCAGGTTGTGATCCCAGGGTCCTGGGATCAAGCCCCACATGAGATTCCCTGTTCATCAGAGTGTCTGCTTCTCCCTCTTCTTTGGCTTCCACCACCCCTGTTCATGCTCTGTCTATCTGTCTCTCTCTCTCTCAACTAATTAAATAAAATCTTTTAAAAATCCCCACATAACTGAGAACCAGGTACCTTTGTCTGTTTTTTTTCTTCCTTCATTTGTTTTGATGAAAATCAAATGAGATAATTTACATGAAAATGTGGATCACAGACACATTTATATCCTCATTTATGGATTTCCTTTCTTGTGGGAATAATTATAGTAAAATATTTTTTCATTAGTAGTGAGACTGGGACATTTACTCAGACAAAATCTTTAGTAAAGACAAGTTTGGAATATTTAAAGAACTACCATGTGTTAGGAAAAATAATCTTGTTTTATATATTTTCCAACATCAGAATAGACCATTAAATAGATGTTGAAGGAGATAGTTTTGAGATAAAGATAAAATGGACCTGTAATCATTAGAGTTGTCCAGTGGAAGAGACTGGTTTTCATTTTGCAGAATAGAACTGCCTGTCAGGAATGATTTAAAATAAATTATTGCATTGCAAGAAGAGGTTAAACTAGATGTCCTAATGAAATCTTCTGTAATATAACCTGTCATACTTGGCCTTTCCAGCTGTATGACTCAATGAATATCTACTTTTACTTCCTCAGAGTTTATAAATACTTTAACATCATAATGCTTCTTTTGAAAACCATTCCGACCCTTCAGATATTTATTGGTTTCATATTGGTAAATTGTGAATTTCAAGTAATGTTGACACTTAGGTTACTAACATACTTTTTAGATGACTGAAGGGCTCATTGAATTCCATTTTTTTAGAGAAATAAATTGCTTCATGCCAGAATAGATCTTGTTGTTCAATATGAAGTTATAAAAGGACTGTGCCTTTTCCTGTAGATATTAATTTATTTGGTATGCATGTCCTCAAGTGAACTCTCTTTGAAACAAGACTACATGGTTTTTGCGTGTTGCAGTTGGTAGCTTTGATGCATTCACAGGGTCATATTTCTCTCACAAAGAGTGGGTGAGCTATTTTAAATACAATAGTTGTCCTTATTCTCATCAGTAGGACTTCAGCATAGATTCTGTTTTTAATTTTGAACATTGGGAGAAAATGTACTTGATATAGAATCACTAGTGTTCCTTTATTTCTCACATACTGCCGAGTGGATTTTTTTCCTTTGAAGAAATTCTTTATCAATTCATCCCTTGTATTTTCACTGCTATTAATCCAATCCAGACCTTCTCTATTTCATCCCTATACTCTTACCTTTGCCTTGCCCATTGTGATGTTCTAAAACTGCTACAGAATTGTTTCATAAAATACCGATTTATAGAACACCATGCATTAAGCTTTCAATGACTCATCATTACCCATAGAGAAAAAAAATCAAATAAAAATTATTATTATCCTTGAACTTAAGCCTTCCACAATATGATTGTGCCTGCCCAAACAATTTCCTTTTAGGTACCAACTCTCAGCCCCTTCTGTGCTAAACTCATCCCTAGCAACTCATCTGGCTTCATGATCCAACTATACAAATATTATCTGTGCTTCAGAAAGCAATTCAAGTTCTATTCTTTCCACAAAGCTTTCTCTGGGAATACTTGGCCACATTGTTCTGCTCTCCTGTGGTGTTTATCGCCCAAGCCATCGGAAAACAACAAGAAAGCTAGACTTGGAAAAAAAAAAAGTACGGATTGACTATACCCATATCTCTTAAAATGAAAAACCAGAGACCTGGGATCTTTAAATGCAGCACAGTGCTTTTTCTTCTAATTTCCTTCATTGTTGATTAGTCTTGAGTAGCTATGTTGTCTGCTGGCAGTGTAACCTAATGATGATGTTTTGTCACCCTGATTTGGTTTTCCAAATTATCATTGGATTTGAATTTGATTTAATATTATCAGTATTTTTCTAGATTATTTGTGATCATTTGTACCATGAAAAATAGACACTTGATGCATAATGTCCAAAAATCATTTCTTATCCATCACAGAAGAATGTGATAAAATGGAAGACACAGTTGGAAGACACAAAGAGATGGAAAAATATTCCATGCTCATGGATTGGCAGAATTAATATTGTGCAAATGTCAGTGTTACCCAGGGCAATTTACACGTTTAATGCAATCCCTACCAAAATACCATGGACTTTCTTCAGAGAGTTAGAACAAATTATTTTAAGATTTGTGTGAAATCAGAAAAGACCCCGAATAGCCAGGGGAATTTTAAAAAAGAAAACCATAGCTGGGGGCATCACAATGCCATATTTCAGGTTGTTCTACAAAGCTGTGGTCATCAAGACAGTGTGGTACTGGCACAAAAACAGACACAGAGATCAATGGAACAGAATAGAGAATCCAGAAGTGGACCCTCAACTTTATGGTCAACTAATATTCGACAAAGCAGGAAAGACTATCCACTAGAAAAAAGACAGTCTCTTCAATAAATGGTGCTGGGAAAATTGGACAGCCACATGCAGAAGAATAAAACTAGACCACTCTCTTGCACCAGACACAAAGATAAACTCAAAATGGATGAAAGATCTAAATGTGAGACAAGATTCCATCAAAATCCTAGAGGAGAACACAGGCAACACCCTTTTTGAACTCAGCCACAGTAACTTCTTGCAAGATACATCCACGAAGGCAAAAGAAACAAAAGCAAAAATGAACTATTGGGACTTCATCAAGATAAGAAGCTTTTGCACAGCAAAGGATACAGTCAACAAAACTAAAAGACAACCTACAGAATGGGAGAAGATATTTGCAAATGATGTATCAGATAAAGGGCTAGTTTCCAAGATCTAGAAAGAACTTATTAAACTCAACACCAAAGAAACAAACAATCCAGTCATGAAATGGGCCAAACATGAAGAGAAATCTCACAGAGGAAGACATAGACATGGCCAACATGCACATGAGAAAATGCTCTGCATCACTGGCCATCAGGGAAATACAAATCAAAACCACAATGAGATCCCACCTCACACCAGTGAGAATGGGGAAAATTAACAAGGCAGGAAACCACAAATGTTGGAGAGGATGCGGAGAAAAGGGAACCCTCTTACACTGTTGGTGGGAATGTGAACTGGTGCAGCCACTCTGGAAAACTGTGTGGAGGTTCCTCAAAGAGTTAAAAATAGACCTGCCCTACGACCCAGCGATTGCACTGCTGGGGATTTACCCCAAAGATACAGATGCAATGAAACGCCGGGACACCTGCACCCCGATGTTTCTAGCAGCAATGGCCACAATAGCCAAACTGTGGAAGGAGCCTCAGTGTCCATCAAAAGATGAATGGATAAAGAAGATGTGGTTTATGTATACAATGGGATATTACTCAGCCATTAGAAATGACAAATACCCACCATTTGCTTCAACGTGGATGGAACTGGACGGTATTATGCTGAGTGAAATGAGTCAATCGAAGAAGGACAAACATTATATGTTCTCATTCATTTGGGGAATATAAATAATAGTGAAAGGGAATAGATGGGAAGGGAGAAGAAATGGGTAGGAAATATCAGAGAGGGAGACAGAACATGGAAGACTCACAACTCTGGGAAATGAACTAGGGGTGGTGGAAGGGAGGAGGGCGGGGTGTGGAGGTGAATGGGTGATGGGCACTGAGAGGGGCACTTGATGGGATGAGCACTTGGTGTTATTCTGTATGTTGGCAAATTGAACACCAATAAAAAATAAATTTAAAATAAATAAATAAATAAATAAATAAATAAATAATAGAAAAAATTTGCTCTAAGTTAATTTTAGACATTACATTAGTTATCCCAGCCTGCTATTACCATGTAAGTTGGCGTAATGCTGCAGCCTTGTCATATCCTGCCCCTTGAAGCAAGTACCAGTCCTAGGAGGGCCAGAGGGACTACTGTTTACATTACTGCCTACCTGAAAGTTGAAAATAGGGCACCAAGTCTGGATATACAATGTTTCTATTGTCCTTTCCTGTGAAAGCATCTTGGGCAGAGATTCTTTGAGGAGAAAATGAAGGACGACATGACATATGTGACATGGTTCAGGATCCATTTAATCCAGCAAATTAAAAACTCAGTGTGAGAAATGGGAATAACTCAGTGAAGTGTTACTAAGCTTTCTTCTGGAAGGTAACCTAGAGAGTTAACTATTTAGATGTATATTATTTTTATATTGTGTTCTGTGTGTCTATGTGTGTGTGTTCGCTGGTTAGGAGGCTTCACTTATGAAGAATATGTGTTTTAATTAATATAAACATGAGTTTCAGAAGAACTGATCACAGTGAGTTGCTAAGTTCCATTTAGAGCAGTATTTAATTTCAGAATAATATGATATTTAAATAAACTTACTTAATCTTGAAGGATTTTTAAAATCTTTTCTTCACCTCTTGCCCTCTTGCATGATTCTTGCCTTGTTTTCTTTCTTTCTTTCTTTCTTTCTTTCTTTCTTTCTTTCTTTCTTTCTTTCTTTCTTTCTTTCTTTCTTTCTTTCTTTCTTTCTTTCTTTCTTTCTTTCTTCTTCTTTCTTTCTTTCTTCTTTCTTTCTTCTTCTTTCTTGTTTCTTTTTTTTCTTTCTTTCTTTTTCTTTCTCTCTTTCTTTCTCTTTCTTTCTTTCTTTCTTTCTTTCTTTCTTTCTTTCTTTCTTTCTTTCTTCTTTCTTTCTTCCTTTTGTGTGTGTAACTAGTTTTCTCATTTCCTTTTAACACTGTATGGCAGTAAGGAGATAGTAAATTTTAAAGATTTATGTAAAGAAATTTGAGAGTCTATGATGAAAGACTGAGTATCTCTTCATATTTTTCACTTTATCATTATAAATATGACCTTCATTATCAAAACCATTCATTATAATCAGTTGCCAGTTTTGCTCAAGAAACTAGAAATGTTCTTAAGTCATGTAGTTCCTGCCCCAAGTTGCCCTTGATGTAAAGTGACAACAATGACAACAGAAATGTACAGCTGTGCATTATCCACCATAAACCCTTCACTTTTTCTGGTTTCTTGCTGCACACCTGTCTCATAGGGGTGTTGTATCAAGTGAAATAACATAGCACAGGGCTTGACAGATGGCAGGTGCTTCATAAATGTCACCTCTCCCTGGGTGTAAGTGGTGCTATACTTTTTAATAACCCACATTTCTCATAAAGAGTCATGCATAGAAATTGTTTTCTAATTTAGAAGTGATAAGTCCACTTCTATGAGAAGTTATAGAAATTATTCATGATTACAAAGGAGCCATTTCATGATTTTAGAAATGTGCTGTGGCTCTCTGTATTTAATGCTTAGACAAGTAGAATAAGGAGAAGATCAACTTTCTTTATTTTTAAAGATTATTTATTTATTTATAATTTAGGGAGAGAGTGTGTGAGGAGGGGAAAGGCAGAGGGAAAAGGAGAGAGAGAATCCCAAGCAGACTCCATGCTGAGCGATGAGCCTCTCTTGAGGTTGGCTCCCAAGACCCCAAGATTGTGTCCTGAGCTAAAAATCAAGAGTCTGATGCTTGAACAACTGAGCCACCCAGGTTCTCCGGGGGGAAATTGCTTTTGTTCACTTTACCCTCCTCCTTTTACCACCCCCCCCCAAAAAAAACCCCTACAAGCCAAAGAAAGTTTACAAAATTAATTCTTGTTTCTTAGAATTCATGTTTAACAGGGACAGTCATTAAAAAAAAAACACTGATTTTTTTTGTTAGAAAATGATAAGGTGATAGCTAAGAGAACATTTAATGCAGATGCTTAAGAAGATCAAAAATTTCAATCATTTTGTTTAAATTTATGGTAGACCCTTAGCTCTGTAATCTTGCTGAGCTACCAAGTATATCTACCAAGTCTAAATTTTTAAGAACTGCATTTCATTAAAGAACTGATACTTTATTAAATTATTGTAAATGTTGCAATCAAATCTGATGTGTATCTTTGTCATCTTCTTAAAATCTAAAACAAGCATTCCACATGGATCTTCTAGGCTCTGAGGAAATTTCTACCTGCATAGGCACATGGTACCCGTCTTCCTCCCAGGTTCCTCACACCACTCTTCCGAACTCACCATTCACTAAGGAACTTCCAGCTCCAGGATAACCTCAGGTTCCATGTCTGCCATTCCCATCCACCCAGGCAAAATTCAGATCTTTTCAGGTAAGCCTTATTGTTCAAGTGACTCTTAGAACAAAAGCAATACCTGCAAAGAAATAACTCACATGACCATGTGTATGAATGTCTATTAATTCCTTTTCACGACTAGAATTTTTTTAGGCATTTTAATGCGGTGCTTGTTAACACACATGCATTTCAATCTGGTAACACATCAAATAGTTTAATAGCAGGAAATGAACCTTCTAGCCAACGTGGTGAAAGTTCCTTTGGGGTCATCTGAGCTTACTTAGGCAGCTTTGAGTTTCAGCTCTGGAATCAGTTCTCTTTTTATTGTTCTTGCTGATCATAGCTTCTCTCCTCATTTGACTTGCCAGCCAACAGATTCTCTAAAAGCTTCGTCTTTTATTCTATGACAGTTACCATGGAAGCAGCATCAAGGATGCTGGGTTTCTGAATGTGTGTGTGTATGTGTGTGTGTGTGTGTGTGTGTGTGTGTGTGTGTGTGTTTGAGTAGGGGAGGACAAGAGAGGCCAATGTTTATGTGTCTGTGTCTGGGTCATTAGAAACTTGAATGATGGAGGACGCCTGGGTGGTTCAGCAATTGAGCGCCTGCCTTTGGCTCAAATCGTGATCCTGGGGTCCTGGGATACAGTCCTGCATCGGGCTCCCTGCAGGGAGCCTGCTTCTCCCTCTGCCTGTGTCTCTGCCTCTCTCTCTCTCTCTCTCTCTCTCTCATTCTCTCTCTCTCTCTCTCTCTGTGTGTGTGTCTTTCATGAATAAATATATAAAATCTTTAAAAAAAGAAATTTGAATGATGGTAAATGGAGAGCTGACTTCACTGTAAAATCAGTTTTAAATCTTGTCATTTTTCTCTCTGTCTAGTTACCAGCCTTCCTCCCTCATCTGTAATGCTGTCTTGTAGCCATGGACTAAGCCGATCCATGAGGTAGTAACCAGGCATGTGAGATGAGCCAGGCTCTGCTTGACTAAGGTAGTGACTTATGAAGGAGATGCACCCACCTCCCCACTTGCCTTGCTCATCACATCACCACCACACAGGGGATAGAATAGAGAAAGATACAAATGTGGGTTCAAAATAGGTGCTCGAAGTATGCTGGTTTAGCCTTTGAGTCTAATCTGTGACAAAAGGAGCCCCACTGAACTTTCCTTTCTGTCATCAACATTGGGAAGCTTGAGGTGAGGAGGATGCAGAAGCATGTGAAGGGAGATACTTTTGGTAATATAAGACTACCTATTGCTTCTTTTGTTTAACCCCTTGTGAGCATTGTAAAGATAAAATAAGACAAAAAATAGCGTATGTGATATTTATTAACCCCAAATCTCCATTAATTTCATCAGTCTTGAAAAGCATTGACATTGAAAATATGAAATTAAGGATCAAATGATTTTACAGTTAGAAACCCTGCAGCTAAAAATTTCAAGATTTCTACTATATGAATAGCCTATGCAGATGAGAGTATTGAGATTTTTCATATAGGAGCATAAGGAAAAATGTAAAATCATCTTGAATTAAGTTTGCCAATGTGAAGGCACTGAAATATAAAACATTCTAAAAATGAGCACTAAAGGAGCACTCTCTTCAATCTGTGTCTCATTCATTGTCATTCTTTTCCTCTGAGGCATCTTAAAAGGTAAACACATGTCTTTACTTTTTATAACCAAATTTAAAATTTGCAGTGAAGAAAGAATACTGACAAAATGTAGAATGCAGTCAATCAAGAACACAGGGGCCACTTTGTAACAATTCTTGGTATTAATTGAAAGTGATTTCATTATCTATTTAAGAAGTCTAAATTCTGTGAAGTAGAAGGAAAGCTTAATGCCAAATATAATGTTTTCAGAAGCTAATGGGATCATTTAGTGAGTTCTTGGCAGAAAAAGTAGCTGTTCCATTAAACTATTAGATTGTTTTATATTCCTTTTACATTTGTTTCCTGTAAGAAAAAGCCTACCTTTATTTAGTATTACTTGTGGTCTTTATTTATGAGGTGAAAAATTCCAATCTATGAGAAAACAGCATTACCCAACTATACTTTTCAACTGGAAGCATTGCTTTTGGCAAGTTTAGTAATAATAAATATTAAACATGATATACCAAGTGCTATTCTAAATATCATACAAACATTAACTCATTTAAGATTCATTTGTTATAGTAGCATTAGAGTTAATATTTCAAAATAAAATGCTATTGATGATATTCTTTGTTCTTTATGTTTCTCCATGAACACAGACATCATCTTTTTTTTTTTTTTTTTTATCAAGAATATCTAAAAAAGGGCAGCCCGGGTGGCTCAGTGGTTTAGCACTGCCTTTAGCCCAGGGCGTGATCCTGGAGACCGGGGATCGAGTCCCACGTCAGGCTCCCTGAATGGAGCCTGCTTCTCCCTCTGCCTCTCTCTCTCTCTCTCTTTCTCTTTCTCTCTCTCTGTCTCTCATGAATAAATAAATAATTTTAAAAAAAGAATATCTAAAAAAAAACTAGGAAAATATCTAAAAAGTACTATTACTTATGTAACTTTTACATGTTAGATATGTGAGATGGAATAGCACAGGTAAGGGCCCTCATACTTTGTACATACTTATGTGCTTTAAATCTGGTGTTATGATTGTTAATATCATCAGTTTATATATACTTACACTTTATTATAAAGATGTTGTATCAAAAAGTCTTTATATTGAGAAGCAGCATGAAGAAAGGATGTTCAGTGAAACAAATATTTTTAATCCATATATTTCATAGGGTGGTATCTTGTAACACAGAATGATGAAATTCAAGTGCTTTTTGTACACATTTGTGTTTAGTTTAATAGGAGGGGAAGGGAAAACGTGGAGCACTCACTGTGTGTAAGACATAGTATTAACCATTTTAGGTCTATCACTTTCATTAATGCTCACAACAGTCCTGTATAGAAAGTGTTAATCATTTCCATTTTACAGAGAAACAAACTGTGGTCTAGATTATATAACTAGTGAAAGTTACATGGCTAGAGAACTGCTCCAAACTGAAGGCATTAGTCCCCAAAGCCTGCAGGCTTACACTTAACACAATATGGTATGTATAGCCACCACCTGTTTGTTGAGTCCCTTCTCTGGCTAGGTGCCATCCTTGGTGCTAGGGATACAGCCACCAGGGAGAGGTGTTGCCCTCGGTCTTTACGTGTACTATGGAAACATTATAATAGGGTCATGTTCAAAAGTAACATGGAATCCCAGGGGAATGACAGAGTATCTGTGGCTCAAGATGTGTAAGAACTTGGGGCACCCGGGTGGCTCAGTGGTTAAGCACCTGCCTTTGACCCAGGGTGTGATCCTGGAGACCCGGGATCGAGTCCCACATTGGGCTCCCTGCGTGGAGCCTGCTTCTCCCTCTGCCTGTGTCTCTGCCTCTCTCTCTCTCTCTCTGTGTCTCTCATGAATAAATAAATAAAATCCTTAAAGAAAAGTGTAAAAACTTAATGGTCAACTTTCAAAACTTCTGCAGTATTGTCCTGCTCCTTCCCCATGCATGTTAGTACAGTATACTTTTTTTTTTCTTTTTTTTTTTTAGTATTCTTTTTTCTTACGGTGCTTTGCGGTTCTAGTCTCTGCCAAGTTATGAACCTTTTCAGTCATGAGCCCAAAACAAGAAAGTTTTTTCAAATCAGAAGCCTAATATTTATACATGCTGTATATAGCAAATATATATATTTCAATAGCAAAGCTGCTAAAAACCATAATTAATATTTTTGTTTTCACAGAAGAAAACTTATCATATAGGAGAGAGGGAATATCCACCATAATAATAAATAATAGTAGCTGCCATTTATTGATGGCTTGTCATATGCCAAGTACTGTCCTACCTGCTTTACACCCCAAATTTATTTCTCAGTATACTCTATGAGATTATAATCATCATTTTGGAGGGGAAATTGGGGGATAGATCGATTTGGTCAAGGTAGCAGAGCTAGTTAAAATGTAGCCTCGTTCAGAAACCGGTGTAGATGATCCAAGCATACTCCTTTTCTAATGACTGAGGTTTAGGGTCTGGAACCACTCTGGCAAGTTTGCATTCCAGCTCTCCTGCTTCTTTGCTTTGAACCATAGACAAGATGCTTAACTTATCTGTGCCTCAGTTTCTTCATCAGAAAAATGAGGATGATAATTAGAATACCTTTTCCATAGAATTGGTTACAAGGATTAAATAAGCAGTTTTATGTAATGTTCTTAGAATAATGCATACCAGAGCAAATGCTCAGGAAAGGATAGTAGTAGTTGTTTTATTATTACTATTGTTATTTTTCTCTTCCAGAAGAACAAAAGATGGAAATTATCATGTGGCAGGGACTAAAGCATGTAATTTATATTATTTTTTGGTCACAATCAACATATTAACTAAAAATACCACATCCAATGAGGGTTATAGTGTTCTAAGTTAAATTTTATTCATCTCACAGATTCCAAATTATTCTAAGAGAATATTTGAGCTTTCCATTCTTCATTTCATTTTACTTGAAATCAGTGTCATTCTGATTTTACTCCTTTGTTCAGATCTAAAAATTAGTGACCAAAAAAAAAAAAAAAAAAAAAAAAAAGATCTGAACTTGACATTCAAAATCAAAAAGATAAACATTTTTTCCTAACATGTTTCCTAGTACCAAATTAAAAGTTCAATATATTGGAAAGAAAACCTGATCATAAACAATCCAATACAACCTGGTCTCACATTCTTTTATCTGTTAATTACCAATGATGTTTGGAAATTAATGATTCCATGCAAATATTAAATTGGCTTACATGCTTGCCATTGTTTATCTGTGGGTGAGAAGATTTACCAGGACACAAACAAGTTAATTACAATACCATTCTATTCTAGCATTCTTCACTTGAATACAACAGTGGTCTTCCCGGGAGGAGAGAACATGCTTCCCAGGGAGCCAGGGTTGGGGGGATAAGCTATTAATATGCGTACTTATAACAACACACACACATACACACACCCTTAGAGACAGAAACATAATTCTTTAAGAGCCTTATGCAGAACATTGTGTCCTTGGTTTAGGTGCTATAGCAACCAAATAAAACTATTTAAAGTGGCAACAAAACTCCCCACCAAAAGACTTGTTCATGTCATGCAACGAAAGGAGAAAGCATTGAACCAGAAATGAAATTATTGGAAGAATAATAAAATAGAGTTTGGGGTAACTTAGTACCAAGGATTATTTTATGGATATCTGCCTAGAGAATGTATTTAAAGTGTATTAAACTTCTTTATAAAACATTTACATTTTGCCACGGGTCTTTAGAGTTAGAACTGCAAAAATAGCTTTAATTATACTATTTTGCATATGAAAATATGATTTTCTTGCAAAATTTGTTTAAATTCTCATGTTTCCTCTTATCATTTTGATGGACTATATGACTTTTATCACCCTTATTAATTTTCTGTGATGATCCTTGGCAGAGCAAGAGAAAAATATTTCTGAGGAAAATGAATAAACCACAGAGAAATACTGATATTCTCCAGGGGATAAACTCCAGAAAGGAACTAACATGCAGGCTACACAAGATAGCCTTCCATGAACATTTTGATAAAAAAGAAGAAAAGGCTAGGAAGCAGCAGGTGTGTGTGATAGCAAGATAATGAGCAGTATGTATAATAATTGGCAGAGTCACACCAGAGATGTTCTGGTTCAAAAAATAAAATGCATAAATTTTTAACAGGTGTGTTTATTTTTTTAAGCTTGTGAAAAAATATGCTAAGGGGCTTCTAGGGTTATATGATGGGGTGAAGCTGTATAATTGAATCACTTTCTCCCAAACTTAATAAAATTAGCAAAAAAACAAAACAAAACAAAACAAAACATTTAAAGCAGAATTACACTGTCAGAAATAAAGCAAAAGAAATGGCAGTACTCTCCATCATGATATTTGAATAGTGGGAGTCAAAGAGACAGAGGATCCCAGAAATCTCCATGCAGTGTCTACACACTTTTCTATCCCATCCACCCACTCTATCACCACCACTCCCTCCCCTGTCAAAGCGATACACAGGACACAGTCCTTCACAATAGCTTAGGTACCACTGCCTGCCCTCTACAGTTTAAAACCAATTTACATGGGGAGGAGGCAAACTATGGAAAAACAGAAAACTCAAAGGGGAGGAAAGGCTCAGAGCTCTTACATCTCAGCAGTTCACCCAAACCAGGAAGAAATGCCAGGGGTCAGCTTTTTGTTTTGTTTGTTCTCCAGCTTAATGGTCAGTGGAAAAGGATGAGTAAAATGTGCATAATCACTGAGAGAAATTACTTCCTGCAATTAGTAGGAATTTAGTAGAATAGAAGATAAAATAGAACATAAATTAGACAAACAAGCTCCCGTGCCAGAACAGGTGGCCTTGCAGGGGAGAAGGGATGCAAAGAATCCTACTTGTAATGGTTCCCCCTCCATGAGGCCAAAGTGCCTGTGGCTCAAACCTGAAAGTTCTTGCTTCCTCTTTCCTACTAGATTGGGTACAATTAAAAAGTTTTAGGGACACCCGGGTGGCTCAGTGGTTGAGCGCCTGCCTTTGGCTCAGGGCCTGATCCCGGATTCCCGGGATTGAGTCCCGCATTGGGCTCCCTGCATGGAGCCTGCTTCTCCTCCCTCTCCCTCTCTTTCTGTGTCTCTCATGAAGAAGTAAATAAAATCTTTAAAAAAAAGTTTTGTACTACCAGGTATTGATAAGGGGTTTAGAGAAACTATAACTCTTATACCTTGTTAATGGGACAGTAGGTAGATGCAAACTTTTTGGAAAATTATTTGGCTATGTTAATCAGAATTTAAAATGCACCTATTTCATGACCAAGCAGTTCCACTCATAAGAATGTTACCTACAGTTAGTAAAAGTGTATGTACCAGAATTTTTATTGAACATTATGTGAAATGGTAAAATATTAAAAACAATTCTACTGATCTTAAATGAGGGAATGACTCAATTATATGCACACAGTGGAATGCTCTAGAGTGACTAAAAATAAAGTTTTATGCCCTGATGTGAAAAATCTCTCCAAGCTATACACAAGTGAAAAAAAAAGTGCAGGGCAGCCCGGATGGCGCAGCGGTTTAGCACCACCTTCAGTCCAGGGCATGATCCTGGAGACTCAGGATCGAGTCCCACATCAGGCTCCCTGCATGGAGCCTGCTTCTCCCTCTGCCTGTGTCTCTGCCTCTCTCTCTCTCTCTGTGTGTGTATCTCTCATGAATGAATAAACAAAATCTTTAAAATAAATGCAGAATATTGTGTGTAAGTAAAATAAAAGAACATGTGTACCTATGCTTTTTTCCCAGAATAATTCATAAGAGAATATAATTTCTATTGGGAAGAAGTTCAAGGGTTGGAGCTGCAGTAGAAAAACAGCTCTTGCTTCCCATTGCGTACATTCTATTCTGTTTGAAAATTAACTGTGCATAAGTACTGTGTTTGCTTCCATGTTCACTATTGCTGTCCCAAAGTCAACATGCTCAAAAGAGAATCCATACTACCTCTAACCCATCACTTTTCCTGTGTTACTTGATATTGGATAATAGCTCTGACCATTCTCCTATGAAAGCAGTCAGAAAATCTGAGTCATTTTAAAAAATTATTTATATATTTTTTAAAATACAAAAAAAAAACATGCTTTCTAACTGCAGAAATCTTGGAGGAAAAGAAGATATAGGGAAGATAAGAATATGTTAATTGTCTGTAAATTTACTATCCAGTGCTTGCTTTGGCAGCACGCATACTAAAACTTTTGTAAATTTGCCATCCATAAAAACTGTGGTTAAATGTTTGTGTATGTATTAAACAGAGAGATAGTAGATGGATGATTGATCAAACATAGACAAACAGATAGACAGGCATAGACATATTCACACACCACACAGACACACGCAACTGTTATGTAACCTGCTTTTTTCCCCATTTAACAAGATATCATGAATAAGCCAATACGTAATCTTTTTTTAAGTTTTTTAAAAGATTTTTTATTTACTTATTTATGAGAGACACAGAAAAAGAGAGCCAGAGATACAGGCAGAGGGAGAAGCAGGCTTCCTGCAGGGAGCCCGATGTGGGACTCGATCCTGGGACCCCAGGGTCACCCCTGGGCCGAAGCCAGGCACTCAACCGCGGAGCCACCCAGCCATCCCAATACATAATCTTTTATATCATATCCCACAAGTGATTTACCCAGTCTCCCACTGTAAAACATTTAAGTATTTTCCAGATTTTTCAGTAGCATACACAATGGTGTTGTGAACATCCTTAGAGTTACTTGTGGAATTAATGAATAGTTCCCAACTAAAACAACCTCACTGCATGTGAGCACAGATGCACTCTCCAGTTGAACTAGTGAAGGATGAATTTTTTTTTTAAGATTTTATTTATTTGTTCATGAGAGACACAGAGAGACAGAGAGAGAGAGAGAGGCAGAGACACAGGCAGAGGGAGAAGCAGGCTCCATGCAGGGAGCCCGACGTGGTTCTTGATCCCAGGTTTCCAAGTTCACACCCTGGTCTGAAGGTGGCACTAAACCGCTGAGCCACCTGGGCTGCCCAGGATGAATGGTTCTAATTGGAAGTTAATGTTGAAGAAACAATGATACACTGTTATTTTGAAATAACAGAGGATATTTTTTTCTCAAGTTTTTATTTAAAGTCCAGTGGGTTAGCACATAGTGTAATATTAGTTTCAGGTTTAGAATTTAGTGATACATCACTTATATACAACACGAGGTATTCATCACAAGTGCCCTCCTTAATCCCAATCACCTATTTCACCCATCCTCCCATCCACCTCCCCTCTGGTAACCACCAGTTTGTTCTTAGTAGTTAAGAGTCTGTTTCTTGGTTTGCCTCTAGAAAGAGAGGATAGCTAGTGCAGTTCTTCAATAAAATTGTATTAAAAAATGGGAAGGACATCCCAAATAGGACCATAGGAAAACTTACAAAATAATAGGAAAAGGTAGGGCTTGACATTGAATGAAATGTGGCTGCAGTGCAAGTATAGTTGTAGCATAAAGTGCTGGCACATTTCATGTGTGAAAATATCCAGCCCACGTGATATCTGACATTCCCTCATGAGATGACCATTCATTAGATTATTGGTTTGTTAACACTTAGGTGAGCATGTTAAGGTATTATTAGACACTTAGGCCTTAACATAAAAATATTTCTCTAACTTTGTTATGACCAGTTGCATATATAGTGAGAACATATATTTAGCATTGATTATTAATTTTAAGTATTAACTATTGAGTATTAATTATAAACCATTTCAATGGTTAAGCCATTAAACCAATTTAATATATTAAATTTTATAAATAATTTAATTATTAATGTTAATATCAATAATCTTATTACTAATTATATTAATAGTGTTTATACATTGAATATATATAGCCAAATATATATGTGTGTGTGTTTAAATCTATTATCAGCTGATTTCATCACATTCATTTATCTTTTTTTGTAGGCATTCAATTAAAAGGAGTACCTAAACACTTTATGCCAACAGGGAAATTTAACAGTTAATGCACTTAACAACACATGAAGTCAAAATTGAAAGAGCTTTGTAAATTAGATTTTTAGGCAGAATGTGAGAACTGGCTGATAGGTTTTAATATGGTCCAGATTTTCATTCGTCTTTTGTCCTTCAGTTTATCATTTATGCCCACAAAACTCAAGCAAAGAAAAAAGTAAACTATTTAGTGAATCAGAAGAAAGTAGGGTTCAGCTCAGCAAACCCAGCAGACACCTATTCTGTGTGAGACAGTAGGATCAACTATGAAATATAGGATGTTTATGAAGGAAACTGACCGTTTTTCAGAGGATAGAATTATTAAATAAATAATTTTAGTGTGATAAAAATAATGCTACATACAGTGTGCTTTCTTAGAAATATTTAATACACAGAATTATGTTCACAATAGTATAAAGAAGGGGGTGATTAATTTTTTAGGAGGAGAGTGTACAGTCATTGAGGACCAGAGAACAAAGGACATGATAAACCTTGAAGAAGGCTTTTCCATTCCCCATCCTGTGGGAGGTTGAGACAGAGAAAATAACAGACACAAAGGTATAGAGGTATTTGTAGAGGACAAGGAGCATTTTGGTGTTGCTGGATTATAGAGTATAAAGTAGAAAGTGTCAGGGGTTATAAGTGGTATTCTTAAGGAGCAGATAAAAATAACATTATATTCTGATACTTTCTCCTTTGGTTAAATTTTTACAAATCCTTAGAAGGTTTGCAACATATATTATGTTGTAGTAACATCTTTGTATCTGATTGCTTTCCCATTTAGAATATTAAGAAAGAAAATTAAGATGTTGGTTATAGAGTCAGGAGATATTTTGTATGTGTACACATTTTACATTGGTGGCAGCTTAAGTATTTTTAAAATGCCTATTGATTGGTAGATTGGTTTTGTTTTCTTTTGCTGTAGTATGTTAGATTTGAGCAAGTCAAAATATATAAGCATGATACAGCAGAGTACTCTGCAAATTTTTTTTTCAGCTGTGAATGGCTAATTGTTAAGCATTACCTTTGTGTAGCAATTACTGAAGCCACTGATGGTGCCATAGTAAAAACAAATTACAAGGAGTTTTTCTGTTATTGTCCAGCTCTCTAATGAAGTTATTACAAAACTGATTTACTTATTAGCATATGTAACACTAGAGAGGAGAAGACATTAAAAGCTAGGGTTTAGGGCAACCAGGTGGCTCAGTGGTTTAGCACCTGCCTTCAGCCCAGGGCGTGATCCTGGTGACCTGGGATCGAGTCCCGCGTTGGGCTCCCTGCATGGAGCCTGCTTCTCTCTTTCTCTCTCTCTCTCCCTCTTTCCGTGTGTGTGTGTGTGTCTCATGAATAAATAAATAAAATCTTAAAAAAAATAAAAGCTAGGATTTAGGGTTAGGCAGGGATCAGATAAAGCAGGACTTTGTGGTAAGGATTTTGACGTTGCTCCTAAATACAACAGGAAGCCACTGGAAAGTTAGAAATAGGACAGAGAAATTACTTAATTTTTTTTTTTTAGATCATTCTACCATGTGGAACATTTTTCGAGAAATGGAGGTGAGAGGGACATCTGGGTGGCTCCGTGGTTGAGCATCTGCCTCCAGCTTAGGGTGTGATCTCAGGGTTCTGGGATCGAGTCCCGCATCGGGCTCCCTAGGGAGTCTGCTTCTCCCTCTGACTGTGTCTCTGTCTCTCTCTCTGTCTGTCATGAATAAATTTTAAAATTCTTGAGAGAGAGAGAGAGAGAAATGGAGGTGAGAAGCAGAACTAACAATGATCTGTAGCCATAGTCCAAGAGAGATGATGGTTACCTGGACTAATACATTACCACTGGAGATAGTAAGAAATAGAGAAGTTAACTTTGTTGATTTTTATCTATGGAGTTGAAGAAAAGAGTCCAATTAAGAATTCATTCTAGAGTTGGTAAAATGTTATGTGCCTGTTCTAAAAAACAAAAACTGGGATGAAAAGTTTGGGGTAAAGATTGTGTGGAGAATCAAGACTTCAGTTTTGGACATGTTATGTTTCAAGTGTCTATTAGAGAGCCAAGTAAAGTTGTGAAGCAAATGACCATATTTGTGAGTTTACAGCTCAGGGGTTGCTCAGAGCTGGAAAAACATGTTGGCAATAATCAGCTTATAGATGATACCTAAAGACATGGATCTAAATGAGATCATAAGAGGACAGACAAATAGTAAAGTTTTTTTTTGAAATTCAGTTGCAACAGGAAGGAGGGTCAGAATAATGTTTATCATACATGAGCTCAGTTTGTAGAAGAAAATGGATATTATGACTTACGATGGCTTTCTGGTCATTACTTTTTTTTTTTCCCCAGGTAAATTTTTCCTTGTTCACTTGAAACTTCCAAATGAATTTTTAAATTTATGTTAAATAATTTATGAGCTATCACCTAATATAGCATGTGTCAATAATAGTATTGTAGTAAATGGGTGCTAAGTGATATGAAAGTTAATAACCCATACTAATTCATAAACATATTCTAAAACCTTATTAGTTGTCTGCCTCATGTTGTAAAGACAAGAATAGCAAATAAAAATAAAAGCCCTAATGAGAAGTTACATAACCAAATTTACACATATCCTTAGTGAAAAGCCAAACATAAATCTCAGGTCTCCTCACTCCCGATGCTATGACTGTTTCCTGTGATGTGCGTTTATAGCCTAAGGCAGTGTCAGGTTGTGACCTTTTTTGAGCATCAACCATTTCCAGCCTGTGTAGATGGTCAAAATATCTTGCACGATAGCAAAAAGGCAAACTAGTTTTTAAACACTTTGCCCACTGAAAGGTAATAAAGATAATATATATCATTCCTAGACTATAATATTTTATTATTGCCAGCATTCTCTACTAATTCTGTGTCTACTTAATAATTTCTCTTACTGTCTCTATGATGTAAGAAAGTATTGCTGAGGACTAAAGTATATTTTATTTATATTTAAGATTTTATTTATTTATTTGACAGACAGAGAGAGAAAACACAAGCAGGGGGAACAGCAGGCAGAGGGAGAGGGAGAAGCAGACTTCCACTGATCAGGGAGCCAAATGTGGGGCTGATCCCAGGACATTAGGATTGTGACCAAAGCTGAAGGCGGGTGATTAACTGAGCCACCCAGGCACCCTCTAAAATGTGTTTTCTATACAATACTAGTGTTACCATATCACCAAAAGCAAATTCACATAATTATTAAAATTTTACTCATTTTTTCATCATGATAAGTGTATTCTTTAATCTCCATCACCTATTTCAGCCATTCACTACCATGCCTGCTCCAGTAACCATCAGTGTATTCTCTATAGTTAAGAGTCTGTTTTTAGATTTCTCTTTCCTTTGCTCATTTGTTTTGTTTCTTAAATTTCACATATGAGTAAGATCATGCGGTATTTGTTTTTTTCTTACTGACTTATTTCACTTAGTATTATACTCCAGTTCTATCCATATTGCTGCAAATGGCAAATTTTCATACTTTTATGTATAAATATTCATATATATATGAATATATTTACATATATTCATATATATTTATATATGTAACACATCTTGTTTATTTATCTATCAACGGATACTCAGACTAATTTCATAATGTGATTATTGTAAATAATGCTACAATGAACATTGGGGCTCATGTATCCCTTTGAATTACTGTTTTTGTATTTTCTGGGTAAATACCCTATAGTGTAGTGTAGTTCTACTTTAAATTTTTTGAGGAAACAATATTGTGTTTTCCATAGTGACCGCATCAGTTTGCATTCCTGCCAACGGTGCACTAGGGTTCCTTTTTCTCCACATGCTTGCCAACACTTATTGTTTCTTGTATTTTTTTATGTTAGCCATTCCAACAGGTAGGAGGTGACACTTCATTGTAGCTTTGATTTGCATTTCCCCGATGATGAGTGATGTTGAACATCTTTTCATGTGTTTGTTGGCCTTTTTGTATGTCTTCTTTGGAGAAATGTCTGTTCATGTCTTCTGCCCATTTTTTAATTGGATTTTTGGTTTTGGGATGTCGGGTTGTATCAGTTCTTTATATATTTTGGATGCTAACCCTTTATTAGATATGTCATTTGCAAATATCTTCTCCCATTCTGTAGGTTGCCTTTGAGTTTTGTTGATTGTTTATTTTGCTGTGTAGAAACTTTTTATTTTGATGTAGTCCCAATAGTTTATTTTTGCTTTTGTTTCCCCTGTCTCAGGAGACATAGCTGGAAAAATGTTGCTCCTTGGGGTGCATGGATGGCTCACTTGGTACACCATTCAAGTCTTGATCTTGGGTCATGAGTTCAAACCTCCCTATTGAGGATAGAGTTTACTTAAAAAAAAAAATGTTACTATGGCCTCATGTCAGAGGAATTACTGCTTATGCTTTCTTCAAGGATTTTTATGGTTTCTTATAGTTAGGCCTTTACTCCATTTTGAGTTTATTTTTGTGTATGGTAGAAGAAAGTGATTTATTTTCATTCTTTTGCACGTAGCTATCCAGTTTTTCCACTCATTTGTTGAGAAGATTACCTTTTTCTCATTGCATATCGTTGCCTCTTTTGTTGAAGATTAGTTGACAATATAATCATGGGTTTATTTCTGGGGTTTCTGTCCTGTTCTATTGATATGTGTCTGTTTTTTGTGCTAATATCACACTGTTTAGATTACTACAGATTTATAGTATAACTTGAAATCTGGGAGTGTGCTACCTCCATCGGTGTTTTTCTTTTTCAAGATTGTTTTGGCCATTCAGGGTCTTTTGCGATTCCATTTGAATTTTAGGATTATTTGTTCTGGTTCTGTGAAAAATGCTGTTGGGATTTTGAGAGATTGCATTAATCTGTAGATTGCTTTGGGTAGTATGGAAATTTAAAAATATTTGTTCTTCCAACTCATGAGCATGGAATGTTTTTGCATTCCAAAAATTCATGCAGTTTTAAAATCCTGGATTTGATAAGAACATTCAAAGTATAAAAGACAACTGACCATTTTTGTACTTAATATAGAAAATTAATAAAAAGTGTGCTATGAATCATTAGATAATAAAAGCATTAACTGAAATAAAAACTGAATTATGTATAAACTCAAAAATTTTAAAAAGACTCATGCACAATTTGAATATGCACAATTTGAACAGTTAAATGTCAGCTAAACATAGTCAAAAAAATTAAAGTCTTCTATTCTTACTGCACAGGTAGTACAGTATAGCAAAATTTTCCCAAAGCATTTCATAGAATGCTATTATAAAAAGAGGGAGGGAGGGAGGGAGGGAGAGAGAGAGAGAGAGAGAGAGAGAGAGAGAGATTTTATGGGCAAATACATCTGGGCAACAATGAGTTAAGCAAACCCATGCCTTTCAGAACTTATAATGTACAGCTGTGCATTGTCAATCTCTTAGGGTTAAACATCTTAGCCAGTATTCCCCAAATGTGTATGACTATAGATCCCAGCCTTTTCCATTTCTTTTAGAATCACTGTTAGGGGATCATACTTGGAGAATGCTGCTCCAAAGAAGGGATGAGATTGAAGGACAATAGAGGCAGACCCCCTAAGTATAGTTAGATAAATTTTATTGTCTGTGACCTTGAAAGTCATCACTTTTGTGTTTCTTATATTCATTTAAAACCCTCATAAACATTCAAGGTTAGGAAGGGCAAATTCTGTATTAAAGGCTCAAATCCAAACTGACCCCAGGCAAAATGATGAAGTAAGCAAAGTCTATTTTTGGCTTTTTACCTTCAGTATCATCACATTTTCTTTCTACTATTGACAACTCACTTAGGTTGTCATCCATCCTCACCATCCCGGGATCCTGCTCTAAAACCCTTTCCCAGAGGGTGTTTAAACATGGCCAATTATACCTGCCTTCTGCTCTTTTCCCTGACAAAGAGCCAATTTCTGCTAAGGATACACCACCTCTGGGAGTACTTTGATTGCATTGTCTTTTAGACTGAAAGCTCTGTCTAGAGCCTTAACAAATGTGTGTACTTGTGGCAGTTTAGGCCTTGTAACATAAAGTAAGGATTTCTACTTTTGGGCAAATGGCCCAGCTGGAAGGCTCTCCAAACATAGCTCATTAGTCACCTTCTATTTTGCCTACTATCAATACCAATACTGGAAAAGAAAAAGAAAAAACGTATATGTATATACATAATTTCTCAGGAAAAATAGAATTAAATGAGGCTATAGAAGTAACTCTGCCTGTTGAAAGGGCTGAGAGTCAGAGGCTTGGGTTCAGTCTTATCTTGGTTACCAGCTGGTTCTTTAATGTTCAGCTGATTCAATGTTATAAGGTCTCAGTTTCCCCACTTGTCCAGTGGGAATAATACTTTCATTGTGTGAAGACTGTGAAGATGGTGAAAGGAGACATAGTAACAGATAGGAAAGTGTTTTTGAACAGCCAAAAGGCAACATGATATTCTTTCAATGACTTTATTTTGCATAAAAAGAAATTAGAATTGGCCTAAAATTTTTCAAAATGATCTAGTTAGTATGTGTTCCAAAATGAATCATATAATATTAGAACTGAAATGGATCTTTTTTTTTCTTTTTTTTTAATTTTTTATTGGTGTTCAATTTACTAACATACAGAATAACCCCCAGTGCCCGTCACCCATTCACTCCCACCCCCCGCCCTCCTCCCCTTCTACCACCCCTAGCTCGTTTCCCAGAGTTAGCAGTCTTTACGTTCTGTCTCCCTTTCTGATATTTCCCATACATTTCTTCTCCCTTCCCTTATATTCCCTTTCACTATTATTTATATTCCCCAAAGGAATGAGAACATATAATGTTTGTCCTTCTCCGACTGGCTTACTTCACTCAGCATAATACCCTCCAGTTCCATCCACGTTGAAGCAAATGGTAGGTATTTGTCATTTCTAATAGCTGAGTAATATTCCATTGTATACATAAACCACATCTTCTTTATCCATTCATCTTTTGTTGGACACCGAGGCTCCTCCCACAGTTTGGCTATCGTGGCCATTGCTGCTATAAACATCGGGGTGCAGGTGTCCCGGCGTTTCACTGCATCTGTATCTTTGGGGTAAATCCCCAATAGTGCAATGGATCTTAAGGGTCATTAAGTATAAGAGAGAACACTCATGCCCCCAAAAAAGTAAATGAGATTATCTCAAGGTAAGGCTGAAACTGGAACCTATTTATTTAAATCTGGGACATTAACATTTTCCCTCTATGTCCTGGCATACTTGAGAGTCCAGGAATTTCAGCTGCAAATGAGACTAAAATCAGAGTTGAGTCAGGAATCTTAGTTTCCTTGTCTCCAATCAAGGAACAAGAGTCATTTCTATAGCCTAAGGTTTAATGATATGTTATGTCCATAGTTTTGCAGAAAAACTAGGGATTATGGCATGAAAGCTTTCTAAAATGTTATTGGTCACCACAGCTAGAGCAAAACTTCTTTCCTCTTCAATCTTTTCCAGATGCAGGAATGAATCCAAAGTCTTTGCATATCTTGCTCAGCTTTTTCATCTATTCCCTGAATGTACTGCCAAGGACATCTGCTTCTGCCCTGCCATCTATTTGCCCACAGCCTTATAAAGAGCTTTCTAGACACTATTATATTCAGAGATTTCACTCCTTAAACCATATTAAAACACACCTACATCCTACAGTAAATATAGTTTTGGTGTAAAATAATTTATAGAGGATTTGCCTTACACAATTCACTTAGTACAGGAATGATTCTTGCATGATTTCTTAATAAACATGGGCTTTTAGGCAATTTCTAGATTAGACCAACATTTACCAGCTGTGAGTAAGAACGAGGAGTGTAATCTCTGCATCTCAGATGTCTCAACTATAAACTGAGGATGGTAAATGGACTATCCAAGAGGGTTAGTGTGAATAGTTACCATGCTTATGAAGACCTCTAAAAATTCTTAAAAGGTTAACAATTGTGTAATATTAGTAGAAGATACGCAGATGCTCTTTGAGCTGTTCTTTCAAGTTTTCTTATGTCAAAAAAAAAATAGAAAGCCCTTCTTCCCAAGATGCAGCTGTTGGCATTAATAATATTATTACTGTTGTTATTGGAATCAGTATGCATACCCAGAAATTCTTGGGAAGTAACATCTAGCCTCTATAAAATGTTTCAAATATAATTAAAATATATTTAATTTTAATAATTCATTGAATAATTTAACAAATTTCATAATTACTGTCATTTATTAGGATACTTAATTAAGCATTTATTAATTTGAATTTTTTAGTTTCTGTATTTTAGACACAATAAACCGTACCTTTTTCCTTTCATTTCCTTAATGTTTCCCAGAAAAGTAGGTTTCTGAAATACTGACAGCTTCTGTTCCTGAAGGATGATATGGTCCTGCCTGTTTTACATCTAATTTTTTTATGTAATAGATCTTAAACAATGAAGATAGAGTGCAGTTAAATATTTTTAATCTTCTTCTCCATTTCATTGAGGTTATTATCTTAATAAAGAGACTGGTACCCTGCCTCATTGCCAAGGTGACAAGTGCAGTAGGTCCAACAATGCATATAGAGCAAATAAGAGGTGCAATGGGGAGACCATCAAAAAGATGAGAGAGAACCTTACACAAATGGCAGTACCTGTGTGACATTTAGGGCCCTTATTCTCAAATTCCAATCCAGGCTGCAGAATTAACCTTACATTAGGTCAAGACAGCTGGATGAGTGCCAAGATATACATCCAGAAAGAAGCAGTTAGTATAATTGACTTAGGGATCTTGTATTACTGAGTGGAATCACACTTGGTGCTAGCATTGATTATGATTTTCCTATGAGCAGAATGTGTGAAGTTCTGTACTTGGTGGCGATTGAGTGATTAAATATCTTCTGTCTTTTTATGAGAAATTACTTTGGCCTATTTTTCTTAGGCTTATAGTCTTTACAGTCTCATTTCACTGATTTCTTATTTCAGGCACAGTCAGATCTGACATTAATACCAAACTTACTTAATTGGTGAGTCAGTCAAAAATCACTTTCCTGGCAAGCGGTAAAATAAAAAAAAAGTCCAAGGAGACAGCTGGTCTAGAGGGAGATAAGTGCCTGCTGGAGTAGGAAGAGAACAGAAAGTCTCCAGGAAAAAGAAGGAAATAAATCTATCAAATGCAATAGGGATTTTTTAGCTAAAAAACAAACAAAAAACAAAAAACAAACAAACAAAAAAACCAACCTCTGTAAAGTACCATGCCATATCTGACGGAACTCTGGGAGAAAATTAAGTATTGTGTTAGAGTAAACAATGCAAATGAAAACAAAATGGGCAACAACTTTATTATAAAGGTGCTATAATAACATGCTTAGCTTTAAATTGAACAATAGTCAAAATAATGTAAATATTAATTATTAAGTAAAAATGATGTTCTATTAAACCAAGAAGACAGGAGAAAGAAAATAGGCATGATCACCAAGCAAATAGGATGATACTAAGATAAATTCGTATAAAAGGAAATCATTAGGGCCTAAAAATAAACAAATATTGGGTCTAGATTATTGAAAAATATGAAGTTAAAAACTATAGGTTAAAAAACATTTTAAATAAATGGAACTATGGAGGAGAAGGTGCCATTTGACTTCTTTTTAAAACTTTATATGTAAGTGCTTTATTAAATATTTTTAAAGTAAGGAAAATATGACAAATACTATTTTTATTACTTCTTCATTTTCGTTCTCTGATCTCTTGCATCTTAAAAAAAATATTGGTAACATCAACACTGGTTTAGGATATTAATTTAGTGGGGGTTTTATTGAAAGAGTTCATAATGCTCAGAAAGGCAACAGAATAAACAGAGTGAACGCCCAGTTTAGCACCTCCAAAGTGTTAGGGCATGACTGTCACTCTTCACCAGAAAAATAGTGGACCCCATTCCAGGTTTAGCAGCCAGAGCTGGGAGCCGGAAGGGAAGAGTTTTTCTCATTGCAATGTGAACTGTTAATTGATTTCCTTTTGCATTTCTAAAATAGACAAATTATTTGCTCTTAATTCCAAAATACAAATGCATTTCCCCTTTTTGCCATAAGGGTTCTATTTACATCACAAGGTTTTGTGTGCTTTCCTTTCCTTGCCTGCTCTAGCTTTCTGGGAATGTGGTCTATTACCTTGTAACCAGGGAGCAGTATTCAGCATGTGAAAAATGCAGTTAATTGTCATTAAAAGCTCAGTTGATGGAATGAACATCACAGATGTCAGGATACGTGCACGTCTGATTTTCATTTGTAAGAGATGCTTTCATTGCCACCACATTAGTCAGTGATAGCTGTTTAAATGTGTTGGTAGTTAGTTGATGCAGAACATCTGGCCACATTGTTTTGATTGCTAGGTGACCGAATCTTCTCTCGTGCCCGCTAAGAACAATGTCAGTAAATCAGATTCCCAGTTTTGTTAATTATCTTTTCAGAGAACGCGGTAATGGAGTCATAAAATAAAAGAATTAGAAGGATTAAAAGAAAACATCAGGTCCAGGGGCCTTATAATATTTGCCCCTATATAACTTATTATGTAAGAGGTTCTTCTAGATGAACTTTGGGTATATCTTACTAAAGAAATGTAACATCTTTATTTTTGTTCATAACATGCATTGAAAGTTTAGTGTGGTGTTTATCATTGATGTCTCATTAAAAGGCATTTGAGTCTCTCCATTAAGTCTCATAACCTTTCCCATACCAAACAGTTGTCCATCATGTGCAGGATATTCTTTTGGTTTCTTTTTTAAAGCATTCCTCAGACTAAAGACATAAGAAACATATGGTCCTTTCTACTCCTCAATGTCTAGGGACTTCCATTCAAACACCAAAAAGTAAGATGTTAACTTTATGTTCAAAATATCTACTTTTTTTAATTATCAAAGAAAATATTAAATTATGGGACACAAAGTTGTGCAAAATTTTTTTTAACTAGATGAAATGTGGCAAAGGAATTTAACTGTGGGAGCAGAAGAGAAAATTCTGATTCCAGAAGTAATCAATACAACCTACATAAATAATTCAGTCTACTCCTATTGGAATTAGCTCTTCATCTTTTAAAATACCCGGTGTATACATTGAAATTCATGACTATGCCCTCTCTAAAATAGTTGTTACATTTATGATTGCTTATGAAAAAAACACTAAATACCAAAGCTAGTTGCCACAAGTTAGAAAGTAGCAAAGTTGACATTTCCTGCTAGAAAGCTAGACTTTTCAAAAAAGACTAAAACAATATTGAAAAATTTATCTCATTTTGGTGGGCCTTTAATAGGATGGAAGAATAATAATAGCTTTTTGGTTTTTCTTTGAAATCTACAATGAAATGGTAAAACCAGAGTCTTCTAGAAAATTGTCCCCCTTTTGATATTCAGTGTTTTTTTTCAGTAATAAAGAGGTGATAAATGCCTTTGAGGCCTATCTTGTCAGCAAGAAAAGGATAAATGGCTTACTTGTAGGAGGTCATTTCAACTTTCCTACCACCTGAATACCATTTAAGAAATGACCTTTTCCAGGAAAAATATCCTAGGGAGAACACTAGTTCCTGAAAAAGAAAAAAAAAATTCCACTTGATCAATTAAGGAGTAAGACTCATTTTTGATGGCTTGTCAGAGCTCTTTCCCATTTCTTCCCCTCATCCAGCATATTCAGAAACAAAGAGACACTTCGCAATACCCTAAAATGACTCTGCCCATTGTAGTGAAAATCCTAAAAAACGTAAACTATTTTATTAACAATGTGATCTACATACACACATACACATATGCACACAGTTGCCCTAATGTAGCAGTCATACCTAAGGACCAACGTAAAACAAAAATTTAGGGCCTCTTGTTCAAAAAGTAGGGGGAAAAGGTGCTGTTAAACATGCTAAAATATAATGCTTTTATTTTCTTCCTCTGGCCCTCTTTTGTCTTATTGTATTGTTTTGTGCTGTTGTTTAATTTGGTTTTGTTTGTTTGTTTGTTTAATTTGTTATATAATGTTCTGAGTTAAAATGTTAAATTATTAGTATGGATTTTACCATTCATCTTTACACTGTGCACAGTAGTCTTAAATGCAAATATAGGGCCACTTGACTGGTATACAGAATCACAGAAATGACATAATTCATATCCTGGGGCTTATATATGCTTATGTATTTCATTCTTACCAGAATAGTGAAGTGCTGCACAAAATTAACTCATCTCTGTGTTTTACTTCTTGATATGTGCACATCCTATCCACAATCCTTACTTTTAGCTTACTTGATGAGTAAGGAAGAACTAAAAGGAAAAAGAACTGTAGGTTGCCCTCTCTTCACCTTTCCTTTTATATCATCATTTTCAGCATAAGTGATCTACTACTAAATGAAAGTAATACAAGTAAATAAGGCTATAGTAAGACTCAGTCATTCATGTTTCTTAGAACACCATTTCCTTCTTCTCTGCATTCAAAGAAAATTCTTTTTTTTAATTTAATTTATTTATTCATGAGACACACACACACACACACACACACACACACACAGAGGCACAGACGCAGGCAGATGGAGAAGCAGGCTCCATGTAGGGAGCCCGACGTGGGACTCGATCTCGGGTCTCTAGGATCACACCCTGGGCTAAAGGCAGCACTAAACTGCTGAGCCACCCGGGCTGCCCACAAATTCTGATTCATATGGAAACCATGACCTATCTGGGCTGTCAACACCCTTACTTACTCAGCCATTGACATAACACATTTTCCATATACTCTCCCTTTGAGTCTTGTCTCGCATACTATATAGCATCAATAGCATTGTGTGCTCATGGGGGCATCATGAGTCCGCATATGAATGGGGCATCAAGGAATGGGTGATAGATATGCATATTACACATATTTCCCTGGCTTATATCCATGTTCCATTGTCCCAGACTTCAGTTATAAAGTTTATAAAGTTAAGTTTATAAAGTTATAAAGCATAAGTTCAAAGATAAAATTATTAAGAATTTTTTTAAAGATTTTATTCATTTATTCATGAGAGACACAGAGAGAGGCAGAGACACAGGCTGAGGGAGAAGCAGGCTCCACGCAGGGAGCCCGAGGTGGGACTCAATCCTGGAACTCCAGGATCAAGCCCTGAGCCCCCTGAGCCCCCTGAGCCCCCTTAGCCAAAGGCAGACACTCCACTGCTGAGCAACCCAGGCCGCCCTTATTAAGAATTTTAAAATGGCTGCAAATGAGCATTAATCCAAGGCTGGGGACTTTCTGAGCTTTGGGCCATGTGCTACTTCACAAGCTGCATGCCCAGGAAGCTGGCTCAAGAACCCCTGACTTGTGTTTTATGAAGGCTTCAAAGTGTAGGTGCTTTCTTTCTCCCTCCTGGTGGGCAAGGTGAAATGGGTAAAACAACTCCTGAAGATGTTAAGTATTTTCATAGCACCTTTTTAAGAGATGCTTTAAGTATTTGTCACCTCCACAAGCACAGAAATCCTAAAAATAAAAATGCTCAGGGTAGCTTTCAGAAAAAAGTAAGCTGAAGAGAGATTAAAGCAATTAGTCAAAGTTTCAAATTAATCAGTAAAGTCAGACTTTGATAGAAGCATACTCCTACTCTATTGTTCAAGGCCACTGTTAAGTGGTATTTTTAATTGAAACTACTCCTCTGACTTAGACAAAAGTAGAACGTAAACCCTAATGTTCATGGAAAAGCCAGTGTTCTGTAGAATGTTTAGTACCAAACTTTAGAGACATCTTGTTTCTGCTCTACTGATACTGCCTGTTATTTACACTTATGTTCTAGAGACTAAATTGTGAGGCCTAGTAAAATATCAGGCAGTATGGCTTTAGAATTCAATATTTGCCTCATTCCATTTCAGCATATATTATAAAATTTGGTAACATGCTAGACTATAGATAGGAGACACCAAACATCTGATTTATTAGATTAAGGATGGCCTTCCATTGGCAGCAGGAGGACAACCATAACAGTTGTGGTTTTGTTGCTTTCTTAAAGAAAAGAAAGGACAAAACACTGCAGCTCGGGAGCTAAGAATATTGCCCCATTCTCCAAATAAAGTTTATCAGGTACATAAGATGATAGACTCTATTAACATGATAAATGAAATAGGTTTGAGAGAACTCTGGAACAGTCTGCCCCCTGCACTGGCTGAAGAAAGTTGGGCAAGCTATTGTCTGAAGGCATGGTCACTCTAATTGCACTATTTTGCCTTCGCTGTTGAATTGCTTGTTTTCCAGCCCACAACAGAAATACAGTCACCATGACAATGCAAAATATCCCATACACACAGCATATAAATGTGTTCTAGTCACGTTACCTTGGCATTTGCCTCTCTGCTGAAATTCAGGCTTCCTGGGAACACTTCTCCTTTGAGAGCCTTGACGTTGACTCAAGCACTGCCTAACTCGGAGCTGGGAACCTTAGAATGGCAGGACCATGTATTTATGTTGTTTGTTCATTCACTCATTCATTCATCTAATGTTTATTCAGCATCGTATATGTACAAGGCACAGTGTTAGGGAGATTAAAAATACTGATCGGATGGGAATCTTTAAAGAACATCTAGAGGTGGAACTAAGGCATATGTAGAAATAACTATCTCATAAGGTAAAAGGTAATGGTAAAATATATGTAACAAGTAGAATTTAGACATTTTGAGATAGGAGGAATGGAATTTCAGGTGGAAGAAACAGTACATATAAAGGTATAGGAATTGAGATGTGAACAGTTGTCATAGATGAGAAATAGTTTGTCCTTTGGAGCAGTGCTCCTCAAACGATAATATGCATATGATTACCTATAAATCTTGTTAAAATTCAGATTCTGATTCAGTATGTCTGTTGTGGGCTCTGAGATTCTGTGTTTCACAAGCTCTCACGTAGCCATGTCAGTGCCGCCAATTTATTGACCACACTTCGAGTAGCAGGGGTTTAGAACACATGAAGCATAACCAGAAAGAAACTAGTTGGAAAGTTCAGAACAATGAATGCAGACTAAGAAATTTAGACCTTATTATGCAGAAAATAAAGATTTCTGAAAACAAATTATTGTTATCCATCCTGAACTCTTATAATGTTAATAAAACAGCATTGTTTAAGATGGATATATTTTTCCTAAATTGAACAGTGTTTCCCAACGAATGATAAACACCTATATTCTCCCAACCAAACAGAAACTATTGGTGAGTGGGGAACCAGGAACTTGTCTTCTTAACAACCTCTCATCTGGGCAGGCACTGGATCAGGAGGTCACAATAATTGTGTGACTTTCTCAGATTCGCATTATCAAGCTCCTCATAGGAGGAGGTTTCTAGAAACCATATTGTAACCCAGCTTTCATGGGTGATGCCTGGGTAGAGGAAGTTTGTATTATAAATGCAATTTAAAAAGAAGCCTGGGAGTCAAACAGAATATAAAATGTCATGGTTAAGCAGAATTTATTTTGTGAATGCAAAGTTATTTTTAATATTTAATATCTGACACCACCCCTCGGTCCAGCCAACCAGTTTTCCCTTTCTTGGTAAATTGTACTGCTGTTTATTCATTTGTTTAACCAGAAGCCAGAGAGACATCCTTAATTCTGGCATCTTCCTCACCTCCAGTGTTCAGTCACTCACTAAGTCCTGTAGGTTCTACATCCCAGATGTATTTCAAATCTAGTTGCCAATCCTCTCCCTCATTGTCTGCCTGGCAATCATATTACTTGCCTGCCATGAGAGCTCCCTAAATGGTCTTGCCACTTTCTCTCTTTCTCCCCTCTCCCCCAATACGTCCTTCACAAGTACACACAAGAACTTCTTAAAATATAAATCCAATCCATTCAATCTCTGATTAGAACTATCCAGTAGTTTTACCCATTGCACTTTGAACAAAGTCCAAACTCCTCCCTATGAGCCATTTGTCCCCTTCTTCTGTCTCCAGTAATGCTTCAGCCACATGCCCACCTTCTTGCACTTTCCTAGACTCCATCTATCTGGTTCTTGCCTTAGAATCTACATACATATTTCTCTCTCTGCTTGGATGATCATTTTCAGAGAGGCGTTTCCTAATCACTCTATTTAAATACAGTCCCACACTTTCCCCAGACTTTATTATTACAGCATCTCAGTTCCCTCGTGCGTATTGTTCTATATTCGTAGTTACATATTTATTTCTTTTGTGTCTATCCCCTCACCATATTTTAAATTCCATAAAGGTAGAACCTGTTGTTAAAAGAAAAAAAATTATTTATTTATTTGAGAGAGAAAGAGCAGAGGGTAGAGGCAAAGGAAGAAGAGAGAGAAACCCAAGCAGCCTCCATGCTGAGTGCTCAATCTCAGGACCCTGAGATCATGATCTGAGCTGAAACCAAGAGTCAGACGTTTAACCGTCTAAGCTACCCAGGCACCCTGAGAGTCCGTCTTTTTTGACTCATCTTTATAAATACAGCCTCATATTTATTTAATCAACAAGTATTTATTGAGTGTCTAAGATGTGCCAGGTACTGTTTTAAGTTTTAAGTTCTCCATATACAGCAGTGAGCAAAACAGAGAAACATTCTTGACCTCATGGAATTTACAGTAGTTGTAGGAAGCATTAAATAAAAAGATAATGAGGTGAAATTTAAAGCATGTCGGATGGTGGTAAGTGGCATGGCAAAAAATAAAGCACATAAAAAAAGGAAATGCTGAATACGTGTAGGGTTTACTATATTAAATGGGGATGTGGCAAAGGTCTCATTCTAAGATACAAATAGATGAAAGACTAATATTAACACATGTATATGTATCTAATAAAGATATACATAGATTAATGTTACATATATTAATAGATATTTACTAGTGTAAAAGTAAACTGGAGAAGAGAAAATGTTAAAAAAAATCATGACAAAGAGAAAATATAGTAAAATATAGTACAGTATTATCCTGTAAAAAATCTGCATATAAATGGACCCAGACAATTCAGAACTGTTGTTCAAGGGTCAACTTTTCTCCAGGTTACATTATTGTTAGAATACAGAATAGAATATAATACATGTACAAAATATAAGTTAAGTGACTGTTTATGATGTTATATTGTGATGTTATGTTATGTTTCCAATCAAGAATAGGCTATTAATGGTTATGTTTTAGGGAACTCAAAAGTTATCTGAGGATTTTTGACTGTGCAGAAGGGGGGAGTGTGGTGACCCTAACTCCTGTTTTGTTCAAAGGTCAACTGTATACATCACAAAGAGTAAACCTTAATGTAAACTATGGACTTTAGTAAATAATAATGTATCAATATTAGTTTATAAGTTATAACAAATATACTACATTGCAAAATTTTAATAATAGGGAAACTGGGTGGTGGAGGAAGAGAATAGATATATGAGAACTCTGTAATTTCTGTTCAGTTTTTCTGTAAACCTAAAACTACTCAATTTTTTAAATGAGTTAAAGCATATACAAAAACTTGACCCCCTAAAAAAAGGTAGAAGTGGCCCAGACATGTAGTGACATATTTATTCCCAATAGTTATCAAATAACATTTAAAAGAGACTAGGGTACCATTTTTGCCTATCAAAATAACAAAGATTAACAGCAGCAAGGCCCCCAGGATTGTCTTTGTTTTGAGAAAATAAGCCCTTTCTTATACCAATTGTGGAACTGTGTCAGAACAAATTTCCTGACTGGTGATTTGCCAAAATATATCAAATTACTAAAAAGAAATATCTACTTTTTGACCAAATGATCCTCAATCTGTGCATTTATAGCAAGGAAATAGTGAAATTAGTAAAGAAACCCCTACAATATTATTCATCACGGTTTGTCTATAAAACAAAATTAGAAACAATTTAAAAGTCCAGAAAAAGGGGATTGGTTAAATATATTTTGTAGATACAAATGAAGTACTTAAAATTATCCTAACCTATACGTGGAAATAACATGGAAAAAGGTGCTTGTTATATTGTATTAAAAAGAAAAACAAGTTAGAGATTCTTATTATGGAAAAGTCCACATGCAGTATAGATAAGTTCACGTACCAGTATGGAAAAGTCCACGTACCAGTAATGGCTATAGCTTGATAGTAGAGTATTTATTATTTTATTATTTTTCATTATATTTATATTGAACTTACATTCTTTAAACACTGTTACTGCATTGCTTATTTAAACTTTAAAATATATAAACTCCCTGTGAAAGAAAGGTGATAATTCTGACAACTTAGAATATTAGTACTTCTTAGATCTGAAAGGGACCTCAGAGGTTGTATATTATATCATCATTATTTAACAAATCAGATGGTTAAGTAGTTAAATGAATTCCCCCAAACTGAATTACAAGTAGAACTGGGACGGCAGCTGATGTTTTATGAATCTTAGTCCACAATTCTTTTTCAGTTCTCTTTCTCTTTACATAGTGGCAATCCCCAAACAATGCTTCTAGTAGAAGCTTCTTCTAAAATGTTATGTATGTATTTATGAAACAAAAACATGCACATCTCTTTGTATGATTTTACTGTTTTCTAGAAATTTAGGTCTTCTGAATCTCAATCCTTCCATTTTTTGTTTTGTTTTGTTTCATGCAGAGTTGTAATCTCTAAAGAATCCTTTGTAGGGGCAGCCCTGGTGGCCCAGTGGTTTAGCACCGCCTTCAGCCTGGGGTGTGATCCTAGAGACCTGGGATCAAGTCCCACGTCGGGTTCCCTGCGTGGAGCCTGCTTCTCCCTCTGCCTGTGTCTCTGCCTCTCTCTCTCTCTCTCTCTCTCTCTCTCTGTGTGTGTGTCTCTCATGAATAAATGGATAAAATCTAAAAAAAAAAAAAAAAAAAAAGAATCCTTTGTAGGAAGAAATAAAATGGACTAATGTATGTGTGTCTACCTGTGAAACACAACTGTGTAAATTTACTTGCATGATTTTCTTTTCTTTTCTATAAATTTGATGTCATATAGTTTCAACCATAAATCCCTTAAAGTTGTTAGTAAAGTGAAGGTGTTTATTTCCACCTAAATGAAAACACATTCCAGATCTACCAAGTGCTTTGATGGCTAATCAACACTTAAAAGTCTTTAGCCAATAAATTTGTGCAGAGGAAAAAAAAGGTTGCAGAGAATTAGAAACACGTCCTCTAACTCCATATACACCAACATATGGTGTAGTTTCCTGGACATTCAATGCTAAGTATAGATTGTAGATGAATTGGGAGTAAAGACTAAACTGAGAATGGATACGTAAATTGGTAGTATTTTTCCTTGTATAGATTGGCCTGATTTCTTAATAGTTCCATTCTAGATGGTGCCATCATAGAAGTAGAAATCACCTTCAACAGATACTTTTTGAAGAAATGTAAAGAAAGCTTTGATAAATGTTGCTTCATTAAAATAGAAACAAAAGGTTAAAGTATTTACATTATTAGAGGTATAATACTGTTGGCTATGTTAAAATTTCATAACTAAAGTTATATAAATTTTAAGGTCATTACAATATTCTGTTCATTATGTTGAAAATCAAAGAGGCAGATCAAATCAGCTCATGTAAAATACTTTCTTCACTAATTGCCTGTATCTTACTCTCATTTATGCCACCAGTTTCCCAGTAGTAGAAACTGTGGTTTTCCTCTGGATACTTAAGTTCCATTCTAATTGCAGTCACTTCCAAATATTAACATTAACTTGGGAGAAATTACTGCTTCTTTAGAGCAAATATAGCCTCAATCCTTTTTAACAATGATAATAGTGTTCTTAAGAACTTCATATTTCAAAATATTTAGATGTTTAGTGTAGTATAAACTAAATACTTAAATTTAATAAATTATATTTCAATAGATGTTTTAGAGATTCTGGTATCATGTAGTCATATTTTTTCACAACTATATTGGAGATCATCCATTTTGTCCCAGATAAATAGAGTAAGCATGTGAAGCACTTGGAAAAAAAAAAAAAAAGGTACAAATGATGTAATTATGTGTGTTTATGATTGGCCTGTATGTCCGTGGGTGTATGTATATATGTGTGTATATATGTATGTGTATGTTTATGTGTGTGCCTATATATATATATATATATAGTGGTTTTTTAAGGTGAGAAAATTCACTATCAAAAAATAGATAAAATTCCATCAATTTGTATCCAACATTTCTATAAAAAGGTATATTTAAATTAATACCAGTACTGTGTTTTAAGGATTAAGCTAATGACTCAGCAATAAGTTATCACTGAGAATTTAGAACTGATTGTTTTAATTTTGTCACCATGAGCATCCAACAATGTTTCTCAGGCCCTACTGGCTTAGGAAGTTTCCCATTAGCAGGATTCTCTCTCTCATTTAAGAAGAATCCATAATTTAGCCTTATTATCTTCAAAATACCTGTCCTTGAGCGTTTTTCAATGTTGTGTGGTTCTTTGCATATACCTCTCTATTATTACATTAATCATATATAGTATTTATCTTTTTTTAAAGGCAGACTCATTTTCTGGGAAATGGAATGATGTGTGTAAATGGAGATTGATTAATTCATTGATTAATTGATTCATATAGCAAACACCATTGAATATCTGGCATATAACAGACATGTTGTCGACTATGAAAGTGACTCTGATTTGGTAACCAACTTTTCGCAAGCTAAAAATATATAAAAAAAAAAGTGGAGTGAGTAGCAATATTGATGAAACAATATTGACAATCATTGTTGATCATTAAGTTTGGGTCACAGGTGCAGGTGCATAGTAGTTCATTACACTATTCTATGTTTTTTGCATATTTTTAGTATGGTTGAAATTTTCCATAATAAAGAATTTTTAGTTTAGTTGTTTGTTTTTTATATGAGTACTTGTCAGGATTTTCAACTCAATTGGGGTGTGTACCCTATTCACCTAAAAGAAACTACTGGACTTTGTTTTTCTTTTGGATTCTTCTTCTTTTGAAAATACCAGACACATTGTTCACAATCTTATCATCTCTTTCTAGCATCAATTTTTAAAATTCCCTACTCTGAAAAGCTAAAGATAATATCCACTATTCTCCAGATTTAGAGTTCAAAGTGGGGTTAGGAACTTGACTGTGTTGAGCTACTGTCCTGGTTACCTCTTTCTTAGTCACCAGGCCATTAAATTTCATTATCTGGTCATTACTGTTCCATTAGTTAATTTGTGGTATGAATTTTGTTATCATATTTTCCTTTTCTCTGTTGATTTTGTTATATTTTTGGGAAAAGGGGTTCTAAGTTGCACTTTTATTTTTCCATTTTAGATCATATCGGGCCCCTCTTTTTAGTTCTTTAAAGTCCCAAAAGGAAAGAAAAAAACATCTGAAAATCAAACAGCTAGGTGAATGTCTTAGATATAACTAAAATAGCCATCAGTCTCCTCATTTTAATTGCAATCAAGTTGCAAATATTAAGGACTTACTGTATTTTATGACTTTTTAACTTATTATATAAGTAACTTTCCTAATAGCTTAGAAGGAGGTGAGCTTCCCTTTCTGCTCTTTTCCTATAAAGAGTTATATCATATGCTAAAAAGTCCATATTTATGCATATTTCTATTGCTTGTTATCCTGTAACAACAGACTACTACTATAATTGAATATAGTGTAAAAATTGCATTAAGTGGGATGCCTGGGTGGCTCAGTGGTAGAGTATCTGCCTTTAGCTCAGGTCGTAATCCTGGGGTCCTGGGATCTAGTTCCACATCAGGCTCCCCACAGGGAGCCTGCTTCTCCCTCTCCCTATGTCTGCCTTTCTCTGTCTCTCACGCATAAATAAAATCATTATTTATTTTTATTTTTTAAAGTTTTTATTTATTTATGCATAAGAGACAGAAGCATAGGCAGGGGGAGAAGCAGGGTACCTCTGGGGAGCCTGATGCAGGACTCCATCCTGAGAATCGGGGAAGCATGTGAGCCCTGAGCTGAAGGCAGACACTCAACCACTGAACCACCTGGGCATCCTAATAAATAAAATATTTAAAAATAAAATTGAGTCAAGTATTCTAGTTTTTAAAAGTTCCATAAAAGCTCTTAGGAAAATAAAAAGTCAAGCTTCAGACTAGTAGAAAATATTTGTAAAATATACATTTGATAAAGAACTTATATTCAGAATGTTTCAAATATCTCTAAAGTTAGAAATAAGAGAACAAGGAATTCAATTATTTAAAAATAGATTCAAACAGATACTTCAACAAAGAGGTACAAGGGAGTTTTTTTTTATTATGGAACTCTTCTTTATCTTGATTTTGTTGGTCACATAACTATGTTCATTAAAATACATAGAATAATTCACCTTCAATGTTGAATTTTACTGTATGTAAATTATACTTCAATAAACAGAAAAATGGAAGGAAAATAAAAGTAATTTCAGATCCAAGAAATGATGTGAAAGATGTTAAATAAATGTAATGGTGTTGAAATATTTCAACATACAGATATTTACATAACATACTCTTTTACTTTTTCAAGTCTTATCAGTGAGCTTTTCTCTGGCCATCCTAATGTAAATTCCAATCATACGCAAAATCAAACACGCACTCATTCGCAATTCTTCTTCCTCAAGTAACTTTTCTCTACCATATAACATTCCAGCTATTTATAACCTTATGTTCTTTTTCCTTCCACAAGGATGCCATGACAAGATGTAATATGACACCATGACGGTAGGAATTTTTGTTTGTTTTGTTTGTTGAGGTAAACCCTAGTGCCTAAAATGGTACCTGGCACAATGGGCCTTAAAAAGTATTTGCTTAAAAAATAAATAAATAAAAATAAATAAATAAATAAAAAATATTTGCTTGATTAATAAGTAATTAATTAACTCCCTCAAAAAATGTTCTTTCACTAAGTAGAGACCTTGAGTTAGTTATATAAGAAAAAAATGGATGCTTTGTCCTGTTGAATGTAGTTTATGAGCTTTCGCTTTTATTTTGAAAATAATTTGAAGAAAGAGCCATGTCAGCACTTTCAGTTGCCAGATTTCATGAAGAGTTTGGATCTGATACTTAAATACACTGAACTCACTTTATGAAGGTGATTCTTGATATATTTACATTTATCTAAACCTATTTCCAGTCTTTTGTCTGGACACAATTAACTTGAATAGCATTGTACCTATGCAACTTTGCATTTTGTTTTACCCAGCATTTTCCTAAATCCTAATTCATATCATCAGGGCTAGAAAATACCTCCTGTTTTCACTGATTATTATAATTTATTATTATGTGCAATAATCTGAGTATGAGTTCAGCCCATAAAGACAAAGTCAAGTCAAAGTCAAGTTTCCTTATAACTAGTACAAGACATGAGAAATACACTTTAACAAGAGAGATTTATTGGAAACTGAGAAGGCAATAGTGTAGGACTTTTAGGATGTTATTTTCATAAAGACATAACCACTGTTTTAAATAAGTGATTAAGGGCTAGCTTATATTTTGAGGGAGAAACTATGAATGTAGTGATTGTCTCTTGGGCAGAATTCTCTCTCTCTCTCTCTCTCTCTCTCTCTCTCTTTTAAGATTTTATTTGAGAGAGGTAGCAGGCTCCCTGCTTGTGGGGAGCTTGATCCCAAGATGTGGGGCTTTATCCAAAGACCCTGAGATCATGACCTGAGCCGAAGGCAGATGCTCAACCTACTGAGCCACCCAGGTCCCTTGCAAAGAATTCTTAAATATACTACCTAAAAGATAAGAAGTCATAGATGAGCTTAAAGTAAAGATAACCTGCATCGAACTGACCTTTATGTCCTAAGAAAAGCAATTTGTGTTAAAGAAGAGATGATGATGGAACTCTAAATAATACTATTCTCAACAAAATTGTAAGTTCTACAAAATATTTGCAAAGATTAAGTGGTTAGTGTATATAAAATATATGCTATAGTGGCTTGCTCCTGGTAAGCACTCAGGTGTTTGTTGTAATTATTACCACCATTTTAATATCCCCTACAGAGCTTCTCTTACTCCTTGGCTGAGTAGAAAATGCTTAGTAAAATAAGTTTAAGTCAAATCAAAATGGTTGAAATAGTGACTTTCCTTACAAATGAATAGCAACAATAAAAAGATGGAAACAATGGTGAACCTTATATGAAAAGCAAGGAGAAGTATTATATGAAAATAGAACTTGGTTTTGGTGCAGGGAGTATAATGGAAATCTTTCTGACTTCTACTCAATTTTGTTGTGAATCTAAAACTTGTCTAAAAAAATAGAGTATACCTCGCTTATGTTTGTAATCAAAAGGCATCTTCTACTATAATCCAATAACTTAAATATGATTAATACATATAATGATGAAAAAACAAAAACATTTTAAAAATTACTTACTGTAAAATGCTTAGTGCCAGAGTGTGTATGTATGCGTGTGTTTGTGCATGTGTTACATTTTTGTTTTGTTTTACAGTGTTTTCAAATGTGTAATCTTAGTTTTGGGTATAAATACAAAAGAGATTACAAGAAAATATTCTTAATTCCTCTTTAATTGAATTACCCTCCTGTTTGGGCTATTATTCTATTAAGTTTACACAACAAAAATAACTCTGAGAAAGTGAATGTTTACTAATTAAGGACTTTGCATTTTCATCTCTAGTTATCTACAGAGGGCAGCAAACATCTTCAATTCAAAGACTAGCATGTTGAGTTAGCAGGTTTTAAGAGCTGCTTTCTGATTCAGCATCATTGGAAGCATTGTGAAACATGTCAGAATCAAGGTTCAGTTTGCTTCAACGTACATGATTGTTTACTGCATGTGGAAGAGAGCAGGGGAACTCACGGGTCAGAATCAGCTGCTTGACTGCAGCCAAGGAAAGGTAGCAAAATCAGCATATTCAGGGTGTCAGTCATTTTATTAACATTGCTCTAAAGCTTGATACTAACAAAGGTGATTTTTTTTTTTACAAAGGTGATTTAAAAAAAATTACTAACATGTTACAAAATAATTTGTAGACATAGTCTCATAAGTACTGATTATGGTATTTTATAAAATTATAAATAAATAACCATTAATGACTAATGGTCCAAGGCAAATCTATAATGTTTCAAGGCAAGTTTGGTTTTGAATGTTCTATTAATGCATCTATACCTCTACTTCTACACTTTTATTCTTCAATTTTATGACATAATAAAATAAAAAATATATCCATGATGCCACTAGCTCAGCCTGTATCCATAACAGCAATGTATTGTCCCTGTTGGGTTGTGATTCTAAGATAGAGTTTACCTTGTAGGAGGTTTATGAACATAAGCTCTTAAGGTCAACACTGCAATAAACGGGAAGGAAGAAAGACTAGACAGACAGAGGGAAAAAAGGTCAAACTGCAGTGTAGGCCCAAACCCCACAGGATGCTCTGAACTTAGAATGGCTCTTCTAAATTCTCCTAAATCAGGCTGAGAGGAGGGGGTCTTCATAATCCCCTCTGGGTCAGCCAGTACAGGTGGGCCACTCCCAGGAAGACACATGACCTTAGGCAAAGCTCAAGCTATTCCTCTTGAGAAAGCTAGTCCTTCCTTAAAGGGATGCTTGAGTGGGGCATCACAATGTCCCCCACATTCATGCACAATAAAAAGTAACCAGGGGCACCTGATGGCTCAGTCAGTTGAGCATCTGACTCCTGATGTCAGCTCAGGTCATGATCTCAGGGTTGTAAGATCGAGCCCCGTGTCAGGCTCTGCACTGGGCATTGAGCTTGCTTAAGATTCTCTCACTTCCTCTCCTGCTGCCCATCTCCCTGCACCCCCCCCCCACTTTCTCTCTCTCTCTCTCTCTCTCTCTCTCTCTCTCTCTCTCAAAAAAGGCCTTTTCCTAATACAGAAGGAATGACTTATATTTACTTAGTATGCCTTGTTATCCTTTAGAGAATTAACTCATTAATTCATGTTTAATAGGAGGCTCTTATATTAGCAGGTCTGTTAGCTGCTTCAAGTTCTGGTTCTTAACAGGTGAGACAGGCAATAAATTAAAATACTGAAGTGAATACTCTATCCAAGGTTTATATTAAGACAAAAAGAAACAATGAAAGACAAAGTGATTAAAGGAATGCTTAATTGTATTTAAAAGAACAGTTTACAACACCTTCAGGCATTCCCTATTTAGGAAAATCCTTAGAGACTCAGTGCTAAAGCAGCAGGGAAGAGGGCAAGAAAGAGGTTGTTGTTTTAAGATTAACAGGACTGTCTTTAGCGTTACAGACGAAATACATACTTATTTAAGATATGTGAACCAACAGTGAGACATAAGAAAGAAAATTAAAATTACCCATAACCGCTCAATCCAAAGAAAACTAATGGTGTAATTTTTCTTCTAGTCATTTTCTCCTCCATATATATATATATATGCAAACCAATAACCTTAATAAAAGTGTAAAAAATTTATATGTAATATATATATATTACATATAAATTACATATATATATAATAGATTCAGATTATCTCACGTATAGAATACATCCTTTTCTATTCCATTAAGAAGTATTCAAATGAAAACATGCATCTACTTCAGGTTGCTCCACTTATTTGGCATATGGAGCATATAATTAGCACCATTAAAAGTACCGATAAAATGAATAGCTTAACCATATTTCTTACTGTTGCATATTTCAAACTATTTTGCTGAGAGAAACTCCACAAAATGGAATTATTTGGCCAAAGAAAAATAACATTTTAAGATTCTTGATATGTTACCAAGTTGGAGTCCAAAATAGTGTGCCTTAGGTATTTCTTACATTTTTTCAACAGTCCTTGCAAAATGTGATAATGAAGAAAATATTTCACGGTTACCTAATTTTTTATTTCTTAAATTATCAAGTAAAAGTAAACATTTTTTAGTCAATTATATGTCTTGTATCTGTAAATTATCTACAGGTTATAGAATCAGAGCTTTTCTTATTGATTTCTAATTCTTCTTTGTATATTAAGGATATTTTCCTTCTGCTGTTGTTGGGATTTTTTTCTCAGTTTGTCATGTTCCCTTGAGTTTTGATTACATGATGAACTATACATTTTTTTTTTGAATCTGCAAATTCAGACATTTTCTTTGTAATCTTTAAAAAAAGATTTTATTTATTTATTCATGAGAGACACACACACACACAAAGAGGCAGAGACACAGGCAGTGGGAGAAGCAGGCTCCATGCAGGGGGGCCAATGTGGGACTTGATCCAGGGACTCCAGGATCACACCCTGAGCTGAAGGTGGATGCTTAACCACTGAGCCACCGAGGTGTCCCTCTTTGTGATTTCTTTTTTGACTTTTACTCTTCTGAAATTCTTCCTCAGAGGTCACATACATGTCCACCTATATGTATTGTTGTGATTTTTTTAAACCCTTTAATCTGTCTATATTTTGTTTTGTTAGTTTTTAGAAACTATATTAAAATATATCTTTCCAAATGATTACCCCAAATTACTTATTGGAGAGGAATTCAAACATTTTTTAAATCACAGCTCACATTAAAAAGTACATTTTACACAATCTAAGACAAATATGACACACATGCAAACCAATAACCTTAATAAAAGTGTAAAAAATGACTTATCCTTCATGTTAGTATTGAATTATGAACTATTTTATTCTATTCTATTCTATCCCATCCCATCCCATCCCATCCCATCCCATTTCATTTCATTCTATTCTATTTCAATTAAAAATAAAACAGAATGTGATCACAAAATAAAATTTTAAAAATTTGTTAATGGCTTTGACCTATTGCCTGGTAAATATAATTTACTCAGTCCTTGCTTTGTGATCTGTACCTTATTCTATACTTAGTTGTTATTTTTATTTCTGTTAAAGAAAGTACAAATTCTTTTCCATTACTATTGATTTTGTATATTATTATTATTATTATTATTATTATTAAATAATTCTAGCTTTATAATATGTTTTACTGTTTTGGAGGACAAGTCCTTTCCTCTAAATTTTCACATTTATCTCAGCTAGTCTTGCATATTTGTTTTCACGGGTTAACTTAATCACTCTGTCCCACAAGTTAAAATTTTGGCAAGTATGCCCTGTGGGCCTCTCACCCCTAGAATGCTCTTGGAGCATTAGACCTTGATAAGGTATATACTTCCTGGGAATCTGCAACCAATTCCTACTTCTAAGCCACCTAATAGCTATTTAAGCACCAAACCTTTAACTCTTTAGGGTAGAGTGGACCCTTAAATCGATATGACTGCTGTCCTTATCAAAAAGGGACAATGTGGTTACAAAGACATGCACACAGAGAATACAATGTGAAGAGTGGAATTACACTTCTACAATCCAAGGAACCACCAGCTAGCGAGGTCTAAGCAGGTCTGTCTCTGGTGCTTTCAGAAGGAACATGGCCCTACCAACACCTTCATTTCAGGCTTCTGACCTTCAGAACCATGAAACAATAAACGTCTGTTGTCCCCAGTGACCCAGTTTGTGGTAGTTGGTTATGGCAGGCCTAGCAAACAAATACATCCTCTAATTGTACCAAATAAGTTGATTGATTTTGTCTCTAAAAACAAAAGTAAGACTCATGATGGTTTATGATGTACATTGTGAAGGAGTGCCCCATGAAATGAATTTTAGGTAACTGTTTTGTAATCACAGCACAATATAAATGTTAGATATAAAAACATTAGCTAATGGAATGAATGCATTCTATATTATTCTCATTTTAAGTGGCACTCATTTTCTTCCATAGAGTTTTAATTAAGGATCAAATTGCTCAAAACATTCCTACAAAAACTCTTATACCAGTAAATCTGCTGATGGATCTGTATATTCTAAGTAACGTAATTTTAAAAATCTCTATGGTGTTTTTTTTACACTCATGATTGTTCTTTTCAGACAAGGGTTACTGAAGTTTTTTGGGGGGGTTATTGAATTAAGTGAGCTATGAAGTAGTTAGCGATGTGTATGCATTTATAACAATGAACATTAAACCCACCACTTGTCCCAAAGTTTAGGAAGCAATGCATTGTGGATAATCAAATATTTTGGATAACTTAATATCAAAAATATTAGAATGCAGTTAATTGTAATCTCTATAAAATATACTTATTTATACTTATACTGGGAACTTAGAGTACCTTAAAGTCACCATTGAAAAAGTAATTATTCTTGAATAATTTTAGAAGTAAGTGGGGTTACCTACATGCTTAAACACTGTGATTATCTAAGTTCTGTATAAAATATAGCCCTATCTTAGTTATTATTCCCTCAATTCAGGAAAATTGATTTTCGAATAAGCACTAAATGAAATGAACAGGTATAATTTAGTGAAAACAAAGGAGACAATAGATGAGTATTTATGGAGTGGCTTTTGGGGACTGAAAGTACAAATTTTAAAAGTTTAAAAGAAAGGAAAAAGGAATAATCACCCTTCCTGCAAAATTTTTATTGAATTTAACAGTTACAGGTCTTCAATATGTTTTATTGTTGATGTGGCTATTTAGCTATGAGTTTTAATCTTATTTTTCAGTTTAGTTAAAAGTCCAATAAACTGCTGTGTGATTTTTTTTGGATAAATTTTTTGAGCACACAGAATAAGAAAATATGAAGTACTTCATATTTAGGGGAACTTAAACAGATATTCAGATACATTATTGAAAGTCAGCAAGGTAACTATTGCTGTATATGTGGCCATGAACAAGACTGAGAAGGTTCCTGCTCTTCTAGCTAAGACTAAATTGATACAGAAGTTAGATGCTGCTTAGAAGTCTTCATGCAAGTAAAAACAATCCTAAAAAACAAACAGAAAACAAAAACAAAACACCTATGTATTTGAATATTTGGAACTATAATATGGCAAAAGTATTAATTCTATGGTCGGTAAGTTTTGGAGGCCAGTTGCTTCTCTTCTTGCCCTTGATGCCTACCTCAGTAAACTGTAAAGAGTCACAAATAAGAACCATTTATTCTAATTCCCTATGTTAAAATGTATTTTCCAAGTTTCCCTCTCTCAAGAAATTGATGAGAACCAACCATAATTGTGTGAAATTGGTCCAAATTATAGAAAGATCTCTGAGGAATACCAACATATTGGGAGGGGCAGAAGCAAAGGAGCTTGAGAACGGGAACAGAATGGAAGAAAAAGGAAATGAAGATGACAATCTTGTGTATCACTGATGCTATGAGTAGGAAGCTTTTCGAGAGAGAGAGAGAGGGATCATTCTGTAACCCCAGTGACATATTGACTCAAGCCAGGGCTCAACAAAGAATGCTAATAACATAAGTGGAAGACTATTTCCACATGCACCAGAATACTACCCCACTAGCTGATTACTGATTGCAAAAAGAAACACCTGGTAGACATCATCATTACCAAATGATCATACCTAACATCACTAATAATGAGTCCATCTGACATTAGAGACCTTCTTCTGGGATACAATATGAAGTAATCAGTATCATCTATGAAGAAATATTCACCAAAAGATGTTGAAACTGTATCTCATTAAGCTTAGAGCCTAGGTTACAGCAAATATAGGGGATTGAAGAATAACATATAAAAGCAAAATGGAACTAACAGCTAAATCTAGAATGTGAGGCATTCTAAAGACAACTGACCTACACTCCTCAAAAGGTTAATGTCATTGTATAAAGAAAAAAGAAAGGAATGACTATTCAAAATTTAAAAGACTTAAAGAACGTAACAATTAAATGCAGTGCATGATACCAGAGTATGAGATTATACAATGAGTCAAACAGCTAAAAGGCGTTTTTAAGACAATAAGGGAATATGTATATGTACTGAGTAGCAGATAATATTACCAAACTATTGCCAGCTTTCTTAGTTGTGATAATGGCATTTGGTGTCATAGGAAAATGTCATTATTTTTAGAAAACCTTTCACTCTATTCTAAAATGTTTCTGAAAAAAATGTGTGTTGGGTAGGGGAGTGTCAAATGCTGCTGAAAAATTCACCAAGTTTGGCCAGATTAAGCAGTAAAGAAGTAGTTTCTTTTGTGAGAGCAGTTATTTTACAGTAGATCAAAGGTAAACTAGAAGTGAGAAAAATGGTGTAGCCAACACATGGAAGTTTAGTAGCTACAAACTAGAAAGATATGTCAGTTATGAATAGAAAGAAGGAAGACTGAAACCTGAGGGAAACAGATTTGAAGGAGAGATTTTGCTTTTTATTTGCACCTTTTTTTGTATATATTTTTATTGGAGTTCGATTTGCCAGCATATAGCATAACACCCAGTGCTCATACCGTCAAGTGTCCCTTCAGTGCCCATCACCCAGTCATCCCATCTCCCAACCCACCTCCCTTTCCACTACCCCTTGTTTGTTTTCCCAGAATTAGGTGTCTCTCATGTTCTGTCACCCTCACTGATATTTCCCACTCATTTTCTCTCCTTTCCCCTTTATTCTCTTTCACTATTTTTTTTTATATTCCCCAAATGAATGAGACCATATAATGTTTGTCCTTCTCCAATTGACTTGCATAATACTCAGCATAATACCCTCAGGTGTTGAAGCAAATGGTGGGGATTTGTCATTTCTAATGGCTGAGTAATATGCCATTGTATACATAGACCACATCTTCCTTATCCATTCATCAGTTGATGGCCACCGAGGCTCCTTCAAAAGTTTGGCTGTTGTGGACATTGCTTCTATAAACATTGGGGTGCAGGTGTCCCGGTGTTTCACTGCATCTGTATCTTTGGGGTAAATCCCCAGCAGTGCAATTGGTGGGTCATAGGGCAGATCTATTTTTAACTCCTTGAGGAAACTCCACACAGTTTTCCACAGTGGATGCACCAGTGCACATTCCCACCAACAGTGCAGGAGGGTTCCCCTTTCTCCACATCCTCTCCAACACTTGTTGTTTCCTGTCTTGTTAATTTTCCCCATTCTCACTGGTATGAGGTGGGATCTCATTGTGGTTTTGATTTGTATTTCTCTGATGGCAAGTGATGCGGAGCATTTTCTCATGTGCTTGTTGGCCATGTGTAGGTTTTCTTTGGTGAAATTTCTGCTCATGTCTTCCCCCATGTCATGACTGAATCATTTGTTTCTTGGGTGTTGAATTTAATAAGTTCTTTATAGATCTTGGAAACTAGCCTTTTACCTGATATGTCATTCGCAAATATCTTCTCCCATTCTGTAGGTTGTCTTTTAGTTTTGTTGACTGTTTCTTTTGCTATGTAGAAGCTTTTGATCCTGATTAAGTCCCAATAGTTCATTTTTGCTTTTGTTTCTCTTGCCTTCATAGATGTATCTTGCAAGAAGTTACTGTGGCCAACTTCAAACAGGGTGTTGCCTGTGTTCTCCTCTAGGATTTTGATGGATTCCTGTCTCACATTTAGATCTTTCATCGATCTTGAGTTTATCTTTGTATCTAGTGTAAGAGAATGGTCGAGTTTCATTCTTCTGCACGTGGCTGTCCAATTTTCCCCGCACCATTTATTGAGGAGACTGTCCTTTTTCCAGTGGATATAGTCTTTCCTGCTTTGTCGAATATTAGTTGACCATAGAGTTGAGGGCCCATTTCTGGATTCTCTATTCTGTTCCATTGACCCCTGTGTCTGTATTTGTGCCGGTACCACGCTGTCTTGATGACCACAGCTTTGTAGTACAACCTGAAATCCAGCATTGTGATGCCCCAGGTGTGGTTTTCTGTTTCAATATTCCCCTGGCTATTCGGGGTCTTTTGTGACTCCACACAAATCTTAAGGTTATTTATTCCAACTCTCTGAGGAAAGCCCATGGTGTTTTGATAGGAATTCCACTGAACATGTAATTTGCCCTGGATAGCATTGACATTTTCACAATATTAATTCTTCCAATCCATGAGCAGGGAATATTTTTCAATCCTTTTATGTCTTCCTCAATTTCTTTCAGAAGTGTTCTGTAGTTTTTAGGGTATAGATCCTTTACCTCTTTGGTTAGGTTTATTCCTAGGTATCTTATGATTTTGGATGCAATGTAAGTGGGATTGACTCCTTAATTTCTCTTTCCTGAGTCTCATTGTTAGTGTATAGAAATGCCACTGATTTCTGGTCATTGACTTTGTATCCTGCCACACTTTCGAATTGCTGTATGAGTTCTAGCAATCTTGGGGTGGAGGCTTTTGGGTTTTCTATGTAGAGTATCATGTCATCTGTGAAGAGGGAGAGTTTAACTTCTTCTTTGCCAGTTTGAATGCCTTTTATTTCTTTGTGTTGCCTGATTGTTGAGGCTAGGACTTCTACTACTATGTTGAATAGCAGTGGTGAGAGTGGACATCCCTGTCGTGTTCCTGATCTTAGGGGAAAGCCTCCCAGTGTTTCCCCATTGAGAATGATATTTGCTGTGGGCTTTTCATAGATGGCTTTTAAATGCTGAGGAATGTTCCCTCTATCCATACATTCTGAGGAGTTTTGATCAGGAGTGGATGCTGTATTTTGTCAAATGCTTTCTCTGCATCTATTGAGAGGATCATACAGTCCTTGTTTTTTCTTTTGTTGATATGATCTATATGGTTGATTATTTTACAAGTGTTGAACCATCCTTGCATCTCGGGGATAAATCCCACTTGGTCATTGTGAATAATCTTAATGTACTGTTGGATCCTATTGGCTAGTATCTTGTTGAGAATTTTTGCATCCATGTTCATCAGGGATATTGGTCTACAATTCTCCTTTTTGGTGGGGTCTTTGTCTGGTTTGGAATTAAGGTAATGCTGGTCTCATAAAACGAGTTTGGAAGTATTCCATCCCTTTCTATCTTTCGGAACAGCTTTAGCAAAATAGGTGTTATTTCTCTTTAAACGTTTTATAGAATTCCCTTGGGAAGCCATCTGGCCCTGGGTTTCTGTGTCTTGGGAGGTTTTTGATGACTGCTTCAATTTCTTCCCTGGCTATTGGCCTGTTCAGGTTTTCTATTTCTTCCTGTTCCAGTTTTGGTAGTTTGTGGTTTTCCAGAAATGCATCCATTTCTTCTAGATTGCCTGATTTATTGGCGTATAGCTGCTCATAATATGTTTTTTAAATCGTTGGTATTTCCTTGGTATTGGTTTTGATATCTCCTTTTTCATTCATGATTTTATTAATTAAAGTCTTTTCTCTTCTGTTTTTAATAAGGCTGGCTAATGGTTTATCTATCTTATTAATTCTTTCAGAGAACCAACTTCTGGTTTTGTTGATCTGTTCTACAGTTCTTCTGGTTTCTATTTCATTGAGTTCTGCTCAAATCTTTATTAACTCTCTTCTTCTGCTGGGTGTAGGTTTTATTTGCTGTTCTTTCTCCAGTCCTTTAGGTGCAAGGTTAGGTTGTGTATTTGAGTTTTTTCCAATTTTTTGAGGGAGACTTGTATTGTGATATATTTCCCTCTTAGGACTGCTTTTACTGTGTCCCAAAGATTTTGAATGGTTGTATCTTCATTCTCATAGTTTCCATGAATCTTTTTAATGCTTCTCTAATTTCCTGGTTGACCCTTTCTTTTTTAGCAGGATGGTCTTTAACCTCCAGTGTTTGGATTTCTTCTAAATTTCTTCTTGTGATTTAGTTCAAGTTTCAAAACATTATGGTCTGAAAATATGCAGGGGACAATCCAATTTTTTTGGTAACTGTTGAGTCCTGATTTGTGACCCAGTATGTGGTCTATTTTGGAGAAAGTTCCTTGTGCACTTGAGAAGAATGTGTCTTCAGTTGCATTTGGATGTAAAGTTCTGTAAATATCTGTGAAATCCATCTGGTCCAGTGTATCATTTAAAGCTCTTGTTTCTTTGGAGATGTTGTGCTTAGAATTTGTGTCACTTGCAGAAAGTGCCATGTTGAAGTCTCTCAGTATTAGTGTATTATTATCTAAATATGTCTTTACTTTGGTTATTAAGTGATTGATATAGTCGGCAGCTCCCACATTAAGGGCATAAATACTCATGATTGTTAGGTCCTCTTGTTGGATAGATCCTTTAAGTATGATATAGTGTCCCTCTTCATCTCTTACTGCAGTCTTTGGGATAAACTTTAATTTACCTGATATGAGGATTGCTACCCCTGCTTTCTTTTGAGGACCATTTGAATGGTGCATGGTTCTCCAACCTTTTATTTTCAGACTGTGGGTGTCCTTAGGCCTAAAATGAGTCTCTTGTCGACAGCAAATAGATGGGTCTTGCTTTTTTATTCAGTCTGAAGCCCTGTGTCTTTTGATGGAATCATTAAGCCCATTCACATTCAGAGTTACTATTGAAAGATATGAATTTAGTGTCATCATAATACCTATTCAGTCCATGTTTTTGTGGCTATTTCTTTGGGCGTCCTCTTTCTTTTTACAGAGTTCCCCTTAATATTTCTTGCAGAGCTGGTTTTGTGGTCACATATTCTTTCAGTTTCTGCCTACCTTGGAAGCTCTTTATCTCTCCTATTCTGAATGAGAGCCTTGCTGGATAGAGTATCTTGGCTGCATGTAGTTCTCATTTAAGACCCTGAATATATCCTGCCAGCCCTTTCTGGCCTGCCAGGTCTCTGTGGAGACATCTGCTGCTAATATTTCTCCCCATATAAGTTAGGGATCTCTTGTCTCTTGCTGCTTTAAGGATTTTCTCTTTCTTTGGAATTTGCAAGTTTCACTATTAAATGTAAGGGTGTTGAATGGTTTTTATTAATTTTTTTGGGGGGGTGTCTCTCTATCTCCTGAATCTGAATGCCTATTTCCCTGCCCCAATTAGGGAAGTTTTCAGCTATGATTTGTTCAAATATGCTTTCTGATCCTCTGTCTCTCTCGGCACTCCCTGGAACCCCAATTATACATAGACATTACTTTTCCTTCTGACGCTGTCATTTATTTCCCTTAACATTTCTTCATGGTCTTTAGTTGTTTTTTTCTTTTTTCCTCAACTTCCTTCCTTGCCATTAACTTGTCTTCTATTTCACTCACTCTTTCTTTTACCTCATTAACCCTCATCGTTAGGACCTCCAGTTTGGATGCACCTCATTTAATTGATTTTTAATTTCGGCCTGATTAGATCTAAATTCTGCAGTCATGAAGTCTCTTGAACTTTTATGCTTTTTTCCAGAGCCACCAGTAGCTTTATAATTGTGCTTCTGAATTGGCTTTCTGACATAGAATTTTATCCAAATTCTGTAACTCTGTGGCAAAGAGTACTGTTTCTGATTCTTTCTTTTGTGGTGAGTTCTTCTTTCTAAACATTTTCTCAGTGCAGAGTGGCTAAAAACGAGTGTACTTGTTAGAAGCACAAACTCTTCTCTCTGTAGCATTCCAGGTGTTCTCTCTTTAAATCTCTGGTCAAATTCGTAGGTTTTCAGGATGATTTGAGAGTTATCTAGGTAAGTTGGTGGGGACAGGTGACTTGGGGACCCTACTCCTCTGCCATCTTGCCCCGCTCTCTCTTATTTGCACTTTTTATTTTGGAGTTTTTGTTTTGTCTTCAAAACTATTGTTTTAAGGGGGAAAGAGGTGTCTATTTTGACACTTACAAGGAAGAATCAGTAGAGAGGGGAGATTGAAGAAGAAGGAGAATAAAGGGGGGCGGTTTCAAGAGTTTGGAAATAGGTGAGTGTGAATACGGACCCCCCCCCCCAAAAAAAAAAAACACAAACAGATTTGTCTGAAACCCATGAAGCTTTAGCTTTGGACCCTCACTTCCATGATCCTTCCTAAGATGCTATGACTAATTTATACTTTATATTTTTCCTTTTTCTTCCTCTCTTTTTCTCTTTTCCTTTCTTTCTCTCCCCTCTCTTTTCTCCCTCCCTGCTCCTGCCTTTCTTGCTTTCTCTCTCTTTCTCTCTTTTTAGGGAAGAGGATCACTAAAAAAAAAAAAAAGAGGATCTATTATATATATATAATAGAGCTTGTCAAACCTTAGGAAGACTGAGAATTACCAGGAGAGTTTGTTAAAACACAGACTCCTGAGTATTATTATATTTGTAGTTTACTGATGAAGATTACATGACTTCCTAAGATCACATAGTTGTTGGCAGCCAATCAGGGTGTACTATGATGTCAAAGGTCTTTCCTCTGTTACCACACATGCTTTATTTATACTTTATTGTCAATTGTTCATATTACTGGAAAACTTTTACCTTTTTTTCTTAGGGCTATGAAAAAAATAGTCTTATTGATTTCATAGAGTAAAACGCAACTCTTGAGAAATTTGAACTTAACTGTCCAATCATTTGTTCCTTTGTTAATAATAAGGATCTTCTTTCCACACCTTCTTTGTTTTTTTTTAATAGAAACACTGCAGAATTTTAGATAACATATACCTTATCCTGTATGCATTCATTTCTATTGCAGCCCAACAAACTGCCATAAATGTACAGGCTTAAAACAACAGAGATTTATGATGTGATAATTTCCATAGGTCAAGACTCGAGGCACTGATTAGCTTTCAGCTGAAAGCAAGGTATTATCTGCGGCTTCCATCTCATCTAGGGCTTGGGTTCTTCCAGGTTCACTAATTGTTGACAGAATTTCTTCCCCTGTGAATCTGGGACTGTAAGTAGTCTCTACTCCAAGAGGCGCCCCTTGGCAAGTGCCCCTCTCTACAATGTGGTAGTCTTCTTCCCTGAGGTTAGAAGACAATTCTTTCCGTTGGCCAAGGCAGTTACATAATGTAATGCAACATAACCATGAGAGATCTCCTCTTTGCCAGATGATACTACCTAATGTAGGGAGTGACTTTCCATCATGTTCACAGTCCCAGCCACATTCAAGAGGAGGGGATTATACAGGTGTTGTACTCAGTGAGTAGGGATGTTGAATGCTGTCCTAGAATTATGCCTATGACACATAAAGATATCTGAAAAGTTATTTCTAGGCATTTTATACTTGATGAGACTTCAAAAAATCTTTGAGATTCAAACCAGCAAAGATTTTTCCTAGATGCTTGTTTTAAATCTGTATTAACAATCAAGCAAAAACATGGAACAAGCTTTCCATTCTTGGTAAGACAATGAGTTGTTATCTGGCTTTGATGTGACTCTAATTACCTCCTTTGCTAATGTTGTTCCTCATTTTTAGAGAATCTGTAATAGGTTTTTTTAGAGATTATTATCCTTTGAATATGTATATTTCTGTAAATATTCAGTACTGTCTTGTAAAAGGAAACTAGGATCCTGACAGTTGAAGAGGACATGAGTTTATAATTTGGTATTGTGTTATTTTTTTTTAAAAAAAAAGCTGTGAATATAATAATAAAGATTAAAACACTACAGGGAGTATGTGTCTGTGGCAGTTGTAGGTGTTAATTATGTTGTCAGATAGAAAACTGAAAATTCAACCTCCTGAACTTGGGTCTTGGCAGGTAGGCCAAGTATCTGATTTTTTTCTCTATTGTTATTAAAATGTATTTGTTTGTAGTCTTAAATATCCTTGTTCCTATAGATTTATTATTATTATTATTTTGAAGACAGAAATGTAGATAAAGCCAGACTCATTCTTTAGAATCCCAGAGCTGCATGGTTTAGCAGATTCACTAGAGGGTTTTTAAAAGCTGAGTAGTGTGAACTGGATACTTAAAGCGTGTGTGGGGCTTTGATCACAGTAGGTAAGCCTTCAAAAGTCAGAGGATCTCTATTAGTACAGGGCACATAAAAAGCTGTGGTTTTGTTTTTTGGCACTTAAAGGTATTAATCTGTTTCAGTACTCACCACTAAATATGTCCATCAGTGAAGCTAAAATGCAGTGAGAAAAATAGAAAACAAAAAGCAAAACAAACCTAAAGAAACCACTTATCTCAGTGCTCTTTTTGATCTGTAAAATGCCCTTTAGCATGTAAATATTTTTTTGTGACTGACTGTGATTAAAAAAATAAGATTCTGAGTTCCTACACATTCTGATATTTTAGAAACATAAGAGAGAGAAGTGTGTGTGTGTTTGTGTGTGTGTGTGTATGTGTTTCATTTGAGAGATTTAGTACTTACTGTTTTCAAAAATAGGAAATTAAATACCAAACTGTCATGGGTGATTGGCTTACTAACATGATAGTCTGATTTTGAAAAATTTCAGGCAGGAGCGGAAACAACATTCCATTTCTCGTTCTAAATAGATTATGTCAAGTGTTAGCATTCAGGGAACCTCCAGTTTGCATATTGACTCCAAAGTGGTACGTTCAAAGAGTCTCTAATGATGCCTTTTCACCAATACTTCCCTTGATGATTTTTAAATGCTTTTACTAGGGATGAATACCCAATTTTCAACAAGGCCCACAAAGCCTTGTGACTTGGCCTTACATTTATCTCAGCTTAGATTATCACACACCATTGTCCCTTTTACTCTGGACTTCAGTTACGTTGGCATTGTCCTCCTTCTAGTTCCTTAAGAGATGTATACACACTGCCACACAACCTTTGCACATGCTGTTTCTTCTATCCAGAACATATTAGCGCTTCTCTGCTCACCTCCCCATAGCTGCTCTTTTTTGTTAGATCTTACCTTTGTCATTTCCTGAGGAAAACATCCATCTCCAGCTGTTCCTTCCAACCTGTCTGGTTAAATTTCTTTGTTACCTGGGCTTATGGAACCATGGAATTGCATTCTTTCTTAGTCGTTCCCTAAATTTATAGTTATACATCATCAATGAGATTGTTTAATTAGTATCTGCCATTACCCTTTGTCCCACTTAGGTAAACTTAAGAAGTCAGGGATTTTGTCATATATACTTGTTATTTGATCTGCAGGGTCTAGTACAGATAAATGGATGAATAAGTGAAAGAATGCATGGATCTCATTATTCATAACCTGGGAATACTGATCATCTCAATTAAAAGCTATACCTGTAAATAAACAAAGCATAGAGCAAAGTCAGCAACCACTCTCCCCATTAACAGCAAGACTGCTCCGTAGACCCATGCCTGCCAACCAGCTGGCATTATCACTATTATTTTTGATGTGCCTTGTGAAAATTTTAATAAACTCAAAATAACAAAGACAGATGGTGACCTGAACACATTATGGAATGTCAACACAGTTCCCATCCTTTCCACAGGTGGACCAAACATAAGGACAAGAAGAATGTAGCCTGAAGGGAATTGCACAAGCCATGAAACAAAATCGATTTGGATTAGCTGAATAGTTTTTTTGCCAGAGGTTAGTTCTGAGAAAGCATTTAAAGGAATACAGCAGGACATTCCAGGTAGTCAGATAGTATAAAAGAAAAAAGCAGAAATGAAAGAAAACCAGAAGACAGAGAAGTAATGTTGGGCAAAAGTGAATGAAGATGCTAATTGTTCACCAGGATTTGAGGTTGCCAGAGAACAGTTGATAGCCTGTTCTCCAGTTGTCCTTTGTGCTTGAGGTAATTTTACTGCCAACTTAAAACTCTTTCATGTCGATTATGGCCTGGCATTTAAGTCTCTCTCCGAAAGCGTAAGAAAATGAAATTAAATAAAATACTTTTCTTCTTAAAAAACAGTCATGAATGGTGACAGTGTGACTTGGTCTGGCATTTGTAGTAATTCTAGGAAGTGATGTCCTTCCAATCTATTTGTATTTTTACCAAAAATTACCAAAGAGACATTTCTCACAGGCAGTCAAAACAAGACCAAATGTGATCAAATTTGTAATAAAATAACATTTTTCATCAATCAAGGAAAGGAAGCTTGACATGTAAATGTCATCCCACAAAGTTGATATTTTAGGTTTTCTTTGCTCTTTTATCAAATACTGAAATCAAGACTTTTTTTGATCACTGAGATTTCATGGTTGTTTCATTGAAAACTTTTGAAATTGTTTTTTAAAAGGTACAAATAGAAATCTTATCAGATTAGAATAAATTGAAACTAACTTTAACTTGGTTAAAGATATCCAAAGAAGAGACACCTCGGTGGCTCAGCAGTTGAGCATCTGCCTGTGGCTCAGGTTCTGATCCCTGGATCCAGAGATCAAGTCCCGAATCAGGCTCCCTGCAGGGAGCCTGCTTCTCCCTCTGTCTATGTCTCTGCCTCTCTTGCTCTCTGTGTCTCTCAAGAATAAATAAATAAAATCTTAAAAAAATATATCCAAAGAAGAGTTATCCACAACTCCTAACAGTTGTGAATGGACCCCTATAAGTATATTGCTTTGCTCAGTAAGAAAAATAAAATATTGAAGATTCCAAAAATGTAATATACAGTTAGAAACTATAATACAAAATAGAAAATATATGTAGAAGTGATTATAAAAGTCATTAGCAACATGATGGCATATAAATAATTCTTTTATATTTCTTCCTTTTATTGAGCTTTTGTTTCTTTTTTTTTCTTTTTTTTTTTAATTTTTATTTATTTATGGTAGTCACACAGAGAGAGAGAGAGAGAGAGAGAGAGGCAGAGACACAGGCAGAGGGAGAAGCAGGCTCCATGCACCGGGAGCCCGACGTGGGATTCGATCCTGGGTCTCCAGGATCGGGCCCTGGGCCAAAGGCAGGCACCAAACTGCTGCGCCACCCAGGGATCCCAAGCTTTTGTTTCTTAATTATTTCATTTTGTCATGGAAAATGCCAGGACTTTAATTTTATACACTAGATCACCAGTGAAAGGCAGCCTTGGAAGCAATGAGGCATTATCCATTGATCTGATGCTTTGCATAAACATATCTGAATCTGTCTCTATTTCTCTTCAACCCGTCCCTTACTGAAGTTAAATGCCAGTCTGATCTGTAACTCCTTGGCTTAAGGCCACTGTGCTTAGGACAAGCTCATCCCAGCCTTCCTCCTGTCTTTACCTTCACTCCCCTCAATCTCTTCCTGGTTTTCTGGCCACACCACCTTCTCTGACTTCCTCAGAAGAGTTCAGCTCCCTCCCTTCTCTCCAGCAATCTACCCAGCCCCATCCCTTTCTGCCTCCAGCTGGATGCATTTTCCCTCCTCTGTCTAGTTAACTCTTAGGATTACATCTCATTTCTGAGCTCACTGCTGTCCCTCTCATTAGATCCTGCTCACCCTGCTATGTGATTTTAAGACTCCAGGAAGTTTTCCTTCAAAGCATTTATCATAGGTTTTGTTATCATTTGTAAAACTATTTTATTGTCTGCACCCCACTAAATAAACTGAGCTCGATGAAGGCTCTACTCTATTATTCACTAGTGCTTAGGTGTTGAGTAGATGTCTAAGGAAATTCCTGAAGGTATGAAACAATAAATAGTTTGTGCAGCTGATTATATTTAGGAGAACTAGGATATTTATTTGTATCAAAATTATTCAAAGCATTCTCAAATAAAAGAATATGGGTTGTTGCTATTGCTGGTAACATGAAATGGCACATATGAAACAACATTACATTTTCCTAAAATAACTTTAGGAGTCAAGCATTCTTCAGAAAGTAAACCCATATTAGGTGTTCAGAGAAAAAAAAAATACCCCTTAGGAAAGAATTACAACTCCCTTGATTGGAAAGGCACATATATGTTTTATTGCATGCAAAAATTATTGATTGATAAGTCCATAAGAAAGAGATATATCTTATATGAAAAGGTTATACCTCTCTTTATTATTATATGTATTAAAAATTTACATTCATGTGAAAAATTCAGAGTACAACAAAATGCATTTATTTTTTCATACATACAGGATAGGCATAGTTTGGCAAAGCTAGGCTTAGTAAAGCATCTCAAAATTGCAGAGACTTTGCTTTTAAAAAAATATGTGTTTGAGATCTCCTGGAGATTCCAATACAGGAAGACTAGTGGGTGTGGAAGAAGGCTGTAATTCAAATATTCAAGAATTACCCCAATTGGAAAAAACATTTTGCATTGTCATCAATATGCTAATAATAGCTACAATTTATTTGATGCATATTATGTAGCAAGCACTGTACAGGTACTTTATACCTATTAGTTTATTAAATCCTGGTATCAAATACATGAATGATTGAAAAGGAAATATATCTACCAGCCAATGAGAAAGCTTACCAAAAAGTTCTGTTTCTTTAAATTTTTAATAGCCCATGTGATATATACTGGTCATATTTTACTTAATAGTTAATGTAAATTTGATTCCTCATACTATTCTTTAAATGAGCTTTGAATACAGTGGATTTGAATTTAGATGGGATTGCTCAGTGTTAATCAAGACAAAACTGGGCATAATTTGTTTGGGAAAGGTATAATGTCCCAAAACTAGTGTAGAGATGCACTTCTCAGTGTGAAAGCTGAACCATTCTCCCAGCTAAAATTATCAGGAAAATATATCTGGATCAGAGAATACACCAGCATAGAAGAATCTACTTTTGTTAGTTCTGCTTTGGAAGAGATTGTACAACCAGTAACTGTGGATTACTCCAAGATCAGGATTTGCCAGCCAACAGTTCAAAGTACACATTATTGATCACTTATTTGTTGTTCTTTCCATGTTTTCTTATATTATCATCATTTATATTATTTTTGATTTAATATATAAATTTATATATGTATACACAGCATGATAATATGCATATAAACATGCTATAATGTATTTTATATAAAAAGAAATCTTTCTTGCACCTTATAATGAGAGCTAACATTTGTAGACCACTTACGAAGAGTCAAGCACTGGGCTAATAAGCAATTTCTATTTATTTTCTCATTTAATACTCATAATAATGCAATGGATTGTTCTTATTCATGGAATTATTACTCTGGTTTTACCCCCATTTTACCAATAAAGGCAATTGGTGTCAGATTAAGTTTTATATAAAAGATCACTTGTCTAGTAACTAATGAAGACCAGACTAGAATCCAGATCTTTCTGAATCCGCACAGCAAGATAAACAGCCTTAGCCCCAGGCCAGCTTTTCAGGTCATTCAAGGTCATTACACCACCTCCAGTCCCACCATCTACCTCTTGATATTTTATGTCCTGCCACCGAACCGCTACCACAGATGTGCCACATACCCACCCTTCTTTCTGTTTCTCAAACACATTGAGCTTTGGCTTTGCATTTACTGTTCCCCTGCCTGGACCCCTCCATCCCCTGATGCTCTGGTTGGCTTCTCACTCAAAGCTCACCTTCTCAGGAAGACCTTCCTTAACTACTAATTTAAATAAATTCTTGCCTGTCCCAACTCTCGTCACTTTTCATCACATTACCTGTTTTCTTCACAGTACTCATCATTTCTTCAAACTATCCTCAGTATTTATTTGTTTCTGAGTTTACTGTATGTCTCTCCTGCAAAAGTCTAAGCTCTTATATTTTTATTTACCATTGTACATTGATTCTATGAATGACTATATGATAGTAGATTTGTCTGGATTTAGCCAAAGCATGCGCTTACAACAATGAATACAATAGGGTTTATTATATCAAGAAGCTTCAAATAGAACAGTTGGAGAAAAAAAAAATTAAATCTTAAATCACTGTTTTGTGTCACCAGGTAATTTTAAGGTTGAAATTGATACCTTAACCCTAGACTCAATTTATCTTGCAATCAGAGATAAAGATGAAAATCCTCTCTTCAATAACCTCTGAAGCCGCCTCATGAATACAGAATATGAATGATTTGGGTGGTCAGTATTATATACGGACTGTACTTTTAAAACCCAAGCCTGTCTACTCCACATAAATACCTGGATAACTTTATAACCTAACAAGTTTGGGGTCTCCCAGAGATCCAGATTCAGTAT